>NC_081330.1:134224359-134548610 GCF_026419965.1 Kogia breviceps
CTCCCATGGCTGACCCCCCCAATCATTAAACTGAGGATAAACATTCAATTAAAAGTCTTGGATGATACTGAAAAGGACCAGCTCCAATGCATGTCTGGTGGTTTCCGTCCTGAAAGGTGCTTGAGATCCCAGTCTTTCAGGGGCTGGGTGGCTGCTCCTACTATGGAGATTGGAAGCCCCATAGTAGAGGGCAACGCAGGACCGTCCCAAGAGACTATACACCCCAGTGTCCCCAGCCTAGGGGACAATTAGTCTTGACCCTGCAGACAGAGTTGGAGGAAGTGCCTAGACCAAGTTCCCCCCGCCCGCTGCTCCCCGGATTTCCAGCATCTGCACGGGTAACGCAAGTACAGCCAGAAGACCTGCAGACCTCCTTGTGAATAATTCAGCAGCGGTAACTGATGAAATATGACACCTTTCCAAGACATTCTGCACCGTTATACGTCTTAAGATGAGAATATCTGTCTCTTTCAAGGGCCTTTCGTTCAAGAAATGCCAAACTGCGGAACCCCAAATGCATCTGCCGTGTGTGGAAATCACCCCAAGCCCAAGCTCTGTGCAGTGGCGCTGGCCCCACGCGCTAGGTCTCGTGAAGGACACCTCCCCGTGGGGCGCGAGACATAGACGGTGACCACGCGCTGGCCTCCAGCTGGGACAAAGCCGCCGGCGGGAGGGCTGAGGACAGGAGCGTCACAGCAAGCGAACGCAGAGAGTTTGAGTATGGGGTGGGGACAGCTGTAGGCTCCTCCCACCAATGCCTCATTCCGTCTGTGGGATTCGCAGTATCCCCATTTCAACAGACTTTTAAATTTAACTTTTTCATGACTGATTTCATGAAAATTAAATTTTCATTCAATTTGACATTTTTTCATTGTGGTAGAACACACGTAACCTAACGTTTACCATCAGTGACATTTAGTGCATTCTCAGTGTTGTGCAAACACCACCTGTGACTGCTTCCAGGACATTCTCCTCCTCCAAAGGAGACCCCGTCCCCTTGAGCGGTCACCCCCTCTCCCCCTCCTCCAGCCCCCGGCACCACGAATCCACTCCCTGTCTATGGATTTGCGTGTTCTGGGCGTTTCCTATCAACGGAATCACACACTGTGTGTCCTCCTGCGTCAGCTTCCCTCAATGAGCATCGTGTGTTCGAGGTCCATCCACGTGGAAGCCTGTGTCAGGGCTTCTCCCCTTTTCACGGCTGAGTCATATTCCACTGTGTGCGTGGACCCCGTGCTGTGTATCCATCCGTCCATCCATCCATTCAGCCGTCCACGGACACTTGGGTTGCTTCCACCTTTTGCCTATTGCGACTAGCGCTGCTGCGAATGTTCATATACAAGTATTTGTTCGAGACCCTGCTTCCAATTCTTCGGGGGTAAATCCTTAGGAATGAAATTGCTGGGTCACGTGGTGATTCTGTGTTTCACTTTCCGAGGAGCCGCCAGACTGCCTTCCACTGTGGCTGCACCAGTTTACGTCCCACCAGCTGTGCAGGAAGGTTCCAAGTCCTCCCCCTCCTCCCCGACACTTGTTATTTTCATGGTTACTGTTGTCAGCATCGCCCTCGTGGGTGTGAGACAGTATCTCACCGTGGTTCTGATTCATGTTTCCCTGATGATTACCGATGCATCTTTCCATGGGCTTGTCGGCTCTCCGTGTATCTCCTTCAGAGAAATGTCCACTCAGATCCTTTACCCACTTTTTGATTGGGTTGTTTGTCTTTGGGGGGTTGAGTTAATACAGCCCTTTCGTAAGCTTAGCTGTTGACCTTTGAAAGTAATTCTCTTAGTTCGTCGGAGACTTGTGTTTCTTCTCCCATAGAATCTTCAGTGCGTATCAAAAGAGGGAAACAATGAGGGAAGCTCATAAAATCGAGCTGGATGTCCCTTCAAGGTTTGTAATCAAACCCCATCATTTCGGAGCATCAGTGGCTGAGGAGCTGCATCCCACCGAGGTTCTAATCCGTCCCTGAAGGAGAACATGCATATTTGATTTGGGCGTCTTCCCCTCCAGCAAATGGCAACTTCTTCCACAAAACAAAACCCAGAGTGTACTGCCTTACTGGGCTGCAGTGTCCCTCAAAATTCACATGCAAGCCAGATCTTAGAACAGGACCTTATGTGGAAATAGGGTCTTTGCAGATGTGATGCAGTGAAGGGTCTGAGATGAGGTCCTCCTGGAGGAGGGTGGCGCTACATCCAATCACAGGGTCCTTCTAAGAGACAGAAGAGGAGAGACCCAGACACAGAGGAGAAGCCCCGGGAAGACAGAGGCAGAGACGGGAGGGAGGCGGCCACGAGCCCAGGGACGCCTGGAGCCCCCAGAAGCTGGAAGAGGCGGGAAGGACCCTCCCCTGGAGCCTCTGGAGGGAGCGCGGCCCTGGGACACCTTGACCTCAGAAGTCTGGTCTCCAGGATGGGGGAGGATGCGTTCCGATTAAGTCCCACAGTGTGTGCTCATTTGTTACAGCTGCACCAGGAAACTTGAACACTTTACAACAGAGGTAATGACCACACTTCTTAAGGGTTCGCTCTGTGCCTGATGCGGACCAAGGTTTGCCACACGCCTGGTTTTATTTCCACCTCAAGCGCCGCACAAGCGGTGCCCCGATTTCACAGATACGGAGGTTGAGACCCATGGGAGTGACCGAGTAGCCCGGTCCTGACTGCACCATCCTCACCCTTCACCATAAGCTGCTGCCTTCTGTTCTAAATGGAAACCGACTCCTTTCTCAAACAGATTTAATTATTGTCCCTAAAACACGCAATGCCTTCTCTCCCTGGAATGCATGGGGACCCACCGCCTCTGGCCCAATGCCATCCCCCCCCGGAATCCCCCAGAGTCCGTGCAGGAGCCACCGAGGGGCAGGCAATCCAGGCACGTGTGTCCACGAATGAACAAACATCCGAGTTCAAACAGGAGCCTCTTTGTTCTGTCAAATTTTCTTGCCCTTTCTTCCCCCATGTGTCACCAGAAGATGGTATTTGAATTTTTCCGAGTCTTAGAACTGCTTTTTTTAAAGGATTTTTTACAATATAGGATACGTGGCTGAAAACTGAAATCAGGGACCCTTTGAAGTGAGAATAGTGCTGAGGGAAGTACTGCTGAAGAGGGGACATTTAAAAAATTCTGCCGGTCCACAGAGGACGTTCATTTGATGCAACAAAACAATATTGTGAGATTCAACCACAAAAAGGAAAAGGAATGAAAAAATGTGCACAACACACACAGAAAACCAAAATGTCCATTGTGACAACTATGTATTATCTAGAGATAACGCTTCTAAAACAACTCAATGATTAAAATCTAGATGAAAACGGCAGGAAGTTCATAGCCACTCACATCAATCTCAGGGTTTCTTAGCTTATCCCCTTTCTCGCCGTGTAAGTTAACCTTCAGGGGCTCTAGGCGCAGGACATGGATGTCTTTTTAGGTGTCAAGATTCGGCCTCCCATTGTTGAGAAGTAAGGCGGCGTATTTAAGAAGTAGCAGAAGGTGTGGAAACACGGTGGGATCAGCTCCGATGTCATGAGCACTTGGAAAAGGGAAACTCGTAATCAGCTGGAAAAGCATGGTCTGGAATTCAGAGGGAGGGGCTGAAAAAGACCCTCCGAGGTTCCTCTGTGAACCACTTTGTGCATCCGCCTTGGCGTTCAATGCTGGGGGAAACGAAGTGCAGGCACGTTCTCCTTCTGGCCGGGGCCCCGCCGGGGTCTCGAATCCCCTTCACCTACTCTACTCCTCAGCTTGGTCTCCACGACATTCCGACGTCATCTTAGCTCTGAGAGCTGGGTCACAGCCTTTCCTTGAGAGATTCACTCCCGTCAACACCAGAGCCTCACCTCTTACACCACAAGACCCAGAGGGTGAGTCTGGTGGAGGCTCCGCTGCCTGCAAAGAAGTGGAAGGCGGGGCAAGGGTAGTCTCCTAAACACATCAATAATTCACAGGTCGCATGAGAATCTCGCCGCTACCCTGAGCGAAAGCATTTCACCTACCAAATATAACAATTTCCACACACTTTCATCTTCTCATCAAAGTCTCCTTTATTGAGCAGCTCCTCAGAGAAGCACGGTTGGCTGAGCTTAAATCCCCGTACTTGCTTGAAAATGGATCTAGTGAGAAGCAAATGTCTGAACTGATGTCTTACAGGCTTCACAGATGCACATGGATTTCTGACCTAACCCCCTCCCAGTTAGTCAGAATTAGGAATTTTAATCTCATAACACTTGCTAAGAAAGGGCATGAAGTCCATTTTGTTTTGTTTTGTTTTCTTTCTTGGCCGAGCCACGTGGCATGTGGCATGTGGGATCTTAGTTCCCGGACCAGGGATCGAACCCATGCCCCCGGCAGTGGAAGTGTGGAGTCTTAACCACTGGACCGCCAGGGAAGGCCAAGTCCCTCTTGTATGAACTGAGATTAATCCCAAGCGGATTTTTGCCTCGTTTCTCTTTCTGGCCATTTTCTACCACTTACAGTCACTCCATCTGAGTCTAGCATTTTACGGGTTTCTTTAAATCCTCACCCCCTCCCCACCCCGCCGATTCCTTTCCAGACCCCCATACTTTGCTTCCACAAAGTTCCAACTCAACTTCCCTCACGCCTACTCTACCTTCTCCTGCCCCTCCCTCCCTCTCTGCCTTTTCCCCTCTTTCTCTTCTCTAGGAGCAGAATGAAATGGCCCTAAGGGAGAGGCCGCAACAGTGAGACCCGCGTACCGCAAAAAAACAAAAAAAAAATTAAAGGGTTCATAAGTCGACCTGTATTGTAGTGCTGTCCTAAGTGTATTTCTTTAATTGCTCACGAAGCATACGTTTGGGTTTTTATTTTTAATTGGTGTTAGGGAGGTGTTTGATTTAGGAAATTGTATTAAAATAGGTGATAAGAATGTCATCTAAGATTTGCTTGTTATTTTTTCTGCATGTCATTAAAGTGATTGATAACTTAGGACACGGGAGGAAAGATGCAATATTAAACCTGAGACCCCTTATAAATTACAGGGGCTTACGTGAGCCAGGCTGTGTCAGGCTGTCAGAAACACCTCCGTATGCAGCTGTGAATCTGCAGGAAAAATGACACGGGATGGGAAGTCAGAATCTGATCAGTAGGTCCGGGGTCACTGCAGCTAGCTACGAGATGTCACGATGTCCTCGTGGAAATGGCGAATCCCAGAAAAAGCCAAGACATGCATCGTGATGACACCCTCAGTCCCCATCACAGGTCCAGAAGGAGGGTTTTCATCCAAGTCCAAGTCCGTCCTCACATCTCTAAGGGTGATGAGACCCTTGGTGCCTCTTCACCCAGAAAAGGACCACCGGTGTCTTGCCTTAGTCAGAATCATTGGCCTTCAAAGCCGAAAGTCTCTCCAGCTCGCACCTTCCTTCTAAGGCTGAGGAAACAGCCCCGTCTGCCCTCCACCAGCACAGCGACCTTCTGCCTCAACACAGCTTCCTGGTCCGGGGCCGCCAAGGCAGGTGTAGCTCTTAGAAGCTGGAATCCTTTCCGGGAAGGACGACCAGCTGGGCTGGCTCTGCTCTCTGGGGAGTCAAGACACATCCCGTAGACGTAGAGGAGGTGACGAGAAACGGAGGAGGAAGGACACGCTTGGGCTTCGTGGCCAGCATCCCAAGCACCTGCAGACCAGGCGGGGCCCAGGTGGGCGTGAGAACCCCACAGGGTCACCTTTGCTCGCACCTCACCGTCCATGTGGCCATCCTTAGACCAATAGCTCCACAGAAGCCCCAAGGAGACCCTGACGCTGGGTCGTTTGAGATAATAAAAGTGCGAACAGTCAGCCTTGCATTTATAAAGGCATTTCCAAAACAAACCGAGGCAAAAAAAAATCGATGGGAGTTTAGCACTGTCTCCACCCTCTGCATTCTCCTGGTCAAAACGTAAGAGAAAGTCCCCTTCTCATGGGAAAAGCTGGAAAGGCAGAAAATTCACACCTTATAAATGTGGAATCCGAGACTGGACGGTGCCTGCCGCGTGCCTTTGAAGCGAGTTCAGTGGGTCAGCAAGCCTCCCCCATGTGATCTGGCCAGCTACCTTCAAGGAGAATCAGCACTAAGGGGTCTTGCAAACGCTTTGAATGGTCACGATTCCAGAGCCACAACATACGCCTCAATCCTTCCCTCACGGGTAAAGCTTTCTTGATTTTGGATGCTGAGTCTAAGGACCTGTAGCAAGGACACCGAATCCCTCTGGGGCCAAAAGGACTCGTCCTGCAAGCTGGCTTGCAGGACCAGCAGGCGATGCAGTCAGCATGCCAGGTGGCAGCCAGGGCTCATTAAGCTGGTGGATAAAGACTTTAGTTTGCACCCCCCTGTGCCCTTCACACACCAGTTTCCTCATATTTGCTGGAATGTCTATACTATCTGTGGCCAGCTGCATAACGGCCCTTAGAGATATCCAGATCCTAATCCCCTGAACTCTTAAATATGTGGGCACAGGATGTTTTGCATATGCAATTAAGTTAAGGATGTTGAGATGGGGGAATCATCCTGGTTAATCCCGGTGGACCAGTCTAACACAAAAGTCCTTGTAAGAGGGAAGCTCATACACCCTTATGTATGTAGCTCTGAGCAGGTAGCTCTACTACACGGTGGCTACAGCGTATACAGAGAACATCCCTGGGTATTATGTTCCCTGCACCGTGGTAATCACACCTGTTCCACAAACCCAGCACCTTTGTTGCAGCCCTGGGACTTGCACTCCTCTTGTAATAACTACACTCTTCCAGCTGGTGGTAAAAGTCAATAAGCTACAGGTAACTCTATCCCCCTGGTGCCCCCCTCCCTCCCGGCCCTAAGTCACCCCATCCTTTTGTTTGCCGTCGCCTTAACGATTCAGAGCCCCCGAAAAAGCAAGGTCTCAGTTTATTAGAGGCGGGTCAGATTTGGCAGCAGCTTGCAATAAAGAAATTAGCAAACCAGAAGCTGCAATTCTGCGGAACCCCTCAAAAACGAAGACGATTTAAAGTGACAAGATCCAATTAAATTTAATTACCCAAGCTGTATTTTCATTTTAACTGACACTTTTTATTAAGCAGCCGCATGCACTAAAGCCAGCAACCCAGACCAAATTGCATCCCGGTAATACAGTTATCTTATGCAAAATTCCGAGTATCTAATTTTCCAAAACGAAATTAGACACAGGGGGTTTGTAAAAGGTTTTCTTTGTTTGGGGCTCCGGAACACAGCGTTCATTCCATGTACTCTCCGTGCGGTATTGTCTTTATCACAAGAAGCCTCTGTGCCCCCGCCCCCAATAAAACTTATTCAGAAAGAGCAGGGCAGACAGTGTGATTTGTTTCCATGGGTCTCAAATTCCGATAGACCCGCCGACCACAGAAAGAAGCCATCTTCCAGCCGTTCCCCCTTGAAAGCTATTTTCCTCGCTCTGAAGCTGGAGAATGTAACTGGTACGTCAGTAAAGAAACACACCTGCAAACAGTGTTTCCACACGAAGTTTCCACGGGTTCCTCTGCAGATGGGGCTTGGACAGAGTGGCTCATTAAAATGGACTTTGAAGCCTGAGATGACGCAGGCGTGGCTGAGCGATTTAAGCTGGTTTTTGCACCCCTGGCGGCGGACGGGGGGAGGGTGTTGATTTCAAAGTGCGGAGAGAGGGGTCATGAGGCCACCTGGATCATATCGAGCTCATTATGAAGTCCAGGTGTGGCTGTCCACACGGGTCCACCGGTTCCTCCTGGCTTCCCAGTTGTCAGGGAGACAGCAAGAAACCGCCGGGAGGTGGTTCCTACCTCCTCCACGCAGCCTCTCCAGATGGGCGGGAACCTGGGAACTACATCCCCCCATGTTTGGAGGTTGGGTGGGGTCAGCTCTAGGTACGTGGAATGTCTCACCTAATGATGAGTCGCGTGGACCACAGATGCAGCAGGGTTTGGGGCCGTGGTGGACTCACGAGATACGGTTCTGCATTTCAAAATACCTGCTATAGGAGTATCCTGGGTTGGCTGTATAAGATGGCCACAAACTGGGGAACCCCAAACATCCTATATCCATCCTCCCCCAGTTCTGGAGACCAGAAGCCTGAGGTCAAGGTGTCCCAGGGCCGCGCTCCCTCCGGAGGCTCCAGGGGAGGGTCCTTCCCGCCTCTCCCAGCTTCTGGGGGCTCCAGGCGTCCCTGGGCTTGTGGCCGCCTCCCTCCCGTCTCTGCCTCTGTCTTCATGGGGCTTCTCCTCTGTGTCTGGGTATCTCCTCTTCTGTCTCCTAGAAGGACCCTGTCACTGGATGTAGCGCCACCCTCCTCCAGGAGGACCTCATCTCAGACCCTTTATTAATCTCACCTGCAAACACCCTATGTCCAAATAAGGTCCCATTCGGAGGCTCCAGGTTTCAAGGCACACACATATCTTCTTGGGAAGGGGGGCGCCACCATTCACCCCACTACACCCACCAAACTCATTTCCCACCGAAAGTCCCCATTTCAACTTCTTTGTGTGAGACCCCGGGTCCACAGACCATAGAGACACAAGGTTCCTCTCCATTTCTGAAACCGTGGATCAAGCCCCGAAGACAAAACTCAGAGTATGTAAACATGGGACCATACCCACCATGGGGAGATGCTGTCGGAAGTGCGTGTGCTGCATCCAGCCCCCCCCGCCCCCCGCCCGCCCACCCCTCACTCTGAGCACGGCGGTAAATGTTCCAACAAGTCAAACGAAATGGCATAAAGAGTCATCTTTTTGTAATGTTTCTAACGCCAGAATATCAGCCCCCCTGAGGGCAAACAACCACCAGCGTACGACAAAGATATCCCTAAACGGGTGAAATCCACTCTCTTGGAGGGGCACCCGGGGGTCCTTCGGCCCATGTACCCACTCGCCTGGACGTGGCGATTATTTCAAAAGCAAAAGCAAAACAAAGTTGAGGGCAATAGGAACCCAGCTTCCCCCTCTGTCCCCGCCGTCCACTTATCCTATTCATCATGTCTGGATTTGTATTTTACTGGCTCTAGTTCACCTACCTGAGAGATCCTTCCCACACACAGGGGACCACGGCACTGCTCTGTGCAAACGACGCACACGGCTTCCCTTGCCTCCTCCGTGGAGCCCGAGTTCCCCGTCGCGGCTTCCGAGGCTGCCACCTGTGGGCCGCGTGCTCTGTTTATCCGCTTGTGTTACACCTCCAAGTGCTCCATCCCAGCCCCTGGGACCCTTCCTTACATCTGCCTGCTTCCTCTGCTGTCTTCCCCTCGGTGTATGGAGAAGTTCCAGGAGAGGCACGGATTTCAAAGCCTCCGGGATGGAGCGCTACACCATGCGGGCATTTAATAAATAGCTGACACCTGGAAGAGGGCTGAATGGGTAGACAAAGAAATCTTTTAGGTCAGTTAACAGAAATGCACAGCACCTGGGGGCCAGTGAGATACCGGGGGCTACTTTTCTTCTCCTCTGCCTCCTCCTCCTCTTCCTTCTCCTTTTTACCCCAGGCTCCAGAGTACATCTATTCTTTTCTAATGTGGGTGGACTTTCCATTTGTTTACACTTGTCAGTCCTTGGAGATCCCTTATCCTGTCACGTTCTTTGAGGTGACCCCGTTTACTGCAGCCTGAATGCCTCAGGGGTGCCTTGCAAGAGAAGTCACCAAAAGTTATGTCTCATGAAAAAAAAAAAAAAAAGGAATCAACACAAAAGTCTCAGCTACTCCATCTGTATATTGTATGATCAATGGTCCCACAGGGATTTCGGAGGCAGAAGAGCTTCCGAGAGGTCTGTACCATCTTTTTAATACACACCCAGACCCTGCAGGACACTGCTATGGTCCCATTCTATGGATTTGGAAGGTGAGACTGGGAAGGGAGAGTAACTTGTCCAAGAATGCAGAAACAGTTGGAGAAGTGGGTCCAGATCTAGGGGGTCTCCTCTGTACTGTGGTCTCATACATCCTGAGCGGTAATTTCCCATCAGAGCTGGGTGATTCCTGCACTTAATATCCCCACAGACTAGACCTTGTATCCAGCTTCGAAGTGGCCTAACAAGACGGAAGAGAGCCTATCTCTCAGGAGGTCCTACACTCGGCCACCAAAGCATTCCTGATCCGTTGAATGTCAGCCATTCTACTTCTTGAAGGAAAATGGTATTTCGAGTATGTTCTCACCCTCCTTTCCTCTCTCTTTTTTCCTGTTTTCTTGGCTACCTAATTTGCCTAGGTTCCCCAACGGTCCATTGTGTTGGAAGTGGGCCATCGTCAGGGGTGAGTCTTTGGAAGTGACGTTGCACGAAGTCAAGGACGACATGGACCATTTCCAGGCATGAGACTCCAGAGAAACCATGGGTAATGTTCCAGGGATAAAAAGCCAATGTCTCCTCCTGAGCCTCACGGGTAGTCCTTCCACCTCTGACCACAGGGCTCAAGACGTCAGAAAATGAGAGCAAGATGCTTGGTGCCGAGGTGGGCAGGGTCACAAAGGTGAGGGGCTTCCGACGAAGAGACCCGGCGGCCGTGGGGCTTCGTGGGTTAGAGCGAATGTTTGCACTCCCCGGGTGTCGACACCAATCTGGAAAAGGAAACCGTCTGCCCAGGAAGCGTTCTTATTTGGGCAATTAAGTGAAACGCCAGGAGCTGGGGAGACGGCTCAAGTTTGGCACAGGGGAAGAAATAAAAATGCACAAAAGAAAACATGATTTCGAGTTTTATGACGTGATAGAAATTTTGACTTTGGTTCTGTCCCAGCAACTCACCGCCTCTGGGATGTTTTCCCTCTCCTTTGGCCAAGTGGCTACAAGAAGGCAGCCGAGGAGCCTGGCTCACATCCCCGCTTCATCCGGGGTTGACCAGCAGCCCCCTCTGGACGCCCAGAGCTTCCCTTTTTGCCCTTCCACGCCGTCCACCCTCTCTGGTCATTCAGTCATTGGGTCACACCTGCTACAGCCACCAGTCACGGGCACCACCTCCCGCTAGACAGCTCGGGGAAATCCAGGATTAAGTAGACTCGTGTAGGCACGTTATGTTCCGCTCACCTTGGAGAGGTAACAGTCAAAGATCCAGCTGTACGTTCCTCAAAAACTGAAATGTAGAATTTCCATACGCACGGGCAATTCCATGCCTGCGTAGACACCCAAAAGAATTGAAAGCAGAGAGTCAGCTAAACTGTGTACTCATAGCAGCACTATTCACAAGAGCCAAAAGGACAAAACTGCTCAGACGTCCATAACACGATGGACGGGTGTGCAAAAATCCACACGGTGGAATACCACACAGCCATGAAAAGGACTGAAACACTGACACAGGCTACAGAGTGCATGGACCTTGAGGACACGATGCTCAGTGAGAGAAGCCAGACCCAGAAGGACACACAGTGTGTGATTCCATTGACAGGAAACATCCAGAACAGGCCCAACCACAGAGACAGAAAGTGGATTCTTTGCACCAGGGCTGGGGACGGGGGTCTCCTTTTTGGGGGGTTGAAAATGTTCTAGAACCAGATAGAGGTGGTGGTTGCACAACATGATGAATGAATTAAATGCCACTGGATTTTACACTTTAAGATCGTTATTCTTATATGTATATGAATTTCATGTCAATAAATTATTTTAAAAATATACTGGAAAACATATGCATGTGAATAAACATTCTTCCCCTTCAGTTTAAAAAAAAAAACCCTGCATATTCAGAGAGAGGTTTGAGTCCACAAAATATGTAGAATCCTTGAGGAAGATATTAAGAACCACAACCGTTCAGAGGCATTGGGCCAGCTTAACTAATGTATATGCGGAGAGTTTACGAGAGACTCATATCCAGGGGCTGCTCCTCATGATAATCTCATTTTCCACATCCAGGAGGATCTTTGCAGATAATCTCAGCTGTATTCTAATAGCTCATCCCGTCGCCAGCCTATACCCAGTATTTATTGATTTTCTGACTCAATAAAACCTTGAGTCTGTGGCGATGCCTAATTCTCCTACCTTCTCCCAGGAAAATTTTAAAACACAAAGTCACTTTTGCCCTTAAACATTTAAAGCGTTACTTACTTTAACTCCCATCGTGCCTGAAAAAAATTTCTTCTCAAGGGTATTATTTTTCCTTCCAGTTTCTATCCAATGTCCCCCAACCACATCATACATGGCAGGTGGGTTTATTTCCGAAATTCTCCAGGGACATCCCACACATCCTAGATGGAGTTTACAGGCATCATCCTAAAGCATACATTGTCATCGTGGCACAGAAATGTCCCTTTCTCTGATTTTCTCTGTAAAACCAGAAGGGAAAGCTTGTAGCATGTTAGGCTCTCCCAAGATCCACTGAGCTGCCATTTGCAATTTTCTATGTCTGCCGTGACTTCTGTCGGCTTTGGTCCATCTCACGTGTGCCTTTGTTCCCTAGGCTTTGCAGGAAGCCACTTCATCTAGAATCTCTGTAAAACCTCAAGGGAAAGCTTGTAGCATGTTAGGCTTTCCGTAGATCCATTGAGCCGCCATTTGCAATTTTCTGTCTCTGCCGTGACTTCTGTCTGCTTTGGTGTGCCTTTGTCCCCTAGGTGTGTCTTTGTCTCCTAGGGTTTGCAGGAAGCAACTTCATCTCCAGTGGTTACCTTTGCAGCCACATGAGGCATTTCCTGCCCATTGGTCCTGTCACCCCTCACTCTTCAAACAGAAGGTCTTCATTACTCTCAAGCAAAATCGTGGGTTGACCAGGAATTCCATCACCATTTGTTGGCCTGGAATTGGGAGCATCTGAAAGTGCCTTCATGGGGGAAATGCACGCTGTACAACAAGCAAGCCCAAGTCAAACTCAACATCACTGGGCATCCCACGTTCTACCTCATGCTGCTGTCAACATGGGGGTACGAATACCTCTTTGAGGACTTGCTTTCAGTTCTTCTAGAATTACACCCAGAAGTGGAATTTCTGGTTCATAGGGTAGTAGTATTTTTAATTTTTTGAGGAACCACCTAGCTGTTTCCCACATCAGCTACCCCATTTTACATTCCAACCAGCAGTGCCCGAGGGTTCCCATTTCTCCACTTCCTGCTGGTGTATTTCTAAGAGGGTGGGTGGAGAGAGAGAGAGAGAGAGAGAGAGAGAGAGAGAGAGAGAGAGAGAGAGAGAGAGAGAGAGAGAAGAGAGAGAGAGAGAGAGAGAGAGAAGAGAGAGAGAGAAGAGAGAAGAGAGAGAGAGAGAGAGAGAGAGAGAGAAGAGAGAGAAGAGAGAGAGAGAGAGAGAGAGAGAAGAGAGAGAGAGAAAGAGAGAAGAGAGAGAGAGAGAGAGAAAATAATTGAAGAGTTTTGTTGTTCTAAATTTTCTTTTGGGTCTTTCGAGGTCTCTCTCCTCACCGGCTCTCACTAATCCGCAAGGTTCTGATGTCACTTCTCTTGAGAACTAGCGATTCCCCCGCATGGACATCCTGGGCTCACGCCAGAGGTCGGCCAACAGTCCTAATGGGTCGTGATGACAAATCCCTGATGGGTGCTGGCTCGTGGCAGACCCCCAGACGTCCGCTACACTCACGTTATCCCTTCAGAGCGCACACCAACCCCGTGAGGAGCCTGATGTGAAAAGGCAGGGCCCTGGCCCCCGCTCAGGGTCACGCAGCTGGTCTGTGTCCCATGCAGGGCACTGGTTCCTCTCCATATTGACGACGTTTTACAGACACAGTCTCCTCCACTCCATTTCTGTATGTAATCTTGCCCACGTGGAGAAATTCTTTCTTCTTTCCTCTTGTTCTGTTTCTAGACTGCGACTGGTGACTTTATGTTAAGTTGTACTGAACTTTTGCACCCGCTCCCCGGGTCCACCCTTTCCCAACTGGCCCCTTGTCCGGGGAGCTGCTCTGCATCGCTGTACAGATGGATTTCCTCATCCAGCACTTTCTGGAGGGGAAGTGCCAGGAAGCAGAAACGAGGAGAGGGATGAAGGGGTCAGGTGTTTATTCCTCCACCTCCCTTCTGGCTGGGTCACCCCAGCTTGGCTCCTGTCAGGATGTCCCCCACCAATCTCTCTGCATTCTGGTAACTCTCTCTCCCCTGGTCTTGCACTGTCTGGGGTGGTAACGGCTCCCCACCACTGATAGCCCCCGGCGAGCTGCACCGGCCTCACGGCTGCTTTCCACAAACTCTGTAACATGGCCTTTTATCTGGTGGACGCCATGGAGAGCAGTGTGGCTGCAGCAGAGCAAGTTCAGAGCATCTGGGGATGGGTATCCTGTCCCAGGGCCATCTTGGAGGGTTCTGACGTTGGTGAGCTAAAGGACAGGTGAGGCCAACCTCTTGCTCCTTCCCTATCTCAGGTCGAAGCATCAAGGAAGAATATACAGACCCCAAAACAGTACGTGATCGACTTCTTTTCTTGACAAGACTGGGACCAGCTTGGTCCAAACTCCCAGGTGTAACAGCTAGAGGATGGTATGCAGTTGGTGGTCAATAAGTGCTTAAAATCCTACTGGAGCCCCAAATCGCAGCCTTCACCTTTCCTCCTTCAGCAAATGTAAACTTTCGGTTTGGTCTGTAGCAGCATGGAGGTCACACTTCACTAGGTCAGACCTCCGCGTCTAATTGGGAGGATTCCACGGGTTCACACCTTCTGGAATGTTCCCACCCCCGGCACTCGGAGGTAAGAATCAGCCTAGCCCACATCTCAGCCCTGCTGAGCGTTGCTCGTACCTGCCCCTCACCTCCTTCTGGGAACATTCTCAAGATATAAAATACCTACAAATCAGGGCCGATTGGGAATGCCTGTTACGAAACCTTGCCGGCTCTTCCTCCTCAGTGGAAAATTAAAACCCAAACAGGTCTCACTCTGGATACCGCTGTTCCCGTCTACTTGCTGATGGAATCGTTCCCCAATCCATACAAGTAGAGCTTACACGCATCCCCCCGAAAACCAGGAACCACACGGCTGGTTGGGTCAAAGTCAGCCAACCTATGTACCTTAGTGGGGAGGTGATGACGGTAGGGTTAAAAAATGTTGCTCCTGACTCTCTGGGGCCACCTCAAAGGGCACAATATCGTTTTATTGATGATTTCTGAATTTCCATTTTAATAAAATAAATGGAGGTACCTGCAGATAATAGCGCTGCTCAATATTTATGAAGTGCCTTTTTAGAATAAATTCAGAAATTCGGTATTAATCATTACAACCATTACACTCCAAGAGCCCATAAATAACCAAAGGAAACACCATTTATTTTTTGAAAACCCATAATGGAAAGCAGCTGAGTACCCAATTTCATTTTTAAGGAATCCATCCTCCTGGGTTGGATTTATTGTGATTCTTCAGAGATGTTCTTGGCTTACCCCGAGCCCAAAAATGTAGGTGTGATCATAACAGCTCTCCCTCCCGACATTCATGTGAATAAGCACTTTTTTATTTAAGGCAAGAAAAGCAGTTCAGGCTTTTTTTTTCTTTTTTTCTGGTGGTGCAGTAGACGATTTGTCTCGTAGAGCTTGGAGCCGTGCACAGAGGGTTGGTGCCCAGAACCCCACATGTGAGAGGAAACGGGTCTGATTTGGAAGCGAAACCCATAATCGCTTTGTAGGGCCGGAGGAGCAAAGACCAGCAAAGACCCAGTGGAGACGCATGGATTTGCTTGTTTTAGCAAAGCACACTCGGGGCGACCCCTGGAAAAGCTTTTATGCAGAGAGTTCACATCAGGCTGCTGAATGGTCCTCGTGACTTTCTGCTCAGTGCAGGCAATGTCCACGGCAGGGCATGTGGCGGCCCAGAGGAGGCACCCACCCAAGGGTGGTTTCCTGCCCAGAGGCCCAGAGGCAACGCTAACTGGCCTTTGTCCACTCCATCCAGGTAGATGAGTGTCCTGTAGTGCCCACAGCCGGTGGTGACCCCAAACCAGGTGACTTAAGCAACAGGAGGCCATCCTCCCCCATCCTGGGGACCAGACGTCTGAGGTCAAGGTGTCCCAGGGCCGTGCTCCCTGCAGAGGCTCCGGGGGAGGGTCCTTCCCGCCTCTTCCAGCTTCTGGGGGCTCCAGGCGTCCCTGGGCTTGTGGCCGCCTCCCTCCCGTCTCTGCCTCTGTCTTCCCGGGGCTTCTCCTCTGTGTCTGTGTCTCTCCTCTCCTGTGTCTTATAAGGACCCCGTCATTGGATGTAGCTGCACCCTCCTCCAGGAGGACCTCATCTCAGACCCTTCACTGCATCACATCTGCAGAGACCCCGTTTCCAAATAAGGTCTTGTTCCCAGCAACCAGGGATTAGGACGTGGGCATGTCATTTTTTGGGGGGTGGGGGGGGAGGAGGACGACACATCCATCTCAGTCCAGCCGGTAAGCAGAGTCCTGGGTCTGCCCTCCTTCCACCTGGTTTCCATGACCTCCCCTCTCTGCGTCCAGGAGCTGTGTTTGCCCGATGCATTCCAAGAGCCACAGGACAGGATGGGGAGTCGCTAGCCTGGCCCCAGCCCTTCCGGATTATCGTGTTAGCGACTCCCCCATCCTGTTAGCGCCCCACCCAGATTGCATTAGCAGCGGCGGCCCTTGCAAATGTGATGAGAGGCTCGTACATGCAGTATGCACACGGCTAATCCGATTTTGCAAATTATATTACTCGTTGGAGGAACAGGTTTTCCGGTGATAAAACAGATAAACACCAGATACAGTGCCTGCCAGGGCGAAATCATATCCCGTTCTGCCTCAGGGTGAGGCCGGGCCCAGGGCGCTGGCGCACGCCAGACCCTCACCAGGGACAGGAGGGACATGACAGCTCAGTAGGCGTCTCTGTGCACAGGGTCACCAGTCAGAGGACGAGCAAGGAGAAGACTTCGGGCCCACCCCGTGGAGGTTCTGCTGGTAGCAGGGACACCTTTGTCCTGGGTCAGCCTGCAGTGGAGAATTTATCCTCACCCAAAGCACGGTGGCCTTTGCCCTCAGCTCCTGGGAGGTCACCCCCAAGCCCTTAGAATGCCCTGCCCTATGGGAATTTCTTTGGTCACCTTGGGGCTTCTGGCCAGGTAGACAGAGACAAAGTGATTCACCGTCGGGGCCTCGGGTCATGTGGAATCTGTTGACGTCTGGGACAGCTGGAGGCTGAGTTAACTACGTAGATGGGCAACAAGGTTGAGGTGACGGAGCCTCAGTGAAGAGCCGGGACACCGAGACGCAGGGTCTCCCCTGGGTGGCCTTAGTCGGTGAGAGCACTGTCGCATCCCTGTCAGGAGATGACGCCATCCCAGCTCCACCGGGAGGGGCCGCCTGGATGGTCCAAGCTTGGACGCCTCCGGGACCCTCTCCATGCCTCCCTTCCCTTGGCTGGGTTTCCTCTGTATCCTTTCAGCCTAACACATGATAATCAGGAGTATAAGGGCTTCTAGCCAATTCTGTGCGTCCTTCTAGTGAATTTTCAGAGCTGAGGGTGGTCTCCGGGACCTCGGACGTTGCAGCTGGTGTCAGAAACACGGGCAGGGTGGTGTGGACTTCTCCCTACCTTGGTGCTGAGCCCCCTGAGGACATAACCACCACCATCCAGCGCCCCTCTGATGGGGTCATTTTCCAGCCAACACGACTGTCCAAATAAAAACCAAACTTCAAAGCTCAAGATTCAGGACGTCACCCAGCCTCCAAATACAGCGTGAGGGCTTCTTGGGGATGGGTTCACAGGCCCCAGAGGAGGTGGCCCCAATTCTCTGTAATTCTACTTCCGTGCGCAGTGCGAGGGTGGGGGGACATGTTTCCAGTGTGGCTGAGAGATGCCCAGACCCGGCTCCTAGTGGGAACTGGTGGGGTCCCAGTTCACCCACCTCACCGTGGGAGTGATGCTTCCTTGAAGTTATGGGAAGCCAAGGATTCGAGGGATAAGCCACCTCCCTAAAATGCTGGCACTACGCCACCATGGGATGGGGAATTTCTCTTCTTTTTCCTGGAGGGGAATCTCCACTCGGTGTCCTTAGAAGCAACGGGACAGAGGCACGGGGGTGACGCGCCGGCCTCCTTGGGGCACTGCTGTCCGCGAGGTTTGGGGGAGCAGGTCCTGTACGACTCTGAACATGCCGCAACAATAAACCCGTGAAGTTGTGTGTTTAGCAGGTGAGCATCTTTCACGCCCCACGTGCGTCCAGGAACTCACGTGCTCTCAACGTAAACCAAACGGAGACACGTGAGCAGGAGAGACCTCACATGGTGCAGGGCAGGTTAAAGCAGTTATGGGGTAGGGTGTTCCTAAGAAGCTTCTTAGGATGTAGAGGGTGGAGAAAGCCCCCCAGGAGATGTGAGAAGTAAGCCAAGACACGGGTGCCCACCCTGAAGGAGCAGGAAGCCTTCGGGAGGGTGAGGAACGGGGGGAGACCGGAGGGGAAAGAGGCTGGGGGTGCCCCGGAGCTGGGGAACGCCGCGGGGTGTGGGTGAGCTTGAGGAGAGGAGGTGGGGGTCACGCGCAGGTGGGCGACCCCGTAACCCACCCAGAGGTTCGCGTGTTGTTACATATGGGAAGCTGGGAGGACGTCAGGGCAGGAAGTGACGTGCTCTGATGTCGTTGCCTGTAAAGCTTCGCTGGCCCCTTCGTGGGAGCCGTCAGCAGGTGGGAACAGGGCAGGTGACCCCACAGGCCCGGACCGGCAGCCAGGCAGGTGCGGCCGCGTGGAGAGACTCGGATGGGGGTTCAGATGAAGGGGATGCTTGTTCATCCTCGGGTCCTAGGATCTTGTCTGCAGAGCAAGGGGGTGGTGGATGCCAGTTCAATGATGGACCAGGAGGGAGAGGCGCCTGCTGGGGGCGCTGCAGGAAGTACCGCTGAGCCTGGGGGCCCTCGGATGGCCTGGAGACTGAGGACGAGGGTCCAGTCTTGGACCTGAGCAGTTGGCCTGAGCTCCGGGTGCCTCTGCGGAGGAGGAAGCCCAGCTGGGGATCCAGAGGGGTCGTGGTCTGAGCCGCCCCAACAACATGGGGGCCTGAGGCTGTGACAGGTCCAGGGTCCCCTTGGGCACCTGCAGGAACTTGGGCAAAATGGAGCCAGCTCGGGGCAGTGGGGGGGGGGGACCAGGGGCCCCGGACCTGGAGGAATCAGCAGAGCTGGGCAGGTTAGACCAGAAGTCTAGGGAGATCCGTTCTCTCCCACATACACTGAACCCCAATAAGGCCACATGTTCTGACACACACTTGGGAGGGAAAGCATATCTTTGAGGAATGTGTCTCGGAGCCTCCGAGCACTGACCTGATATGGCCCAGACCCCTGCAGGGGTTTAATCTCCACCCCAGGGCTTTGTGGATGAAAGTCCGGGGCTCTGTCCAGCCACCTGGGGGAAGATGGGGACCCGCCTGGAAGACGCAGATGCCACTCTGTTCCCTGTCAGAAGGCTCTTCTCGGCCGTGTGTGTGGTGAGGGTATGCGTGTGTGTGCGTGTGCAGGCGTGTCTGTATAAGCGTGTGGGTGCATGCGTGTATATAAGCGTGAGGTGCAAGTATGATATATGTGAGTGAATGTGTGTATGAGCATGTGGGTGCATGTATACGTGTGTGTACATATAAGTGTGTATGTGTATGCATGCATGTGTAAGCTTGTGGGTGCATGTATAAATGCATGCATAAAAGTGTGTGTTGTATGTAGGCATATGCATGTGTGTGCATATGTCTATAGATAATCCTGTGGAGGCATATATAAACGTGTATAAGTGTTTGTGCATGCATGTATGTATAAGCCTATGACTGTGTGTATAAGTGTTTGTGCACGCATGCATGCATAAGCATATGGGCACATGAATAAACGTGTTCATGTGTGTACACATATAAGTTTGTGGTCTGTGTGTGAATGTATGTTCGTGCATGTGAATGCATGTACAAGCCTGTGGGTGTACATATAAGTGTGTGACTGTGTGTGTGTGTGTGTGTGTGTGTGTGTGTGTCTGTGTGTAAAAACGCTGATGTGACTATTCCTCGTCCTGGGGCTGTGACTCTGAACCGCTACGCGTTTCGGAGCCCACAGGGGTGGACGCTCAGTGTGTGGGCAGGGCTCCCAGATTCGGCCACCACCGCTGTAGGTGTTCCTGCAACCCGGGAGCCCGCAACAGAGGGTGGAGACTTTCCAGCCGCGAAAACCTGAGCAGCGATGGGGCCGTCTTCCCATCCCCTCCTTTCTAATGGACACTCCCATCTGGGGGGCCTGGGGGGTGGGCACAGCTCTGCCTCCCTGCTGGTTGACTTAACAGAATCTACTGCAGATTTAGGACTGACCCCCAAACAGGGCAGCCGCACACCGCCCTCCCGGAAACTCAGACCTGCAGCGTCCATTAGACAGTCCCTCGAGGCAGAGGGACGAGGCGGGCCCGGCAGCGGGGGTCTCTGTTCAAATGTAAAAAGACCCTTAAATATGCAAATCTCGGAGGGCGGAGAGAAGCCTTTTCAGCTGGGGGAAGCCCCTGGGGGCTCGAGGCTCCCCTGCGCCCCTTCCCAGGTGCAGCCAGGTCGGCCCCTCACGCGCAGGGGGGTCCTCAGCTCTTCCCCATTATCCCCCCCCCCGTAGCCGCCCGCCGCGGCCACGGTCCGCCAGAGGGGTCCATTCGCTAACGCGATGGAGACCTGTGGCAGCCTGGCTGCAAAGAAGTACATTTTCAAACCTTCATCCTGATGCCGTCAGAGCAGGTGAGAGGGCCGATCCTTCATTCGCTGCCTTGCTCGGGGGGGTCCAGATTCGGGTTTCCTGAATTGCGCCCTTCGGCGGGGCAGCTGCGTGGGACCCTAGCGGGGTCCATAACCACCCCCCCCCTCGGCCTGCCCGGCCGGCCCTTGGGCGGGGACGCGGGGGGGGTGCGGCCGGGGACACAAGGGCAGGGCCCCCCGCCCCCCACCCAGGTCCCATTCAAAGTCTCCCCGCTTCCAATTAATTTCCGCGTCATCCCCCAAATTCAATTCGATGGGGACCCCGTGTAAGGGAAGAAAGCGGCCGACGTCCCATCTTGACAAATTGCTGTGCTTGGCGGCGCATATCCCGCTGCGGTGTTGACTCTTGTTAATCTTCGCACTAATTCTCAATTACCGTAAAATGAAGCCATAAATCACGCGGACGGGGGATCGATGCAAACGCTGTTTGCCGGCTGATTGGCAGCTTCCCCAAAGGTGTTCTGTAAGTTGGTTTAAGGTTACCGGTCCTCCGAGGGGAGGGGCCGCTGGTGGGCACAGAGGGGTGCAGGGGAGGCGAGGTGCAGCTCTGCTCCGGGGGCCCGGCCTCCCGCTCCCCACCCTGGGCCGCCGGCCTTGGGGCACCCAGCGGAGGGACAGAGTGACAATTTCAGGCCATCAGACACCCAATCCTTCTGCCTTTCATACCTGCTGTAGCAAATGAGAAACAAATTAAATTTCACTCCACTCTCTCCACGGAAACCATTTAAATTTTTCATGGAAACTAAATTGTCCCCAGACAAATAGCCCCCGATTGTATGAAAATATACTGCAGCGCTGGGGACAGAAATAAATTTGTGTCACTCCGGATATGCCTTTCTCTGTAATGTCATTCACCGCGGCCGATAAATGAGGCGCCCTCGGAACACAAAGGAGAGATGGGCTTCGGGGGGTGCGGGCCCCGCCGTGTCCCCCTCCTCCACGGTCGGGGCAACCTCATCGCGTTCCTGTTATTAATTTGCAGCTCCGGTATTACATTCATGAGGCCGAGATTGAAATGTAAATGAGACGCACGTGTGCGCGCGCGCGCGTCCTCGCTGGAGGAGACTCAAGAGGGACGTGAATATAGTTACCGTTCGCAGAGATGGGGCGCCCAGAGCATCAGTCACCACGCAAGGGGTCCCCGGGGGGAGGGCTGCTACCTGTTGTCCCAGAGCAAACAGTGCTCCCTGTCCCCCCTCCCTGTCTGGTGCCACCGATGCCTCTGGTATGTAAATGCCGGGTGCCCTTGTTTTGGGGTTTCTCTGTCACTTCCATATATCTCATCCCAGACCCCCCCCACTCCCCCATTTGAGGGTGAGGGGGTGACAGATGGAGGACGCCAAGGCTTCCTGCCTGGGTAATTTAAAAAAATTTTTTTTATTTATTTATTTTTTAACATCTTTATTGGAGTATAACTGTTTTACAGTAGTGTGTTAGTTTCTCCTTTACAACAAAGTGAATCAGTTATACATATACATATGTTCCCATATCTCTTCCTTCTTGCGTCACCCTCCCTCCCACCCTCCCTATCCCACCCCTCTAGGTGTTGGACATTCTATGGGTTTGGACACATGTATAAAGACAGGGGTCCACCATTAGAGCATCACACAGAGTCGTCTCACTGCCCTAAAAATCCTCTGTGCCCCCAGCCCCTGACAACCACTGCTGCTTCTTCTGTCTCTGTAGTTGTGCGCTTTCCAGAGGTGGAATCACACAGTCTGTAGCCTTTGCTCATTGGCTTCTTTCACTTAATACTATGCATTTAAGGTTCCTCCCTGTTTTTCCACGGCTTCACAGCTCATTTCTTTCTAGTGCTGAATAGTATTCTACTGTCTGGATAGACCACAGTTTATCCATCACAAACTGAAGCACATTTAGATTGTTTGCAAGTTTTGACAATTGTGAATAAAGCTGCTATAAACATCCAAGTGTGGACGTAAGTTTTCAGCTCCTTCGGGTAAATACCAAGGAGCACAATGGCTGGATTGTATCACCCTCTTTTTTCTGTGTGTGTGTGTTACGCGGGCCTCACTGCTGTGGCCTCTCCCATTGCGGAGCACAGGCTCCGGACGCGCAGGCTCAGCGGCCACGGCTCACGGGCCCAGCCACTCCCGGACCGGGACACGAACCCGCGTCCCCTGCATCGGCAGGCGGACTCTCAACCGCTGCGCCACCAGGGAAGACCACCCTCATTTTTAAGAGGCACAATCAAAGAACAGTAACATGGACGCCTCAGAGAGATTTATTGGGGGAAGATAATGAAAAGTGTGTCCCAAAGTAATGAAATCACCATGAGATGTCCTTCAGCCCCACAAGAATTTAGGACCCCAGGTTATTCATATGAAGACAGAATAAAGGCTTCTATGGGGATTCACGCTGGGGACGCCAAGATGGTCAGGATTCCTGGGGTTTCCAGCTGCTGCAGCCACAGGTAGGCTAGGAGATGTCAATATAGTTCATTCTTAGATCCAACTTAGGCAGCTCTGGATGTTCCAGGATCCTGGGGGACTCACTCTCTCACCCAGATTTTGACCATTTCACCCCCAGCTGGACAGGAGAAAAATCTAAGGACTGCAAACCCACCCTTAGGTATTTCATTTTTTTTTCTAGATTGATGCGGTACATTGTTAAGCATTCAGGAAGTTTCTAGATTTTTCTGGACCATCTCAGTTTTTCCTGGCTTTGATGAGCTTGGATAATTAAAATTGTGAGCCACCCTCCAGAAGCCAAGCTTAATGATTGTTGTAAGCATGTGGCAATTCTGCTCCTACGCAGATACCCAAAAAGTGGAAAACTGGGATGCAAGCAGATACTTGCATATACATCCTTCACAAAAGTCGTACAAGTGGAAACAGCCCACATCTGCAGCATACTGACAGCTTCTCCTTGGGAACATCAGAGCCAGTGGAAAAGGGCAGAGGCTGTTTCACTGCTCATCAAAATGGTATTAGGCCCCCAGAGATGGAAACAACCCAAGCATCCATGGATGGATGGATGGACAGATGGATGGACGGATACACAGCATGGGGTCCACGCACACAGTGGAATGTGACTGAGCCGCGAAAAGGAGTGAAGCCCTGACCCAGGCTACCGCGTGGACGGACCTTGAACACAGGCTGCTCAGTGAGAGAAGCCAGACCCAGAAGGACACACAGTGTGTGATTCCGTTGATAGGAAACGTCCGGAACAGGCAAATCCACAGGGACAGAAAGTGGGTTCATGGTTACCAGGGACTGGGGGAGGGGGATGGGGGGGTGAAAGGTCATGGGGTCAGGGGTTCTGTGTGGGGTAAAAGCAAAAAGCTTTGAAACTAGATAGTGGTAGTGGTTGCACAGCATTGTACGTGCATTTTAAGCCACAAAATTCGAGGCGGTGAAGGTGGACTTTATGTTTTATCCATATATATATATATATATGTATATGTTTTACCCCCTCTTTTAAACCCTGTGATCTTCACTCGTGAAGGCCCATATCCAGATCCAGATAGCTGCTACGACTTCCCCGGAAAACAGGAAAGCTGGGATCACGGGACAAGAGGGGCGGCTGTGAGGTCACAGGTGTGTAGGAGGGAGAGAGAGGCAAGTTGCTAGCTTCTCAGGCCGGGGCTCCTCCATCCTTCGTCCCACTTCATGATTCCACGTGGGAAGCCCTACGTTAATCCCATAGCTTCTGGATAACCCGCCCATCTTCCTGGGGCAAGATGGGTGTCACCCAGGGCGGAGACGGAAGGAACGTCAACGAGTCGGTGTAGCCAATTCACGGCAGAGACCCTGATCTGTCCCAGCACCACCACCCCGCCCCACACAGACACCATCGTCTCCATTCTCCGTGTCTCCAAATATCTTTTTAATTGCTTATCAAATGGATAATTATTGTATTGTAAAATCTCCAAAGCCATCCCCCCACCATTCCATCCAGTCAGGTGGACGAATTTTTATACGATGATGTATCACGATGGATTATGCTAATCGGCTTGTTAATAGCCCTTAAGAGCATTAAAATCCACCAGCCCCCTCGGATGGACCGGGGAACGTTTATTTTTTTTTTACCCAGCAGAGAGGCTGCAGCCGTCACGACAAGGCCGGTAAATAATGGCAGACGCTCCCAAGACTAAAGAAACACTCCGTTAAATTATTTATACATTCATCAAAAATACAGTCGTGCCGACGTATCGGTAGCTCCTCACTAATTGTTTTATGGATTTGTGATGGATCGCCGATCTGGAGGGTGAACCGCCGGCTTTCTTCTCCCTCAGCCTATTACGGTTCCCTCCCACATGCTGTTTTCTCGGCCAGATGCCGAGTGACTGACCATTGGAGGTTTGGCACAGAGGCAGGAACGTGGGGCACCCCCGGTGTCAATTTCCGCGGTCAAACGCACCTCTGTTTGCGCACAGAGGCCCACGGCGAGGATGGGCCTTTCCTTTGGGTGGCGTCGCCCACGTTTGCCGCTCTGCGCTATTCGGAGGTGCGTGTTTATACACCATCCTTCACGCCAACGTGCTCCAAGCGACGTCCCATGGTTTCTGGTTCTTCTCTTTGAATTCGCAGCCTGCCCGGCTGGCGCAGCGCCACTGCCATGAGCAAGCCAGGCGGAGGGTGTGATCGGGGGTGGCCCAGAGGCCGCCTCTGAAGGTCCACAGCCCGGAACCCTCTCCGCCACCTTCTTCCCTACGTTTGCCACCTCCGAGTGAAAAGAAAAACGTGTCAGCACGAAGCAGCCGCCCGAACGCTCACTCGCCCTTCCTTCCCACGGGGCTGGGGAACAGGCCGTCTCGGAGGTCTGCTGTTCATGCCCTCGGTGAGGGTGGGACGCTCAGCCCCGGTGACAGGAGTGACATGGTGTGGGAGGTCCGACACTGGCCGGATGAGGTTGGTGACCGTTCACCAGCTTCACAGGCTCACGGCCCCGGGGGAGCACACCTGTGGCCACAGAGGGCCCCATCAAGGTCACACGCGAGAACAGAGTGAAAAAAAACATGGCAGTCTCTTTGTAGGAGATAAGATAAATCGTTACTGTAAAGCATTTTTGAAATCAATTCTGGGTTCTTGATGTTCATGCATAAAAAGATTTTGGACAATAAAATACCATTATTGTCTATTAAAATGTACCCATGTGACTTAGAAAGTGAATCCATATACTCTCTATCTCCTCTTATGAACTTTCATCAGGAAGATATTTTTATTATTTTTTTTAGTTTTGTATCTTTCGATTGGCTACAGCTAAGTTTATTCCTTTTTTAATTTTCAAAATTTTTATTGGAACCTAGTTGATCTACAATGTTATGTCAGTTTCAGGTGTACAGTAAAGTCAATCTGTTATACATATACATAAATATATCCAATGGAAATGGGCAAAGTTCAGGGAAAGCGCAACCTGTCCCAGGCGATGGGGAATTTCTCTAGTGGAGATGCCCAGGACACGCAGAGTATCCACCTTAAAGAGAAGTCAGTCAACTGGAACCAACTCAGAGAAAAGGGAGATGAGCAGCCAACACCCAAAGCAGAGCCCCCCCATGGCACCTTGGTGAATCTGTCCGCCCACGAGGAGAGCAGGCAACAGCTTCCCTTGCTGTGCAGCCGGGCTGGTCTCCACGCCCGGAGGTGAAGCAGCCCACGCTGGGATATGCAAGGCGCTTCCCACTGAGAAGCCTTGCAGACGACCCCGGCCCAGGATGAAGAACAGGTACACTCCCACGGTAGACTTGAGCAGCGCGCCTCAAATTAGAACAGCAGCTCAGAGGAGAGGAGAAATTCTCCAAAGATCACAGCGGCTTCCGCATCATTATAATAATATCGCACTGCTCACCTTCAAAGCGCTCTGCAGACGCGGGCTAATCAATTAAACATGCTCTTATCTTTTCTGATTGGAGTCCTGCTATGTGGGTCAAAAAGGCAGGACAGCGTTCTCCCGGAATGAGGAATCTTAAAAGGAAACGCAGACGTGCATCTATTCTGAATTTCGCTGGATGTGAGCGCTGTCAGCGGACTAAAGTCTGTTATCAAAAAAAAAAAAAAAAAAAAAAAAAAAAAGATCCTGCAAGAGGGTTTTGGGTGGTGGTGGTGGTTTTATGATTTTATTTTGAGTTGTCTTTTTCCACGAACCAAGGTGAGTTCTGGAGGAATATATCCCCGCAAAACAAAAATCTCTTTGGTCCGTGAGCGGACCATCAGCCCTCTCAGTCTGAATAAGACTTCTCTCTGCTCCTCACCCCTTTCTATTTGATTTAGTGTCTAAATCTCTTCATAATGTAAATATTCTCTGTTATTTTAAAGTACTACGGAGGCCACTTCTTATGATAGGGACCAATGGACACAGAGACACTCTGCTGTTTTTCACCTACTTGCAAAGATGTTTGGTAGCGTGCCAACCCAGACCTTAGCTTTGGTCCCCACCCCATACCCACCGCCATGGCTTGTTTCTAAGAGAGCAGTTTTACACCAGGTCTGAGGACCCGGTTGGGGAGATTTCATGGATCTTCTGAAGTAAAGTGACCGTAGTCGTTGCCAGGGATGCTCCAGCAACTCTAGAGAACACCAAGAAACCTCCAGGCAATGGTCCTTTCCTCCCCTGAGGCAAGTGGGTGCAACCGTCCACGGGAGGGCTGGGCAGACCATCAGGAGGAGACCCATGGGGTACATGCAGAGTTCTCACTTTAGGAAGCTTTGAGAGATTCTGGAGAGTTGAGTGTGCCCCCGGGAATATCCTGACTGGGTCTCCAATATCCTTCCCGCTATCCTGTAAGATAAGCATCATTGCCACCTCCATTGAATTGATCCTACCTCATGGACTGATGGAAACTGAATTTGTATGGAGACTTTAAGGGGGACACGCCCTCCGAATAATCATCCAACCTTGATTGTGACCTTTTTTAAATCCAGTGTTAAATGTGGACAAGGAATATGGGGTAGCCAAGAATTGGAACCACATCTGATCTATAGCAACTCTTTGTCTGATCTATACCTCCGTTCTGGAGGTAGCCCTTGAGTATAGGTGTTCAAGACTCGCTCTCAAACGCATGTGAGGGAGTCCTAAGTGGGCGGACCAGAAGGAGACCTAGAACATGCCCATGTTAGAATAAGCTACTCTGTGGAGTACCACACATCCAGAAGAGTACACAGACCGCAAACTTGCATCCCAATGAATCATCACAAAGTAAGCACAACTGTGTAACCACATGCAGGTCTAGAAACAGGACCAGGACACACACCTCCTCCCGGTCCCTATCCCTCTCCGAGATAACCCTACTCCTGACTTTCGACAGTGGAGACTCACTTTGGCTGCTTTTGAACTTTCTAAAGTTGCAGACTTGCAATCAGCATGCAGTCTTTTGCATTTTGCTTCCCCTGTTATCAAGCCAGGGTGTGAGATTCATCCATGCTATTGTGCCCTGCGTGAGACTGACTGTTCATTGCCACGTAATATTCCATCGCAGGAATACACCATGATATATTTATCCATTCTACCATTGATTGAGGAGTTGGTTCCAGTTTGGGGCCGTTACAAATCATTCTGCTATGAAATTTCTTGCACCTGCTTCCAGGGCACTGGTGCATGCCTTTCCACTGTGTACACGCCTAGGAGCAGGACTGCCAGGGCACAGACCCTGTGTACACCCAACTTTAGTAGATATACCCCAAGGGTTTCCCAAAATGATCAAACCAAAATGATCAATCTCAGCAGCCCTGGAAATTTCCAGTGGCTCCATAGCCCTGTCAACACATGCTACTGTCTGTCTTTTTCATTTTAGTCATTCTGGTGGGAGTGTGTTGACTTTACCCTGTGGTTTTAGCCTGTCTCTCCTTGTTTACCACCAATGCTTTCATTTGAAAGAGGTGACATCCAATTTTCTAGTTCCATAGAAAATTTGTGATAAAGTCAAGAACAATGTCCTAATTTTCCTAACTCGGCACTTCTTCATGGCACCCACAAAACCATCACTATGTTTGTATTTTCTTCTCTCTGCGCTGTACGCCCTGCCATTATTCCTCCCTGTGTGCAACAAATCTTTTTGCAGGACCCTCCATAGCCCATCAGAAAAAAAGCATGACCTAAAGAAACAAAGGCAGTGCCTACATGCCGTTAGACGGACAGAGATTAAAACGGTGGTTGAGCTTGTCCAATCCACACTATTTTTCTTCCATTTCCCAAATACCCTTTTTCTCCTAATGGTAAGAGAAACTCTCTGCTGAGCTGGAGATGCGCAGAATTGAAAACTCCATGATGCACTAATCCACGGGTATACCGTTCCCCTAGAGTGGGCCAGGAGGGGAGTGACATCTGAAGAGGAGTGACACCCCTCTTCACCTCAGGAAGATCAGTATTCATCACAGGGGTTGTAATGGGTTGAAAGGTGCCCCCCAAGATATGTTCAAATTCTGACCCCCGGTGCCTGTGAATGGGATCTTATTTGGAAATAGGGTCTTTGCGGATGTAGTTAACTGAAGGAACTTGGGATAAGGTTGTCCTAGCTTAGAGTGGCCCTAAATCCAAGGTGTCCTTATAAAAAGAAAAGAGGACCCTTAGAAGCACACACAGGGTAGAAGCCCATGTGACAATTGAGGCAGAGATGGGGGTGATGCTTCTATAAAACAAGGAATGCCAAGAATTGCTGGAAGCCTCCAGAAGATGGGAGAGAGACCTGGGACAGATTCTCCCCTGGAGCCTCCAGAAGAACCAACCTTGCCCACACCTTGATCTCAGATGTCTGGTGTCCAGAATGGGGAGAAGATACATTCCTGTTGTTTCAAGCCCCTAGTTTGTGGTCATTTGTGACGGCTGCCCCAGGACACTTCTGCAGAGGTCTTGGGTCTGGGTGTGCCAACATGGTGACAGGATGGTTCTGGGGGAAAACAGGGTCACTCACTGGTGAGGTACCAGCTTGCTCGCGGGAAAAGCAGAGACAGCTTCCACGAGGGTGTCAGGAGCTACTCAAGGCAAATCAGGCAGCAAGAGGGGTGAAGCCCGCTGTCTCCTCTCATTACGGCCAGGAAACGGAGGCTGTGATATCTCCAGGAGCACCCTCCAAAGTAAGCCCCTGCCTCTCATCTCTCCCACATTATGAATAAAAACATGAAATTAGTTTTATGTCAGAAGAACAACCCCTAAGACACTTGTAACTTATAATTATGATTTCTAAGCTGTTTGCCTTGTCAGTATCAAGAAATTCACAGCCCGAGACTTCCTGAGGTTTATGGGCTCAGACACTCTGCACTAGCTGCGGAAAATTAACCATGAGTCTCTCATCTACATTCTGATTTATTAACTACGGGCAGAAGCAGCAACGAAGAAATGGACTCCCAGCCAGGGGAGGCCATGGTCACATCCAGAAGCTGAGTCCAGCACAGAGAGTCCATGGAGGCGTCTCCTCCGAGGGCCACGTCTACCCTTCAGCAAGACGCCCATCACACTTCCCGAGGTGACCATCTTTCCAGTCTCGGAAAACGGAGGCAGGCGATGGAGTCATACCTTTGGAGATACCATGCCAGCACACGTGAGATCTCAGTGGGTGTGCCTTGAAATCACTAAGTCTGCTTGTCTGAAGACAGAGGTGCACTCAAGGTCTGTTCTGGGTGCTGGTGGCACGGGTGTGCTTGTTTTGCAACAGTCCCTGGAGAAGGGTGGCTGAGATGCCCTTTCTGGATGGAGGTGACACTAGCTTTGAGGTCTCTTGCTGTCTCCACTTTATGGGATTGTTTGCTAATTAGGTGCTCAGCGCACCATGGGACGTCAGGTGCCACCAGCACACGGAAGGTAAAGAAAAGCTGAGAACCACCATCCAGCATCCTCTCCTAACCACAGTGGGTGAAAACCATGGCGATGGATATTCTTGAGTGGCAGGGCAATCCTACACGACTGATGTTCACAGGTGTCCTTTTCTTATCTCATCGTGAGCGAATTAGGAATGAACTGTTGAATCGATTGACCTTTCCTGGAACACCGCTGGCCAGAACCTCAGATCTGGAGACCAGACCAGCCACTCACCCATGCATTCAAATCTTCTTTGCAGACCCAAGATATACCAGGTCCTACAAGCCCAGATCGGAATAGAAACATCATTCTGATCCCTACGGACCTTACAGTGTTGGCAGGAAAAGAAAATATGGCACAACCTACACTTTACGGCTGAAAAGAATCATCGCTTCCCACACACTGGGTTTGCTAAGACGGTTATTTCCAATCCAGTCAACCATCCTAGGAGACAGGCATCCCCCGTCTACAGCTTATGACTGAGGAGAGTAAGATGAAGAGTTGACCTGCCCAGAGGGTTGAGCTGGCAAGTGACAGAACCACAGCATAAACTCACCCTGGAGACGGGAGCTGACCCTGTCGGAGCTGCCTTGCTGGGAATGGGTTGAACCAGGACAGAAAGCCAAGGATCCCAGCCTCACCCATTTCCTCTCATTGACCCCACACGCATACAACAGAGTGCTGTGACCTTGCTTTAAGTAGCTAAGCTACTGTAGTATCACACCATGGGTCCCAAATCCTGCTCAGAGATGCTGGAAACCCTTGGAAACCCTTGCACTTCATTCAGGTCTGCCCCTTTCCTGGAGCTCCTAATACCAGCCTCCTGAAGCAGTCACCCAACGCCAAGGTGATAATGTCAGCAGGTAGGGGCTTTGGGAGGTCATGAGGTCATGAGGATGGAGTCCCCACGAGGGGGTTAGTGTCCTTAGAAAAGAGACCCCAGAGAGCTCGCGCAGCAGCCCCTTCCACCTTGTGAGGAGACCGCGAGAAGATGCCATCTATGAACCAGGAAGAGGGTCCTCACTAGACCCTAAATCTGCCCTCGCTGGGCTCTTGGACTTCCAGCCTCCAGCACCATGGGAAATAAATGTCGGTTGTTTATAAGCCCCCCAGTCTATGGAATTTTATTTTGGTAGCCCCAGCTAAGACAGAGGATGACGCCCCACGTTGAACACACTTTCAGGAATTCCAGGCACTTAACGGATTACTGGATATGTCACCCTAACCAGTGCATGTGTTCAGTGAACCAATGGTTATCTATCATGTGTCCAGTGAACCAGTGGTCACCAATCATGTGTCCAGGCTGGTAGCAGCTGGTTCCTGCAATGCCGTCATCCATGCTCCCTCCACCCCATATTCCTGGAGGGAGTGTCGGGCAGGAGAAGAGCACACCTTTCTCAGCTACCCTTCCCTGTGTCTCCAGGACCTCATCTTCCATTCTAGGGTTTCAGGCGGCTTCTTTAAGTCTCAGTATCCTTCAAAACAGTGCGTCCAACCTACCACACGCACAGGAATCACCTGGGATCTTGGTCGCACAGGTGATTCAGCGGGCCTGGAACAGGACAGTGATGGGGACTGGTCCTTGGTGACAATGATGCCGCAGGGGTGCAGATCCGTCCTTGAGCAGTGGGGGGGGGGTGGTCTGACCCACTAACCCTTCAACTTAGGTGTTTATTACAGCTCCCTGGTGAGCTTTGAAGAGGCCCCGTTGCCCAGACCTGCCCTCCTCACAAGTAGCAGCAGGTGGGTGCGTGGTGGGGGGTGGGGGTACCTCTCACCTGCCGTGATCTGCTCCCTCCCCTGCTGTGATCTGATCTCTCCCCAATGCCATGGACTTCTCCTGCTGAGACATGACTTAGAAGCCACTTAGAGCAATTCTCCTAGCCTGCATCACTACTGAGACCACAGGGGGTCCCCTCCACATCCAGCTCCCACGCTCGGCCCTGTTGGGTGAAGGGAAGGAGGCTCATTATCACTCATTACTGGTGTCTGTCGAGATGAGATGCTGAGAGTCACGGGCGGTGGGGGGGTGGCGGGAGGTTCCCATCAGCGTGAGGGCCACCCGGCCCCTGACACACACACCGTATTACCCACCTCCTGAGACAGACGCCTCAGATCCAAAGAGCGTCTCACAGAACCGGGGCCTTTATCCAAAGAGACTGGAGTAATGCACAAAACAATTGCAGATGTGTTGTAGACAAAGGTTTGCCCATGGCGCTCCGTCCTTTATATTTCAACCCTGACAGCGAGAGAGAGAGACGCCAAATCAAAGGAAGAAAGAAGACTCAATCTGATGTGGATCCGTGAGTCTTTCACTCCTCTGCTTTAGTTGCTGACGGCGCAGGTCTGCCTTCACCTCCCTGGGCCCCCGATCACCCCTCGGGAATCGTGTGCTGTCAGCATAATGGCCTCGAGCATTGTTAAAAACCAGAGCTTGGGGGAAACTTCCCCAAGAGAACATTGGTTGAGTTTGGAGGGACCCTCAAGGAAAAGCTGAGCAGGGTGGAAATGGCCATGATCAAAGTTGGGGATAGAGAGGGTTCATTGTATGTGTCGATGTGACAGGGCCACAGGGGGCCCAGGTATCTGGCGAAGCATTATTTCTGGGTGTGCTGGGAGGGTGTCTCTGGATGAGATGAGCATTTGAATCAGTGGACTGAGGAAAGCAGACTGCCCTCTCCAGGGTAGGTGGGCCTCATCTAATTAGTTGATGGTGTGACTAGAATAAAAGGTAGAGAAAGGGAGATTTGTCCCCTCCCTGTCTAACTTCTGAGCAAGGACATTGGTCTTCTCCTGCCCTTGAACTGGAACTTATACCATCAGGTCTCCTGCTTCTCAAGCCTTCAGAGTAGGACTGAACTGCCACCACCTCTCCTGGGTCTGCAGCTTGCTGATGGCACATCAAGTCATTTCTCAGCCTCTGTCATTGTGTGAGCCAATGCCTTATAACAAACTATCATCTATCTATCTACTTATCATTTATCTATCATCTATCTACCTCTATAGCTACTTGTTGATCTGTCATCTATCTATCATTTATCTATCATCTATCCAACTATCTAGCTATCTGACTATATCTACCCATGTATCTAGTACATCAATCACTTATGTATCATCTGTCTTATCTAACATCTATCATCTGTCTGATCTATTTACCTATCCATCATCCATCTGTCTACCCATTGATCTATCATCTACCTATCATTTATCTATTTATTTTATCTATCCATTTATCTAATCTATCAACTATTTACATTTATCTATCATCTATTATTTATCTATCACCCATCTTTTTATAATCTATCCATCTATCTAATCTACTTATCTATTACCTACCTATTTACTGTGTATGTATATATGTGTCTATCATCTATCTATCTGTATATCTATTTATTGATCTATCATCTATCTATCCACCATTTATCTTATCTATGTATCCATCTATCTAATCTATCATCTGTCTACGTTTATCTATCTATCACCTATCATTTGTCTAATCTATCTATCAATCATCTATCTATCCATCTGTCTATCCCATTGGTTTTGTTTCTCTGGAGAGTCCTAACTGACAGAGGTTGTTTCCTATTTGGGACCCCTGGGAGGAGCATAATATTGTCCCCTTTGTGGAGATGGAGATACTGGCCCCTGCCTGGGAGAAGTTGGTTTTGGGATCAGGAATTCATGATTAACACATGCATCCCTTTTCCCCGGGCATCTTCAGCCCCCTGATTTAGTCCACCCTGGTATGAAACACAGCTTTCCACCTGGTGAGGTGGAGGGCCTCCCTTCCTGATGGACATGAGCCCACTGAAAATTCACCCCACTGCCCTTAGGATATCTAGGGTGCACAAGATGCCTTCTGCCTAATAAACCGCCACATTGGAAATACACAGATGTTTCATCTAATTCCGTCTTCCGGATAGCTTTCTCTTTCATTTGCCTCTCTCCTTTTCTGGCTATTTTCAGACTTCTAATGAATCAGAAACTTCTAATGGCATTTATTTATCCTCAGATGTGATCCAAAAACCTAAAACAACTGGTTTACCACCAGGCTTATCAAAGGGAAGATATTCACACAGGGTTATACATTTTCCTTTTAATGGTTTGATAACAATGTATGGATTAAGATTCAAAAGGATGACAGCAATAAAAACCTATTACAGAATTCTTCTTAATTATAGAAAAATTGCTTCATAAATATTGAAATATGTTCTTATCTGCTAATGCCCTGGTTTTCTATACTTGGACACACTCTGAACACAATTATTTGGTGATTAATCTATGTTTTTAAACTTTCTGTTCATTAGTCTTTTGATGAAAGTTTATCCAAGCAAAGATCACATGGAGTTAGAGCAAAAGAAAGATGTAATATAGATCATCCCATGAATACAACAGGAAGACAAGAAAACACTTAGTAATGTTGACTTACGAAGATTCTGTCCTCCTGGGTCAGGTGAAACATCGACGTTTCCCCTATTTCTCCATATTGATCAACAGTCAGTAAAAATCAATACAACTGAGTCAATCCTAAAGTTACCTCGTTGAGTTCTTTAATCGTATAATATATGAAGAAAGTGTAACGGGTTGAATAGCTGTCCCTCAACGACATGTGGGCCATAGCCCATAGAACTTGTATTCACGATCTTATTGGAAATAGGGTCTTCAGATTTGATCAAGATTTAAGATGAGGTCCCCCTGGATCAGGGTGCCCCTAGATCCAATGAGGAGTGTCTTTATAAGAGACAGAATACAAGAGACAAAGACACAGAGGAGAAATCACATGAAAGCGAAGGCAGAGTCGGGAGGTCTTGGACTGGAAGATTCTCCTCACCTCCTTTATTCTTTATTACAGGGAGGAAGGTAGAGTGCATTGAGGTCACACCTGTACAGTCCTGGGCTGGATGACCCCTTCACCTCCTTCATTCATATGGAGGTCACATCTGAGGTCCCCGAGTGGTATTGGCAGTGGCTGTCCATCTGCAGTAGAGGGAAGGGGGACCTGTCCACCCTGGAGGACCACCAGCATCCCGTGCCAGCATCTCTGGACCTCTCAGAGCCTGCTGTGGCCCTGCTGCTGTGCTGGCCTCCATGGCTCACTTACATCCCTTAGGATCAGGAGCGGGGGGAGAAGGGGAAACTCATCCCGCACCCTAAATGAGCCTGGACCCCATGGGGTCAGTTCTCCCTCACTGGTCGGGGCCACACACCTGCTGCTGTTCACTCAGACAAGGACGTAACCACCCTCCATTTCCACAGCCTTCGCTCTTGGCAGGGGTCTCTCACGTGCCGTGTTTCCATCCACCAAACTTTAGCAAGAGATCACAAAGACCATCTCCAGCCTCCTGGGAGTGGGATGGGGATTCTACATTCCCTCAGTTTTCATCTCCTAGTGCACGAGCCACTCACAGGCACCCCTCCCTTGGCTGCTGGTCCCCAAGCCTTTGAGGAAGATCAGCCTGTCGACGGATATTTTCTGCTGTATTCTGGTCATCGTGTAGCCTGGGGGCTCCCATCCGGCAACAGCAAGCATACCCATGTCTTTCTGGATCTTAACAGTTGAGGTCCCCCAGCTCCAGGGATGGCCAGTCCCACCCCCACCGACAGGACCACAGGGACCCCAGTCAGGATGGAATTGACTGCCCCTTCCTTCTGTTTCTTACGCCGACACACAGCTCCTGTTCAGGCTCCCTCCATAGAGAAAACAGCCCGTCTCTACGTGGGCAGGACCATTGAGATAGAATTTCAGCCCTGAGCAGAGCCTCGTGGTCAGCTCAGACCAGCTGGTCCTGGACCGTGCCCTCCGAGCCCTCAGGCAGCAGTTCCACGGCTGGTAATGGAACAAGACTTGCTCAGCAAATTCGAACCGAAATATAAGCAGCCCTCACGCGTTCCCCTCAGCATCAGGCACAGGCACCTGGCCGGGGAAGAGTTAATTGCCCACAGGCTTACAATGTCCCTAATTGGAGTGGACACGTCCCGTGAGCTCTGACCCCCACCGGGCTGCCAAGATGCCCTGGACGCCGGACGGCCTGGGGGTTATTTAGTACGTGTGAGAAGCCAGCAGGCCCTTTCCCTCCATGCGAAAATCGTTAACCGCAGGGCAAGATCCCACCCCTCCACTTTGCAAAACGGTGAAATTAACTTTTCCACTTTACCGCTGCCCAGAGACGGCAGTGAATTGCCCTGGAAACAGACTTTTCATTGATTCTGAAGAAAGCTCTTGTCCATATGTAACAATGATAACCTTTTAGAAGGTTTGGGAAACAAATCTGACACCTCATTAAAAGGCAAATGATTTTTTCCCCCTCTCCACACATGAAAAAGAAACTTTTAAAACACAGAAGGCTATTAATCAATAATGGGGCTTAAAAAAAAAAACATATAGGAAACACTGACATGAAAGTGAAGCTTTATCAGAGAAGGTGTGCTGACTGTTGTGGCTTAATCGTCAAGGCTGGGACGGTCTCGTTTTTTATTAGCTGCACAAAAGGTATTTTATGGAATGTCACATCGTAATTTGATTTTAAAAGGAATAGGAGGAAAAAGATGTTTTCTGGGGTTCCGTAATACTGAAAAAACAAACACACACAAAAAACACCTACTCTGTATCCACCGTAAGCGCCACGGCTACACAGAGAAATGTCCTTCCTCTCAAGAGCTGTTAAACGTCTGACACACCCAGATACACTCCTTGGCTCGTTTTCTGTAAAATGGTGGTGAGATTTTTTAAAACGAAAAGAATGGCATAGTTCACACTCCGGGGTGAGGGGGGGGGATTCTAGAAAAAGTGGAAGAAAAAGTTGACATGCATGACTTGAGAAGTTGTGTTTGTACAAATCACTTATTCATAGGTTAGGGTTTTCTAGGATGAGAGGGATCGTCATTAAAAATTCATGGGCTGAAAGGGTAAACTCGAAATAGGAAGTTGGCCTTTCTGAGTCCCATGAAATGCCTGGAACACCTCGATGGCATATGAATAATAATAATGAATAGGTGAGTACAAGTCAGATCCGGCTCTCCGGAGACTTCCGCATGTCAACCGTCGGGGGGGCAGAAATAGCATCTGTTGTTTATTAATAACCCACAACTTTTCTGACTTGCATTCTGAAATGCAGAAGTGTCCCAGCTCTGCTTCTGGAAGGCAGATGCTGAAAAAGAGCTTTCTGGCTGCAGTGTCCACATTGGGCTGCCTCTGGCGTTCTCCCCACAAAGGACAGACCTGGTGTCCCCAACCCAGTATCCTCTTTCCAATTTCTAACCTTCCTTCCACGGAGATCTGTAATCACTGCCCTGAGTCTACAATTAAAGTAAATACTTGTTGATGCTTTAACCTAATTCATGTTTTCCCAGATGTTCTAAAATGAGCTGTCTCTGCCCTTGGGTTGTTGCCACCAAGAAGACAAGACCAGAGACACCCACAAATACCAAACCAGCAGGCCCACGAGCTGACCATGGACCACGGATGTGGATAATGACCGGCCCCAGTGGGTGACAAGTACAAAAATGCGGCTCTGAGAAGAGTTTCCCTTTTTCACGTACTTCCCCTACTAGCAAATATCTGGGTGTATTTGCCTAGGGTTTAAGTTCTATCACTTTTTGGAACCACTTTTTTTTTTTTTTGGTACGCAGGCCTCTCACTGCTGTGGCATCTCCCGTTGCGGAGCACAGGCTCCGGACGCGCAGGCTCAGCGGCCACGGCTCACGGGCCCAGCCGCTCCGCGGCACGTGGGATCCTCCCGGACCGGGGCACGAACCCGCGTCCCCTGCGTCGGCAGGCGGACTCTCGACCACCGCGCCACCAGGGAAGCCCCCAGAACCACCGTTTTAACATCCCCTTCCGTGGAGCTGAATCTGACGGCATGTAAACGTTGTCTGGTGACTGCAGAGACATTCAACGGTGGGTTCATTTTGTTTATTTTTTCCTATTTCTCATAGCCTCGTGGGGGATTAGACTCATAAGTATGAATTGTTCTTCAAAGATTGATTGATCAACAGTTCCCTCTGGTACTCCTGCTCATTGGTAGCCGTGACAACATTTAAAAGCAACATTAAGGTCACTCTGGGATAGTGGCACCAACCCTCACACTGTCCCATCAGCGGTGACCAGGCACTCCTGCCCTATCCTGTTCTGCCCTGTCCGCCAAGACGCATATCCCCACAGCTGCATCTCTCCTGAGTCCCTCAAAAAGTCTGTTCCCAATCCCTGCAGATGTCACAGCTGAAGTTTAAAGTAGCCCATTTAAATATGACACTAAAAGCACAGGCAACAACAGAAAATATAGATAAATTGGACTTCATTAAAATTTAAAACAGATGTGCATCAAAGGACACTATAAAGAGAATGAAAACAATAAAAAAGAAAGTGGAAAAAAAACAAACCCGGGAAATGGGAGAAAATATTTGCAAGTCACATATCTGATAAGAGTGTAGTATCCAGACTTTGTAAACAACACCCACAATTCCACAACAGAAAAGACAAACGACCCAATTTTAAAATGGGCAAAATATCAGAAGAAACTTTTCTCCGAAGAAGATATACAAATGGCTGATAAGCACATACAAAGATGCTCGACATCATTCATCGATGGGGAAATGCATATCAAAACCACAGTGAGATACCATTCACACCCACTAGGATGGGTATAATTTTTAAAATGAAAAAACAACAAGAGTTAGTGAAGATTTGGAAAAACTGGAACCTTTGAAGGCATGAAACATTGGGCAGCCTCTAGGGAAAACAGTTTGGCCGTTGCACAAAAGGGTAACCCTAGAACAACCATGTGATACAGCAATTTCACTCCTAGGTATAAACACCAAAGAACGGAAAATAGGAACAGATAGTAGTACACCTATGTTCATGGCAGCAATATTCAAAATAACCAAAAGGTGGAAATTGCCTAAACGTCCATCAACAAATGGACAGAGGGCTTCCCTGGTGGCACAGTGGCTAGGAATCCACCTGACAATGCAGGGGACACGGGTTCGAGCCCTGGTCTGGGAAGATCCCACGTGCCATGGAGCAACTAAGCCTGTGAGCCACAATTACTGAGCCTGTGTGCCACAGCAACTGAAGCCCGTGCACCAGAGCCCGTGCTCCACAACAAGAGAAGCCACCGCAATGGGATGACCACACACCACAATGAAGGGTAGCCCCCAACTAGACAACTAGACAACTAGAGAAAGCCCACGCACAGCAACGAAGACCCAATGTAGCCATAAATAGATAAATAAATTTATAAAACAAAACAAATGGATGGATAAACCCATTCTGTTTATCCATCCATACAATGGAGTATTATGCAGCCATGAAAAGGAATGCGGCACTGACATAGGTTTCATTCATGGTTGAAATTTGAGGACATAATGCTCAATGAAATAAGCCAGACACAAAAAGACAAACACTGTATGATTCCCTTTATATGAAATTTCTAGAACAGGCAAATCCATAGAGACAGAAAGCAGATTAAAGGTTACTGGTGGCTGGGGCAGGGGAGGAAGGAATGGGGAACATCTGCTGAATAGACGCAGGGTTTCTGATTGAGTTGCAGAAAACGTTTTACAAATAGAAAGGGGCGGTGATGGTTGCACAAGGCTGTTGACGTACTAATGCTCCTAATCGTATGCTTAAAAATGGTTAAAATGGCAACATTTACATTCTATATATTTCACCGCTATTTTTTTTTTTTTTTAAAAAGAGTTGGGGAAGAAACGTAGCCCAAATCAGCGAATGATGTGGGTTCAAAACAGCAGCAAACGTGATCTATTTCAAATAAGCCCAAAATGGAAAGTTCCAAGAAAAGCTGTGAGCCGGAGATGCGGGGTCCCACATTCATGTCTGGGACATGAAGGAAATAGCAGTTTGGAAGATGAGACCTTGGGGAGGTGGGGTCCCCTTGAGAGTCTGCTAATGACGCCAAGAGAGATTTGTCCCCTGCAGTCACTAAAGAGTACAGCTCATCTGTCAATCGCCAGGAGGGCCGTGAGCCCCAGCGCAGAGCTCCACGCATGACATCATCACAAAAGGGCCCCCAGGAAGGCCCGCCCTCCCTTCTACACGCCTTTGTCCTGCAAAAGAGATGCTGAAATGCAGCTCAGGTTTCCAAGGAACAGAGAGAGAATACTAGAATACAGGGTCCCCTTTGTTTCAGGACATTTTCACTGCTCCGAAAGGAAATGCGCCCCTTTTAACCAATAAATAAACCAAGAGTCGCTTAGTCACTATGAAGTGTTCATGAACCACCGTTTGGACCAGGGGTGGGCAAGCTTTCTGGGTAAAGGGCTACATGGGCAATACTTTCCACCATATAGAGTCTGCTACAGCTACTCCACCTGTGGGAAGAAGCAGGAAAGCAGCCACAGGCTACATATAAACAAATGGACATGGTTGTGTGCTAATAAAACTTTATGGAAAATAACAAGCGGGGGGCCGGATTGGCCCAGGGCTGTGGTTTGCTGACCTCTGACTTTACAGCACCCACAGCAGACATTCACATCTGCTGCTGGGCTGTGCCCACCCCTGCATCATTCCCAAATTCTGTCTCTGACCCTGTCCCACACCCCTGGGCATATCTATTTCAACTTAGAGTTTCCCCAGCCCTGGGTTCCCAATCCAGTCTCTGCTCAGGGTAAGATTTCAACAAATGTTTACCAGTTGAAAAGAACACATGCCTATTTCCGCTGAAACAAATGAATACCTTTCCCCCCTTTCCTGATTCAGAAAGACCTCATTTTTCTAAACAATCCAAATCTGGGAGTTATATATTATCCTTATGACATATACGATCACATTATGTTCTGTCTCGGTGTTCTGTGCTAAAAATACTGCAGCTGACCCTATTTTATGATGAAATCCACTAATGATAAATAATGATGCATTCCTGAGACGCCCCATGGGGGGCCCTAATTGAGCCTGGTTAATTTTAGATGCTAACGACCGAATATAAAATGTCACAATAAACTCGGCGGTGGTGGCCTAGATGGTTAAAGACACAGGAGTGATGATCATTGAAATGTTTCTCTCTAAATCTTTGTACCTTCCACTCAATTTTGCTGTGAACCTAACACTGCTATAAAAAAAATAAAATTGATTTTTAAAGAGGATGTTTCCTTCTCACAATGCCAGTGACAGGACTGGTGCATCTCTGGGACACACATTTAATCCAAAAAACAAACGCATGAGGACAGATTCCACCACCTAGGTGGGCATTTGTGCCCAGACCATGGCAAGTCACAGGACGTCCCAGTGTACCCTTAACCCCATCTGCATGTCTTTCCAATGGTAAAGTTTTAAAAAGGATGCACCATTTTCCATAATCATTCTTTCTGCATTTAGGAAGAAAACAGAATCCCTCTTCCGTGTTCAATGGAACAGCCACCCTTGAAAATAGTTTGGCAGTTTCTTAAAAAAAACGAAAGTTCTCTACATCTGTGGATACCAAGGGGGCAGGGGGGTTGGAATGAGTTGGGAGATTGGGATTGACATATACACACTACTATGCATACAATAGATAGCTAATGAGAACCTGCTGTGTAGCACAGAGAACGCTACTCGGTGCTCTGGGGTGACCTAAACGGGAAGGAAATCCCCAAAAGAGGGCATAAATGTGTACCTAGAGCTGATTCACTTTCCTGTACAGCAGAAATTAACACAACATTGTAAAGCAACTCTACTCCAATAAAAATTGATTATATTAAAAAACAAAACAAAACAAAAAACGAAACGTGCAGCTATCCTATGTCTGAGCAATTACATTCTTGGGTGTTTATCCCAGAGAAAGTAAGAGTAATACAAAAATCTGTACACGAGTGTTTATAGCAGTTTTATTCGTGATGAGCAAAAACTGTAAACAGCCCAGATGTCCTTCAGTGGAGGCATGGTTCAACAAAATGAGATCCACCCGTGCTATGCAATACTTACTACTGAGCCGTAAAAAAGGATGACAGTTCATCCCTGAAACAACATGGGCGAATATCTGGGGAATACGATTAGTGAAAAAACACTGACCCCCAAAGGGTATCCGCTGTGTGACTCCATCTACGGCATGTTCTTGAAATAACAGAATTGTAGGCATAAGGAGTCTGTGAGTACTTGCGGGGAGAAGCAGGGCCCACAGGCAGGAGGTAGTGGGTGTTATCTCTCCAGAAGCCCAACAAGAGGGATCTTTGTCTGTCCCTTCTGTCCCGTGTGTGCCTCCTGCCATCTTTCCCAGAGCCCACACACGTGCGTGGCAGCATGTGAAACCCAAATCTAACCTGTCAGGACCTTTGCCTGCTGCCTGGAGGGCTCTTCCCCAACCCTGGCCGCTTTATCCTCTTTCTGAAGGCAGGGAGCCCATGGGGCTGGCCGCCCCTCCAGCTCTACCTCACTGGTCCAAGATCTGCATTTCAAACATGGTATGGGAATCACATTTGTATATATTAAAACACCACCACCAAAACCTTCTAAAGCTATGCATTGGGAGAAAGAAGCGCTATAGTGAAATTGTGCCCCAAATGTGAACAGTTACTTCTAGGTGGCTATAGTGCGAAGAATCATTTTCCACCTTCTTTTCTCCGTTTGACAAATTTTCCTTAGAAAGCATGTGCTACTTTTAGGAAGGGAAAATTAATAATAGACTCTTGTAAAAAATTCAATATTTAAAACGTCCAGGTAGCGCTTGATGGAGGAAGGCAGCCCATGGAGAATTCTTCTGTAAAAAAGAAGCACATCCTATTACTTCCCTATTTTCAAATGCAATTTTTCACTGTCTCTGTCTCCTTTAAGAAAGCAGATACCCTACCTGGGAGAAAAGGAAGGGTACTTAAATCATCTGTTTTTATTTTCGCTGTACTTTACCTGGGAAGGGGATGTTGTAGTGTCAGATCTTTGCTGCCCAATGGGATGGGATATTGAGATTTATTACGTGAAATGGGCTCACACAATTTTGGAGGCTGAGAAGTCCCAGGATTTGCCATCTGCAAGCTGGAGACCCAAGATGGTATATGTTCCAGTCCAAGGGCAGGACAAGATGAGAAGAGATGGCCCAGCTCAAGCTGAGAGGCAGGAAGAAAGGGGGCAAGTTCCACCTTCTTGTGACTTTTGTTCTAATCTGACATTCAACTGATTAGACAAGGCTCAGCCACCCTGGGGAGGGCAATCTGCTTTACTCAGTCCAGAGATTCAAATGCTAGTCTATCCAGAAACACCCTCCCAGACACACCCAGAGAGTCATGTGTCGTCCAGGGGCCCTGTGACCAGACAGGTTGGCACATAGAATTAATCCAAAGACTGTTCATTCTGTCCTGGCTATTCCTTGAGAACAGGGGCTCCTTGATTTGATTTTCTTGTGGACCCCAGTTGGGGTTGGGTCCAGGGCATTTCACTTCACAAATGCCCCCTGGATGCACCCCCAGGTCTCAGGGATCTCCACATGACTTCAGCATATTTTGCATAAAACTCTGTGGCTTCCACGTCCATGTTGGGGTTTTTAACCATCTTCCCCGCCATCGATTTACCTCGTCAGTCTCCAGGCTCGGAGACACGCCCTGTGGAGGATTAACAGGGAAACCACTTTAAGACGAGTCTTTGCTACTAAGGGGGGGGAAGCACTAAATTAAACCCACAGGGTCTGCTTCCTTTTTCTTTATTACCGTGCGCCCAATAGACTCTTTATTTTGCAAAATATATCGATTGCATGCTGACTCCTGGATAATGGGCTTCTCTACTCTGTTACGAGGATTAAATTATTAGCGATCAATGGAGCCTCTCGTAGAGATGCAGAATGTGTAATGCGTATACAGACGTGCAAGCGCGCTCCCTCTCCGGCACTCTCCCGACTGCATCCGTTTGTTTAAAGGCGGCGGATCTCAAGCAAGAGGGGAGAGAGGGAAGCAGACGGACAGAGCGCCCCCGGGCAGCCTGCTCAGGATAGAGACTAGCTTCCATGGCGACGGGAAGGTGGGTTTTCTCTAGCCCGTCGTGGGAGAAGCCCTCCGTGTCTCCTCTCTCTTCCTGTGCCCTTGGCAAGCACCGACGGGCAGGCCCTTGGCCACCAGCCTGTGGCATAAACACTGACATCACGGACACTAGCCAAAGTGGACCCAGGACAGCGTGTGCTGCGTGTGGGTGGAGTCTGGGAATTGGGGGGCCCCGGGATGGGCCTTCCCAACCGCTGGGAGGTGATTATGAGCTCCAGCGGAGCGGGTGATCCGTAATCGTCCAAGCTGTTCACTCGGTGCCCACCACCCCCTGGGCACGGAGAAAGCTAGCTGGACACGACAGACACTGTCTCGGAGGAGCAAGCGGACAGGTCCGGGATTTGTGAGCGAGGGCAGTGGCGAGCCCCCGAGGGAGCCGCTTCAGCTGGGAGGGGCCTCTCCACGCACCTGTGGACCTTGGAGGTGAGAACAGAGCCAGAAGCCGGGTGTCCCTGGGAACAGCGCTCCCGGCGGCGGCACAAGGAGGGGCCTGGCGGTGTGAGGAGCTCCAGGGCCACAGAGGGCGGTAAGCGCGCACAAGAAGGGCCGAGGAGAGGCCCCGGGACCCTGCGGGATACCGCGTGGTCTTTGTTTCAGCGTGGGTGCCGTGGAGGGATAGCCGGACAAGTTGGGAAAGTCCTGGAAACAGGAACAGAGCCGGGACTAAAGGCCAGCAAGGAGGCCCCACGACGCCGCCGGCGCGGGAACAGGGGGTGGATGGAGCGGGGCTATGTGCGGATGACGTGGACACCCCCCGCCACATCTCAGGGGACAGACGTGCACACCAGGCTGTGAGCACGCCGCCCACTTAGACCTGCTTTGTCTCCACCAAACAATGAAGAGGGAACAATCTTTTTTTTTTTTTTTTTGCAGTACGCGGGCATCTCACCGCTGTGGCCTCTCCCGTTGCGGAGCACAGGCTCCGGACGCGCAGGCTCAGCGGCCACGGCTCACGGGCCCAGCCGCTCCGCGGCACGTGGGATCCTCCCGGACCGGGGCACGAACCCGTGTCCCCTGCGTCGGCAGGTGGATTCCCAACCGCTGCGCCACCAGGGAAGCCCAAGAGGGAACAATCTCAATCTGTGGGCCACCCCCTCCCAGAACCAAGCTCACCGCACGCCCGGGTATTTATTAGGAGAGTCAGAGCATCGAACAGGTTTGTTCACCTCTGCAGATCTGTATCCCCGAGTCTGGGTTTTCTCGCTTCACCTGCTTTCGTCTGCCGTGTATCAGCCGTGGCGTGACTCCCCACTGGCTACGAGGCTTCAATTCAACGAAACATCCGACGCCCAGGGATGTCCCAGGGACCCCGTGACCATTCCCCTGTGGCGCAGGCACCCGTGTGCTGTCCCAGCTCCCCAGAGAGGAGCTTTCCTCTCACGTGAGCCTGCAGAGGCTAATCTCCCAGGTAGTTCTGTGTCCCATGTGGGTGCTGTCCCAGCCACTTGAAAGAGAAGCCATAGACGAATACCAAACCATCATCAAGACACTCGTGCCCAGAATGAAGAAACCAACGGGATCAAAGAGGGCGTCTCCTGTAGGTGGCCGGGGCCCTGGCTGGGCCTCCAAGAGGGTCCCCGCCTCGCAGGATCAGAGCACCTCAGTCACCAGTGGGACCGGGCACCCACGTGTCCGTCACAGCCCTGACCCGGCCACTTGGGATGCCAGCGCGTATCCTACATACATTTCTTTCGCTTCCAACGTGGGCCGGTGCTCGTCTGTCTTTAATAGATCTAATTATCAGAAAATGCACTTTGCAATCAGCCCCACACGACACAGGCCTGATTTTTCCGGCGTGCCAGCCAGCTGTGTGGGAAGGCGCAGCTCTAATCTCTCTCCCTCCACATGGTCCAGCAGATGAAAGTAATTTTGTGCTCAACTGTCTATAAGTAATTAGGCTGCGATGTAAAGGGGTCTTTATGAATCCGTTCGGAATGAGGGTATACGGAGTAATTATGAGCAATCGTCCCCCTTACTAAGATACACCTTATGCATTTTACATGAGCTCCCGTTATTAGCATAACCTGCGTATCAAAGCTCTGCGGATCCACTGTCTTCCTTTTCATGTAACAGAGGCTGAAATTCCCCAGAAATATAATAATTTGAAAACAGGGGCGAAGATGGTGATCAGCTTCAGCTGTAATTTGTTACATTTCTCTCCTTTGTTTTTCGCCGGGTAGAGACGCCGGCCCGTGGAGGCCCCATTGTACCCACAGAACGAGTGTTCCTCTTCCACCGCGAGGGGGGCCTCGGTGTGCAAGCGGCCGTCACGCATGTCAGACGCACACACGGAATGCCCTCATCTTACTCGTGAGGAGCTCACAAGAAGAGAGCTCCATTTTGCTAAATAAGCCACACTGACTCCTGGGCCCTGTGATTTGGAAAGACGGGTCATGGACGCCCCCGACCAGACACTTCTTTAGGGTTCCTCCGTTCAGACCTTCTGGGGTCACGGCGAAGGGTGTGCGTCGGAGCCCCCAGAACGTCTGCCCCCGGTAAGTTGCATAGCACCCTCTGTGCGGAACTGCCCGCCCTGTGCCGGCCAGATGTTAGAAGGGGCTGCTTGAATCAGAGGGAGAGCGTGAGCCCTCACCTCACGTGGACGTTCGGAGACCTAAAAGGAAGTAGGTGGGACAGTATATTGAATGTGCCTGAGATGTTTTATGGCTCTGGGTTTTTCACGGCCAAACAGCCTCCTGGCTCAGGCATAAACATCCTTGAATGTTCTCAAGATGCCCCAACTTTCTTGCTCTGGACTGTCCAGGAAGAGGTGGCCAGAGACGTTTGGGGTATGAAGAGATGGTGAGGAAAGGAAGAACCAACCGAACGCCCATCAACAGGTGAACGGGGTCCGCGCACACGGTGGAATACGACTCAGCCGTGAAAAGGAGAGAAGCCCTGACGCAGGCTACCGCGTGGACGGACGTTGAACACGATGCTCAGGGACACAGAGTGTGCGATTCCATTGATAGGAAACGTCCAGAACAGGCCAATCCAGAGACATAAAGTAGGGTTGTGGTGCCAGGGGCCGGGAGGGGGGAGTGACTGCTCATGAGGACAGGGTTTCCTTTTGGGGGGGATGGAAATGCTTTAGAACCAGACAGAGGTGCTGCTCACACGACGTTGTGAATGTGCGAAATGCCTCTGAGTTGGTACTTTGAAACGGTTAATTTCCCACTATGGAAATGTCACCTCAACTTTTTAAAAGGAAGAGAGAAGCTATATAGATACGTACATATATATACATATGTATATAGATGTAAATTAGGTGAGACTAATTTCATGCTATAGAATCAGCACTGCAAGACAGAACAGGATAAAATACCACATCCATACAGCTCAGAGGTATTTGGACATGTTTATGCATGCAGCTCAGTGATATTTGATAATTTTTAAAATTGAAGTATGGTTGATTTACAATGTTGTGTTAGTTTCTGGTGTACAGCAAAGTGATTCAGTTATACATATACACGTATCTATTCTTTTTCACATTCTTTTCCATTATGATTTATTACAGGAGACTGCATGTAGTTCCCTGTGCTATACATTAGCATAAATTGATAATTTTTATTTATGAAACTCAGAGGTATTTGGACATTTTTATCTATACAACTCAGAGGTCTTTGGACGGTTTTATTTATGCAGCTCGGTGGTATTTGATTATTTTTATTTATGCAACTTAGAGGTATCTGATCATTTTTATCCATGCAACTCGGTGGTATTTGATCATTTTTATTTATGCAACTCAGAGGTCGTTGGTCACTTTTATCCATGCAACTCAGTGGTCTTTGGTCACTTTTTCCGATGAACAAAACTGTGTACATCTTTGCTTAGAAACGAAATGATCCAATTTATAACAAGGGGCATAAACATATTACCTCGCACCCAGGACTCCCCTCAACACACACGTGTGACCTCGGAGAGGGTTCTTGGCCACCCGAGGTTCTGCTGTTCGCCTCAAGTCGGCGACTTGCTCCCTTCCTCCGGGAAGGCTGTTCTGGCGTCGCCCTGCTCCAGTTTAGAGTAACTGCCACCACGTGCTGCAGGTGACGTGAGATTATGCCGAAACCCCGGTAATCGCGAGGCCCCGGCAGGGCTACGCAATTCACAGGGAACCCACACCAGCTCTCCCAAGGTTTGCTCTGCTGGGGAAAACGGTGATTCCTGCAGCTCCGTGGGGGCCTCGCTGATTCCCCCCCAAACTCCGGCTTTATCTAGACAAAGACCGGTATTCCTCCAAGTGGCGTGTGTTTGCTGCAACTCCAGCCATACGCTGATTTGAAAACTCTCTTGTTTCCCTTTAGAATTTATGTCAGCAGAGACCATCCGCCAGAAAAAAAAAAAATTGATTGTTCATTCACACGTGCGAGCGAGCACGGGCTCCCAGCTCTTAAAGACGATAATTACATTGTTTTCAAACATCCCCCATCATGCCAGCTCCATTAGGATCCAAATTGCTTTCCCACAATTTGAAAGGAAAATATTTCTCCGCGGAGATGACGGCAGACGTTACATTTTCCGCGGCCGTGGTGTCCACGCCGTGCAGAGGGCTGTGAGGACCACCTCCAAGCTGACGGATAACCATGATGGGATTTCACTCATCCGGACCTGGTGATAAACAAGCGGTCCAGAGGCAGCGACGTGCTGGGCTGGTGATGTTTGTTACGCGCTGCTTCAAAGGATGATGGTGTGGATGCCCGGTCGCCTCGTAATTGCTGGCTTGCTAAACATCCAAGCTTTCGTCCTCAGTGTTCTGCTAAAGCGGTTAAGAGGTCTAACTCCTTAATAGCCGCGAAGGAAAAAAAGAAGCAGCTGGGGGGCTGGTGGGGTGATGGGGAAGGCTATTCCTGTGGACATGTCAATGCTCTTGGGCCGCTGGCTAATTGCACTGGTCCAAAACGTCCCCGAGGAAAGCCAGGTCAGAGCTTTGTTTTTCTTACCTCATCTGCGTTGTTGCTGCTGTTGTTTTTCTCCCTCAGCATCATAACAGGACCATCAAGGCTTCAGGATTCTGTTTATGACAGAGACACTGGTTTCGGAACCAAGGCGCCTTTGGTCATGTCCCGCGCTACCACTCAGAAGCTAATATTAAAAAGAGAATGTTGGGGCTTTCCTGGCGGCTCAGCGGTCGGGAGTCCGCCTGCCGATGCGGGGGACGCGGGTTCGAGCCCCGGTCCGGGAGGATCCCACGTGCCGCGGAGCGGCTGGGCCCGTGAGCCGTGGCCGCTGAGCCTGCGCGTCCGGAGCCTGTGCTCCGCAAGGGGAGGGGCCACGGCAGTGAGAGGCCTGCGTACCGCAAAAAAATTTAAAAAATTAAAAAAAAAAGAAAGGTTTTTGTTTGGATTTTTTTTTTTTTTTTGGCCACAGGATGTTCAATCTGCCCTTTAACACCAAGATGGCTCGAGGCATTGCATATCAGCCCTGTTTTCAGATTCAGACTCCATAAGGGTAACAACCTCGCATCTTCCCATCTCCATCTGCAGGTGAGTTCTGCAGTTCATCACGGCATCCGTCCGACGTCCCTGGATGCAGGTGACATCGCAGACATCCCAGAGGTTGACTTTCTGGGTTGGAGATCTCAGCCGGATGCCCAGATGTGGCGTCGTATTCCTCTTGACTGTTCCTCCAAAACTCACTGCACATTTTCAAATGCGTAAACCTGTGAGCAATGGTGTTTCGAGTGCCCGTTTCCCCATGAGAAAGGACAGGACATCCACAGCAGGTGTGTGAAAACGGACTTCTGAGACTTTGCTGGCCAGAAGCACACAGACCTGGCAGACAGAAGCAGTGACATCAAGTGATGTTTCGGGTTTAGCAAAAAAAAAAAAAAGAAAAAAAAAGTCTTCAACTATTTTTTTCAAATATTTTGGTCTTGGCAAAGCCTACTTTTTAAAATGTGTTTTCTTTCATTTTTAGACCCATGAGTATTTCAAGGGAAATGTAATCCATCTGACAGAAGCATTTATTTTTTAGCTCACCACAGACAAAGTGAGAATTTCGGATTGTTTACGCACCACTTTTACTGGCACTTAGAAACCATGAGGCTGCTGGGGGAAATTTGGTCATTTCCCAAACTGGAATACCGTGCGAGGTATGAAGGAGAAGAAGAAGATGGAGAATGCAGTGACTTAGCCAGAAGCAACACATTCAGAAAGGAAATTCAACAAGGGAACCAGAAGTAACTCCCGCTATATGATAACTTTATTCTTCGTTTGCACCCAGACTATATCTAGAGCACGTCCTGGGCACGGCAGGGAGAAAAGAAATAGAATAAAACACAAACTCTGTGTGCTCTCGTCAGTAGCACGGCTCATAAAGACCGAGAAAGAATTGGAGAGCAGTGAAAGCGCAGCAGACACAGCTACAGGAGAGACTCCGTTCCGCAAACTCACCGGCCACGTGGCCACGAGTACCTGCACCGTGTGGTCGCTGTGTCTTTCCGTGAGCAGTTACTGGGCTCCAGCGAGGAGCCAGGGACGGACAGATGTACCAGGAGGAGATCTGGATAAGAGCGCATTCGTTTCAGAAAACAGAACTGGGTGAGCACTCCTCAACCATCTTTTTATTTTGTCTATTTATAGAGAGATAAAAGCCTCCAAAGTAAGGAGCTCATTAGAGGAAAGCAGAACAGAATCTTTGCCAGGGAGGAGTCCCCAGTCTATGGTGAAGGAGCCCTCAGTCCATCCAGAGAGGAGGGGAGAAATCTTTAATCCATGGCAGAAGAGCCCCCGGTCCAGTCATTGTAAGCCAATTCTGCAGAACCAAGAAATGAACCGTGGCTCAAGTCACTGGGACCTCTGTCCTCCTTGGACCTCAGGGAGCTGTGCCCCCAACACGGGGTAGCTGAGCTGGGTCCCAGGGGCCACCCACTTATCTCATCCCCAAGAGGAACAAAGGCAGGGTGTGCATATCCCAACGAACAGATATTCAGGCATTCCTGAAGCATCACAGAAAATTTAGCCAATAGGGATAACACCACCTTAAAGGGCTTTTCCACAGGGAACATCCAATTAATTACCAGGGATGAATCTTTCCTGCTTAACAAAGCTGCAAGACATTCTAATGTCTTCCTCTTTATCATCCTGAGGATCTGCTTGAGAACATCAGTGAACAGAGTCAACTTTGCTGTTTCTGTAACGATGGAGTCCTCTTATGTGATGGTTAATTTTTTGTGTCTACTTGGCTGCACCTTGTCTCCCAGATGTGTGGCCAGACATTATTGTGGATGTGTCTGTGAGGGTGTTTCAGGATGAGATTCACATTTATATCGGTGGACTTGGAGTAACGCACGTTGCTCTCCATAACGGGGGTGGGCCTCGTCTAATCAGTTGACGGCCTGACTGGAGCAAAAACATTGATATCCTAGATCAAGAGAGAATTCTGCACAGATGGCCTTCAGACGTCAGCTACAACATCGGCTCTTCCCTGGGTCTCCAGTCGGAGGTACTACCCCAGAGATTTTGGACTTCCAGCCTTCACAATCATGTGAGTCATTTCCTTATAAGAATCTCTTTCCCTCTCTCTAGGCGATGGATATAGATAGATAAACAGCAGACAGATAGATGAGAGATAGATAGATAAAAGATAGCTACATAGATATGTACATACATACATACATAGATACATAGATGATAGATAGACAGACAGATAGATACATAGGCAAGTTCTGTTGGCTCTGTTTCCCAGGAGAACCCTGGCTAATACAACCTGTCTTCCCTTTTTCTCCTACCATGTATTTTCTGGCAATGTGACTCCTGTGCAGCATTGAAGGTGGCAGTGACACAATAGCTAGAAATGTGCGAATAAGTGTTATGCCGTAATTATCACCAGAAGGAAGGCTTGGTAGAAGAAAATACTGACGTCATCAGCTGGCCCAAGGAAATGTGAATTGGATGTATCCTTGTCACCCACTTCAACCATCGGGAAACTCCAAGACAGGAAAATACAATAAATAACCTGAATTCTTCTTCCAGGTGATATCTGCTTAGACGTTTCACCATGTTTTAATTCCATAGAATTGCCTACTTGTGTGAGAGAGGAATACTTGGATATCTACCTGGAAATTTCAGAGCATGTTTGGAAACAGCGACATATGTTATAGCCCACGAAAGGGCTGGATCCCAAGGACCCCCTCAGCTACGGTCCTTGCCATAAAAACGAAGAATCGAATAATCTGTAGGAAAGGCGTGTTTGATTTAATTTCCTGATCTCTGCAACACGGCCTCCCTGTACTTGGCAAGGGTGGTGGGCGAGGCTCCCAGCCCAAGTGCCCTTGAATATTCCATTAGAAATCAATTAAGCCACGTCTGCTCAGAAACACTCCAATCATCTGAGGTTATACGCCGTGCCTGGTGCATTTATAACCTCCATGTAAGTAGTCCCCAGAGACCCCCTAATGTGTAAACAGCATAAAAAATGATCCTTTATTCCTGCAAGCTTCACCTGCCACCTTAATTGAATAAATGGGGCTGTGATCCGGGAACACTTCTGCACGCATGCATCACGATGACTCATCCGCCACACGTGGACACACGCCCACCTCTCCCCTCTCCCCTCGCTGAAGAGATAGTCCAGGACGATTCTCTTTTATCAAATGCACATTCTGCTGCAAATACTGCAGGTCTACGCTTTTTTCCTCTCCCCACCCCAGCCTGCAGAAGGAATACAAATTAATGTTTAAGGCAACCATGTCCTATGTCCTACGTATTCAATAGTATAGAAAGGACACGTCCAATTGTGAGGACCATGCCCCAGACGTAAGTTGGTTTTACCTTAAACAAAACCCCACCTGCAGGTCAGGGAACCACCTCTCATGACGCAGTTTTGCCAATCTGTGGGACGTGGCCCAGGCTTGCCCTGTTAGAAAGAAAAGGAATGACAAGTGTTTTGGAAAATGCCCCCAGAGCTGCACAAATCAACGCCAGGCACAGTCCCCAAATCTCCCTTAAAATGAGCTCCACGTCTCCGCGGTGGCCCTGGGGCCCTGCCCCGCCCAGAACCTCGACGCCACCCCCCTACGCTGTCTCCACACCAGTGTGCTTTCCTAGGCACACCCCACCCCACCACTACCCCCGACCACTGGTCACTTTCCCTATTTGATGTCCTTAAGAATTCTCAACAGTGCCTGGGTTGTCTCGTGGATGCACTAGGTTCCACTTTGTTTTCTTTCTTCCTCTCCTGGAATGCATGCTCCCCCCCCCCCACGGTAATTTTTAACTGTGATAAAACAACACAACGTACAATTTACCACCTTTGCCTTTTTTAAGTGCACAGTTGAGTGGCATTAAGTCCATTCACATGCCACCATCCCCACTGTCTTTCTCCAGAACTTTGAGCAGTTTTTTTGTGTGTGTGGGACGCGGGCCTCTCACCGTTGTGGCCCCTCTCCTTGCGGAGCGCAGGCTCCAGACGCGCAGGCGCAGCGGCCACGGCTCACGGGCCCAGCCGCTCCACGGCACGTGGGATCCTCCCGGACCGGGGCACGAACCCGCGTCCCCTGCATCGGCAGACGGACTCCCAACCACTGCGCCACCAGGGAAGCCCCAAGCATAGCTTTTTAGGGTGATACCTTAATTGTCACTCATAGTCTGCCACCTACAGGAAGATGACGCCTATGAACCCCAGTCTCCCACCAGGACACCAAGCCCATCAGGCACAAGTTACTTGAACTTAAGTACAAGGTCACACGGAAAGAAGCAATCGCCAGAGGACAGGCATGGCCAGTGCAAACATGAACCCACACGGGTCTGGTCTTACAGCCTTAGGGCTGTACCCTGAGAGCTCGCCACATGATGACAATCCTGGTGGCGTGGCTCCCACCCCCCCCTTCAAATAAAAAGAATAATGTTAAATTATGATCAATGTACCATTCTGTGTTCTTAATTCTCAGGCACTCTCTTTATCTTAATATTACTGAAATCAAAACGTCTTTCAAAAAGAAATGGACATGTGATCCATGGTGGATTTTTTTTTCCAATAAGTCCTTTCCTTTCGAATCACTAGTTTATTTTATAGCTCATGTCATCATTAGATTGAGAAAATACGGTGTGTGTTCCAAGGAATGAAGGTGAATATTTTAAAACATTCTTTGCATTTATGGATTGAATATGTGTATCCTCCTAAAATTTATATATGGAAACCCCATCCTCCAAGGTGATGGTGTCAGGAGGTGGGGCCTTTGGGAGGTGACGAGGTCATGAGGGTGGAGCCCCCATGGATGGGATTAGTGTCCTTATAAAAGAGACCCCAGAGAGCTCCCTCGCCCCTCCCGTCAGGTGAGGACACAGAGAGATGACGTCCATCTATGAATCAAGAAGACAGTCCTCATCAGACATTAAGTCTGCCCTTGGCAGGGCCTTGGACGTCCAGCCTCCAGCACCATGAGAAATAAATATCTGTGGTTTAAACCCCCCAGTCTCTAGTATTTTTTGTGATAGCAGCCCAAACAAATTAAGACACTCACCAAAAGGATTTTCTGCTTAACATTTACATAACTGGGGAAAAAAAAATCACGTCAACTAAATGCATACAAATGAGCATTCTGTTTAAACAAAGTGTGACCCACTCACCAATTCCTGCTGACTTCTGTAAACACTTCTCCCTAATGCTACATGGTCTCTACTTAAAGCCAATTTAAATTAATTTCCTTTCTTAAATTTCCTAGAGAGCTGACAGCAGGGTTTGGGTTTATAGGAAGAGCATGAGGTGAAGTTAGAAATCTTTGGCATATGACAAACTTGATCAAGTTCTCGGGGTCCACTCAGAAGGGACACAGCAGAAGAACATGTTTAACTTTGATTTTTCACTTGCCTTAGCCAAGGAAAAAAATGTTGAAAGAGGGGAAAAGAGATGCTATGAATAACTATTACACACACACACACACACACACACACACACACACACACACATGCATTGCATGAACACAGAACACCTACAATTGCCAGACAGAACAGCTGGAAGGTAGATGTGCAATTTTGGTAAGGTTGTGTTCTTAATACAATTGCTTATTTTAGAACAAGCAGTCTGAGGACTGTCGGAAAACTTATTAAAAGTGGATTTTTCCATGAGTCTCTCTATATTTTTAAAGCACACCTTGTGAAGTAACTGCCATGTTGTTCTGAGCTGTAGGTAAGCAAGTCATTTGTTAAAAGGAAATTTCTGGTTCCACTGGAGAGTTCTAGGTTAGAGGTTTTTGCTGAGGCTTTTATGTGCTAACTCTCATAAAAAGTCCTTCCAATCTGGGCAGTTTTCTCACCGTTGCCATCTCTCTGTTTCTAACTGTGAGTTTCTCTGGGAGTAAATACCACTTGGAGCTCAGCGCCGCCAACCCAGTCTCCTCCTTATTGGGCATTTAGAATAGCTCCTCAGTTTGATCTGTCCTTGAAATACTCCACCTTTGTCTTGGGCAAGAAGCAGAAACAAAGACTTTATGAAATTAAAAACTGAATAAAACTGCTAGAGGCGATGTGAAGGTAGGCGAGTTGGGCCGCGCTGGGATGGATTCCTCCTCATCTTCCTCCGCAGCGGGTTTGGGCTCCGTTGACCGGCAGCTGCACCATTTCATCGAGGTAGAGACTCAGAAGCAGCGCTTCCAGCAGCTGGTGCACCAGATGACAGAGCTTTGTTGGGAAAAGTGCACAAAGGACAAGCCCTGGGCCAAAGTTGGACGGTCCGCCTGAGGCCTGTTTTGTGAACTGCAGTGAGCGCTTCATTGATACAAGCCAATTCATCTTGAATCGACCGGAACAGACCCAGAAATCCAAGCCAGTCTTCTCAGAAAGGCTCTCTGACTGACCTCAGCATTACCGCTTTGGAAAAGGGAGGTAGTTCAAGAAATGAAGAGCTGTTGAAGCAAAGGCTATGGGGACATCAGCCCCCACCTTTGTCACTCTTGGGATATCCTGTCATCTGAGAATGAACAAAGACCAATTTTTGTTTGTGGGTGGGTTTGAGGGTCAAATGTGTTTGGGGTTGTGTTTTTTAATGCTAATCGTGGGAAAACAATTGACTGATGAATGGAAAAGTCTACTAGATGTGTATTACTGTATGTGGGACGATGCTTTTCTCATGGTTCCAGTAACTGTTTCCTATAATTTTATTTTTCTTTCTTTCTTTCTTTCTTTTTTTTTCTTTTTTTTTTTTTTTTTTTGCGGTACGCGGGCCTCTCACCGTTGTGGCCTCTCCCATTGCGGAGCACAGGCTCCGGACGCGCAGGCTCAGCAGCCACAGCTCACGGGCCCAGCCGCTCCGCGGCACATGGGATCTTCCTGGACCGGGGCACGAACCCGCGTCCCCCACATCGGCAGGCGGACTCTCAACCACTGCGCCACCAGGGAAGCCTATTCCTATAATTTTAATAGTAAAACTGCTCTATAATTTGATAGTGGGACCACATAGGTAATAATCTGTTATTTGTGTGGATTCCTTTCAGATTTCTGGAGAGATTGATATACATCTTTGTGTCTCTCTGAAAGGGCAGCAGTGGGGGAAAGAGTAATTTGGTACTTGACTGTAGGCCTCCTTATCTAGTGTTTGATTATCAGTACTGGAAAAAAATGTATGGAGTATTCATACAGTACATTTCACCTTTCTAGTTTATCTCCCTCCTTTATACTGTGATTCACTTAAATATCTATATAAAGTACAGTCCCGAGCTAGTACAGGTAGCCTGAGAGCCTAGAGGCCTTTAGTTAAAGGAATCTAGCCAGCGAACATAATTCTCATACTAAACTGCCACAAGGAAGAAGTTAACTTACCCTGTATATCAGGACCCCCCAAAATTTAAAGATGTGCCTAAATGAAAAAATACGTTATAAAGATTGAGGCCAGTCAAAAACTAAGAGCAGTTTCAGATAGAGGTGCACGCCTAAAGTAGATCAGCATAGTTTCCGTTTACTGTGTTCTTTTAATCACAGAAATAAAAGCTTCTCCAAGAAAAACAAACAAACATGCTAGAGGCACTGAAAGAGGGTGGAGGTAAAGCAAGCATCCCCCTGAAAACCGTGCAGCCACTGCCTCCTTTGTCCATGTCCATCTGCCTGGTTCCTTGTCCTTGATCCAGGATAATTGTTCAAAACAGGAAGCTCAACCAGAAAGACTGAGCTGGTCCTGTGAGCATTTCCAGGAGGACACGGACCCACCATCCCTTGGGAGAGGGGTCTGAACGAGCCTGCGATGGGGCAGAGTCACCCCAGGGGTCAGGATGGGTACTCCCACATTCTCTTCTTGAGAGTTAGCAGGCGACACACAGCCTGCCATCTCACATATATCATTCGGTTTATTTCCCCCCAATGCATGCTCTGCACACTGGGCCCTTCTCGGGTCCCCCCAGAGGGTCTCTTTACACAGTTCTCCACTGTTCCTCCCCTTTAGAATCAGCTCCCAGGTCTCCCGTGGAGGTGGTCTGGCACAGAGCTCTCTCACCTCCCCTTATCCCGCATCACGCCATCCTGCTGGCCCCAGTCCCAGCTCCCCTTCCTGGGCCCCATGGACAGCCCCGGAAGAAGTGACGGATGGGCCACCCAAGTGGTTTCCCCAGAGGAACCTCAATTCCAGCACCCCCGCCGGTCCCACGCGAGGGCTCAGCTTAGCTGTCACGCCTGTTTCAGAAAACGCACGCTGTTCCCACCACAACTTCCCTTCTGCTCTCCCTCTGACGTGGGTGTGCATGTCAGCCTGACCACTACAGAGTCCATGAGAGCGAAGGCCACTCCCGGTTCCTCAGGCACCCAGCACGGACTCGGGCTGCTGCAGCCGGAGCTTGGAGGCCTTCCCCAGGGCTGCTGCAGCTCCTCACTCTGGGGTCCTCCCTGGCCCACCTTGACCTCAGACTCACTGGGAACCCTGCAGGGACTGTGGGCCTGGAGGAAGCAGCTGCCCACGAGGCCACAGAGAAGGGGGCATGTTGTGCCTCCGACTCATGACCCCTGCAGTGTCACGTCCATCAGCTGCTGTGACTTCACTTCCAGGAGAAAGGGAAGGGAGGGAGAAATCGATGGGTGGATAGGTAGATGGAGAGATAGCAGATAACTAGGTAGATACATAGATAAATGATAGAATAGATATATAGGTAGGTAGATGAATAAATGGATGGATGGATAGTTAGATAGATAGTAGATATAATGGATGGGTAGATAGATGATAGAATAGATAGACATAGATAGATAAGTAGACACAGAGAGAGAAGGGAGAGAAAGAAAGAAAGAAAGAAAGAAAGAAAGAAAGAAAGAAAGAAAGAAAGAAAGAAAGAAAGAAAGAAAGAAAGAAAGAAAGAAAGAAAGAAAGAAAGAAAGGCGGGAGGGAGGGAGGGAAGGAAGGAAGGAAGAAAGAAAGAAAGGAAGGAAGGAAGGAAGGAAGGAAGAAAGAAAGAAACTCATCCAGTGCAGAGAGGGGATGCTGCTGGGGTCAGGGGCTGTGGAGGCATCAACTTATCACAGCCTCCGAGGACAAGATGGATTTTGTAAATGCCTTATGGAAATTAGTCCTTGGCCCTCAAGGCATAAATCTTGATATTGAAATGATTTACCCGGACTCTACTACTATTAGTGCTCTGTAAATTAGGGCCATAAATGCCATTTGCGTTGCCATTAGCAGAAGGCAGCCCAGCCGGCTCCCCTGGGCATGCACAGACACCCTCGGCCCTCTTTCCCTTCCCTCTGTCTTCCCTCTCCCCACGTCCTTTGTCGGGGCTGCCAGCCAGACCCTCCACCCACACGAGTACCACCACACACTGACCACGCCAACCCAGCATGTGTGCCCGGTCTGAGGCTGCATCACAGTCTCCGTGAGACTTCCGTTCCTGAGATCCAGGGGGGAAAAGTTCATTATTTATGAGTGCAGAGAAACCTGTACCTTTGCTGTTCAATTTGAAACACGTGTTCTGTAGAATCTCCAGCCTTTTGCTGAATATCATTAGTCAAAGCAGAGGGTTCACTACAAATAAAGGCTGATGGCCAGTGTCTTGGATCTGGCAGGATTTACATCTCGAGAATAAAGGAGGGCGTGTGCCTGGTGTGAGAGGGAAGCAGAGGAGGAACAGTAAGACTCGGTTTGGACAGGAGCTTTCCAAGGAGCTGGAGAAAAGAGCAGGGGCTATGAGGTGGGAAGGCTTTCTTTTTTTTAACATTTCTGCATATGTTTTCTGAGATGCCCTGGGCTGATAATTCAGCACTCAGCACCCACACACAAAGAGAAAGGAGGAGATGGGGTCCCTGCGGCCTCACAAAAAACGGGGCTGTCCCTCCATTCCTGACACCGTAACACCCACTGTTCACCCTTAACAACCAGGAGAGCTCCCCACCCTGGTCTCTGGGATTTCTGTTTCCTGATCCTTTCATGGAAGATTTTGTCTTTGGGAGGCTCCTAGTCTTGGGGCGACAGTCACCATCTTCATCTTGCCCACTGCCATAGATTGAATGTCTGTGTTCCCACCCCTGCCAAATTCATCTGTGGAATCGCAACCCCCAGTGGGATGTGATCAGGAGGTGGGACCTCGGGGAGGTGATGAGGTCATGAGGGTGCAGCCCCCGTGGATGGGATTAGTGTCCTTCTAAAAGAGACCCCAGGGAGCTCCCTGGCCCCTTCCTCCAGGTGATGACACGGCAAGCAGTCACCATCTATGAACCAGGAAGCAGCCTCACCAGACGCTAAATCTGGCCCCACCAGGATGTCAGACTTCCAGCCTCCAGAACTGTGATGAATAAATGTCTGTTGTTTATATGCCCCTCCCCCCATCTACCATAATTTGTTATGGCAGCCCCAGTGGACTAAGTCACGCCTCCCTTCCTGGGCAGGGTGGTCCACTGAGCTAGCTCCTGACTCACTCTTGGTTTCTAAGCCCTCCCCCATTTCCCCTTAACTTGGAGAGCTAAGTTTCTTTTCTGACCGCTTCTCACCGATTCCTAAGCTGCCTTCCGATGTCGGATGACAGTCCATCACTCCCTTCCCTCAAACGTTTTTACCTCTGCTTTTCTCCCTCTGTTAATTCCTTTGCTCTCCCTAATCACTGGTCTTTCGTGCTCACGTCTTTTCTTGAAAAAAAGAATGCAAAAGAGGGAAGGCCACAATATATTTCTAAGTTCCCCGTTGCTCTGGTGGTGACCCGTCTAATTCCTCCTGCCAGCTCAGGCTCGTGCTTCCTTCCCTCAGCACGTTTTACTCATCTGTAATTCTTTATTTGTGAGTCCCTTTTTCTCAAACTCCTGTTATTTACAATTTCCTCTCCTTCCTTGATGGTCGAAACACTCCCATGGACACTAGTGCCCAGAAGGGAGCCTGTGCCCTGAATGGGTTTTGGAGCTGCCATGAAGCCACTGCTATCTGTCTGCAGTCTGTCTGCTCAAGCCCCTGCCCCAAACTTAGAGTCTGGGGGCTGAGGAAGGACTGTGTGACCCCATACTTTTCTGTTGCCCACTGTGTGCCTAAACTTTTCCTCCTTCAAAACAAAATACGATCAAATTCCACGAGACTCTGCCCTTCCAAACACCCATCTTTGTCTTTTTTTTTGAAAGTCAATGGTAACTTCTCTTGTATAGTTAGAAATGTATTTATTACTCTGTGCCAAAGAGATACTGAAGATTGAGTTTCATGATTCCATTCTTCAGAAGGGATCCTCTAAATGCTACATCGTGAAACAAAAACCCTCCGTCCGTTTCGTATAAGCTCTACGGCAGGTCCTGGTGGAGTTGGCAACCTGCAGCCTGACCCAGGGCCACCACCAATGCTCCTTGATTTCCAAATACGTGGGGAGCAACCCATGTGTCTCAGTCATGCGCCTCCTCTATGTCCTCCCCGAGGTCCCCAACTTTCCCTGGCTTCTCTCCTCTTAGTCCCTAGGATGGGTGGGGTGATTCATCCATCACCCTCTGCCAGAGTCCTAGAACTCGGGGGCTTGGAGTTGAAGTGTCCTCTCCTCTTATAATTTCAGGTTGGAAATGATGCCCAAGAGGTGAGACGTTCCATGAGCGTGGAAATCAGGTCGCAAATGCCAGGCTGCCTTCCTGGTCCTCTTTAGACAGTCTCTGAGGGCACACACAGGACCGCCAAAGTGGAGGTTTCCCTTTCTTCTTTAGCACTCCTTCCGCAGGCAGAGTTGTTGGAAGAAACTCATTAACTGAAGACAAATAGAACCTTGTATTTCTCCCCCCTGAGTGGCAAAGAGTTTTTTTTTAATAAAAGATTATACAAAATAGAAAATTAAATTAGCAATGATTTTCCGATGAAATGAGCAGATCCTTTGAGGCAAAGGAGATTTAAAAGAGGATTTAGACATCCATCCCTGCCTCTAAAACCCACACATGGTTCGGCTGAAATTAATCTTGTCCTTGATTTTGTGAGATGCGGGGACACCCAGCCTCGCCGGACAGCCCCAAACCCAGGAAGGTTTGTCAACTTTCCAAGAGTCTGAACTCCACAACGCCTATGAAATTCTTGGTTAACATGGGACTTATGTGTCCAAGCAATATGGATACAGGGGTTTTGGACTGATGGTCTATGGGTAAGCGTTTTTTTAAAAATTGAGGAAAGATTCACATAACATAAAATTAACCTTTCACCATTTTTAAGTGGACAATTCAGTGTCATTTAGTTCATTGACCATGGTGTGCAACCAACACCTCTACCTAGTTCCAAAACATTTTCATTCCCCCAAAGGAGGCCCCAGGCTCGTTAACAGTCCCTTTCCATTCTGATCCTGGGTATATACCCCAAAGAATTGAAGACAGGTGTTTAAACAGATGCTTGGACCCACACATTCATAGCAGCTTTATTAACTGTAGCCAAAGAGTGGAAACAACCCAAGTGTCCATGGATGGATGAAGAGATAAACAAAATGTGGTTCATCCATAGCGTGAAATGTTATTCAGCCATAAAAAAGGATGAAGCTCTGTTACGTGCCATAATGTGGATCAATCCGGATGAGCTCACACAACTCCAGTGATATTCTCATGGCTGAAGGGGAGAGAAACCGTCTCTTTAGAAGGACCAAAGAGAGTCTCCCCACGAAGAGAAAACTGAAGCTTACAGCTTCAGACACATTTACAGTAGGACAGCAGAAACTAACACAACATTGTAAATCAACTATACTTCAATAAAAATTAAGATTGGGATTTATACACACACACACACACACACACACACACACAATTGATACTATGTATAAAATAGATCACTAATGAGGATCTACTGTGTAGCACAGGGAACTCTTCTCAGTGCTTTGTGGTGACCTAAGTGGGAAGTAAATCCAAAGAAGGAGGGATATATGTATACGTATAACTGATTCACCTTGTTGTACAGCAGAAACAAACACAACATTGTAAAGCAACTGTACTCCAATAAAAATTTAAAAAATAAAAAATTTTAAAATTAATTAAAAAAATACTTTGTCAATTACATGGCAATCAATGACTTCAATGTCTAAGGTTCTGCCATTACATTCCCATACCTATATTTCTGTTAACTGTTCTTCTTAAATGTCAGCTTATACACAAACGCAATCTTTTAAATGTAACTATCATTGGTTAAACCGTATTGGTTCTGACAATAAACCATTTGATAATGCCAAAGGGGGAAAAAAAAGAAACCAAATACCCACCAATGTGGGTGGAGCTAAATTAAATGTCATTATTCACTGTCTGTAATGGAAATCAAAAGGAAATCAGATTACAGCATTTGTGAGAGATGTGGAACCACGTTGAGTCAGAACAACATGATTTATTCTGCACCAGCCCCTCCCACCAAGGAGACCGAGGGTGGTGGCTGCTATTGCCATCAAGAGGAATAAGTGCTGCACTTATGCTCCTGAAAAATAGCCTACACGCACAATAAAAACACATCTGCAGGTGGGAAGACCCAACGGCTAACCGTCAACTTTGGCGAGAAAGCTCGTCGTGCATTCACTTCGGTTCTAAATACAAAATCAAGAGAGCTTGGAAAGGGAAGATTGGGAGAAGGAGAATCGAGTCTCTCTTTCCCTCCATCTCTGGCTTCAGTGCCTGTTATCTCCAGTCCCAGGAGATGCTTCACAGTGGAAGAAACCTCCTGGCTCTCTTATGAGCCTGTAGACCAGCACAAGGACCTGAAGTTTTGAGAATCAAGCAACCTTCTGTCAAGTCACCAACACGTCATTGAAGAGACATTCATATTTAAGAGGCTCCTGAGATGAGAAATGACTTAGGTCCAACATACTTCATTATCAGGAAGGCAGGCGCCGCCATGTAAAAATCACCCACAACGTTCCGCACTTCCAGGGCCGTGCCCAGACTCTGTGACCCACTTGTTTTCTGGAAATGTCTCGAGAGGGTGGGTCAGAGGGCGGGGAATTAAAGACGCATGCACTCCAATCCCTCCTCTGTGAAGAACATGCCACCGCAACCCACCATCAAGGTCCTATGTGAGAAAGACAAAGACCCACATACAAGAAAGCAGGCGGCGTGCACGGATGAGTCGGTGCTTATAAGAAAGTGATGTCAGAGCCACGAGGTGAACTGAGACAGGGGCGGAGTGCAATCCAAGCTCACCCCCCGCAGCTGGGGGTTCTCCACCTACATGCCCTTCTAAACAGCTACAGGCGAAGCCATATTGTCCACTGACAACATGAGGCAGGGAGAGAGGGGAGAGAGGTCAGGAACGTGGCCTGATACCACAGAGCTGGTACAGGTGGGGAGGTGGGACTCGGTCCTACTTATTCCCTGCACTCCTCTCTGCAGGGGCGGTCAGGGTGGGGGGTGGAAGAAGCAAGCTTCAGATGGCAGGAGATTCACCCTCACCTTCCCTGGACTAAGTGACAGACACACGCTCTGGGGAAGAGGCACAAGCCAGACGTGGTCTCTTTTCTTTTCCTTCTGCTTAGAAGGTGATGAGGATGAGGATGGAGGCAGGCAGGAGGTATTAGTCAGGGTTCTCCAGAGACGCACGGCAACAGGGTGTGGGTGGTGATGCGTGGGCAAGTAGATAGGTAGGTAGGTAATGGATGGACAGGTAGATGACAGAGGAAAGGATGGATAGAGAGAGAGAGAGAGAGAAAGAGAGAGAGAGAGAGAGAGAGACATACATACATAGATATATAGATACATAGATACATAGATAATTAATGGACAGATATAGATGATAGATGAATGGATGGATAGAGACATGAGAGAGAGAGAGAGAGATACATACATACATAGATACATAGATATATAGATACATAGATAATTAATGGACAGATATAGATAAATGGATGGATTGATAGATGATAGATACATACATACATACATAGATATATAGATACATAGATAATTAATGGGCAGATAGATAGACAATAGATGAATGGATGGATTGATAGATGATAGATACATACATACATACATAGATATATAGATACATAGATAATTAATGGGCAGATAGATAGACAATAGATGAATGGATGGATTGATAGATGATAGATAGAGGGATGGACAGATAGATGATAGATGAATAGATGGATAGATGGGTAGACAGATACATAGATGGTTAGATAGATGATTGATATAGATAGATGATAGACCAATAGATAGGTAGATGATAGATGATTGATGGATGCCTGGATAGATAGATGATAGATAGATAGATGATAGACGATGGATAGATAGATAGATAGAGAGGTAGATAGATATATAGATAGATAGAGATAACAGAGGGAGACTGATGGAGATTTATTTTAAGGAATATTGATGCACGTGATTGTGGGAGCTGGCAAGTCTGAACATCTGCAGGGTAGACCAGCAGGCTGAGACCCAGGGAAGAAGTGATGCTGCAGGCCAAGTCCAAAGACCACCTGGAGGCAGCCTTCCCTCTTCCTCAAGGGAGGTCAGTCTGTTTCCTTGTCAAGCCTTCAACTGATTAGACAGGGCCCACCCACATTGTGGTGGGCCATCTGCTTTCTTTAAAATCCACCCGTTTAAACGTTAATCCCACCTAAAAAATATACCTTCACAACAACATCTATCCTGGTGTTTGACCAAATATCCAGGGTCAGGGAAATTGGCACATCAATTTAATCACCAGACAGGACAATTCCTTTTGGCACAGAAAGGAGCCCAAAAGAAATTGCTCAGAGTTGGAGAACACCTTGTCTACAGTTTCCTTGCCTCTATTGGACCCCCGTATGGACAAGTGATGGCCAACATCTTATAACATTTTCCATCTGCTGTAGAGGTTTCCCACGACATCTTCTGAGAGCCCCATACCCTGGTGGGAAAGGCACCATCATCTCATCGTACAGGTAGGACATGGACTGATGCACCAAAGTTCGTTCACCTGATCATAACCTGTTCAGAAAAGAATCAGGTGTTCTGACTCCTGCTTCAGACTCTGCACCCACGGCTCAAGCACACGTCTCCATGCCTGGCCTTTATATGCGTCACCGGTCAGATGGAGTAAAGGACACACAGGAGTCGTTGAGAACAGAACTCCACATAAATTACCTGGTTTTGCCGCCTTTTACAGTTACAGATGAACATCTCAAGGGCTCCTAATCGCTTCGTTTATACGAGTGTGGTTGGTACATGGGGGAGATGGGGGGAGGGGTGGATGTTTATCCATGAGCCCCTACCCCTGGCCACACTGGCGCTCATCCTTGGAGGACATTGTAAACCAAGTTTTGCTTCTCTCCCCAACACCTGACACATTCTGATTATGAAACATTGGCCGTTGTGCATGATTTATTGTAAATAGTCCCTCCTATAATATTCACAGCTCCATAACTCACAGCCCTGAGGCCAGCGAGCTCCTTGGAAACGCTATGACAGCCAAGATCACTTCTCTGGATTTACCATGGGTGCCTCACGTTCAGCATTGTATAACACATGTAAAAAGGCGCACGTGGCATTTGTCAATCCTCCCCAACCCCCTGCCTTTAGTTTACATTTCTCCCTCCTATTGCTTTGGGGGGATTTGAATAAAACGGTACACAGAGCTTGCGCCAGCCACACGGCTAATAGCTTGAGAAGCAAGGTAAGCATGGCAGCTCAGGGGGAAATGGAGGTTGTACCGCTAAGGAAATGAGAATCGTGGTGATGGTGGACATGGCGGATGGTCCCCCATCCCTGGAAAGACAATTCAGGGGGTCAGTCTGGATTTGGGGGGGAGGGATGGGAAAGGGCTGCTGCAAGGGTCAACCGGATGGTTTGAGCAGAGAAGCGTTCGTGTGGCTGCAATGAACGTCTCTTTCTCTCTGCATCTCCAGACTCAGAGGATAATTTCCCGGCCCTCACCTGCCCAGCCCCCGACCCCAGCTCTGTGCCGCCCACGTAACCTCTTGGCTGTTCCTGAACACAGTTACCTGCGTCCCCGTGTCTAGGTTGCTGCTTTATTTTGGCATCTAACCAAGAAAGCACCCTGATGGTCAACCAAGAACCGTCTTCCTCTTTCTCCTCACCACATGTGGCTCTCCGTGGCAAACGAGCCACTTAACCACGTGGGCTGCAGCTCCGTCCCCCAAGCGCAGGGTGTCATGGGTCGGATTTTTTCTTCCCTAAGAAAAGAGGTGCTTTCTTAAGTCCTAGCCCCACGTACCTCAGAAAGTGGCCTTACATGGAAATAGGGTGTATTATTCATAACTTTTAATTTTCTGCATCTCTCTCTTTTTTATAGATGAATAATTGAGGTACAATATTACATAAGTTTCAGCTGTACAGCAGTGATTCCAAAGTTTTATAGGTTATCCTCCATTTATAGTTATTATAAAATATTGGCTGTATTCCCTGTGCTGTACAATATAGCTTTGTAGCTTATTTATTTTATACACAATAGTTTGTACCTGTTACTCCCCTTCCCTCTCCCCACTGGTAACCACTGTTCTCTGTGTCTGTGAGTCTGCTTCTTTTCTGTTATATTCACTAGTTTGGGGTTTTTTAGGTCTCACGTCTAAGTGAAAAAATAGAATAGTTGTGCTCCTCTGTGTGAATTATTTCAGTTAGCATAATACCCTCTGGGTCCATCCATGCTTTTGCAAATGACAGAATTTCCCCGTCTCCCTCCCTCCACGCCCAGCCAAGACTTGCTCACATGGGTGAAAGAAGCCATTCCTTACCCACCTCCACCGCTTCCCCCAGTTCTGCTGAAACAGTTTGAGTTAAAAGAGCTGGGTTGGAATTCACTTCAAACACAAGAACAGGGCTTGGCGTAGAAGAACGTTGGGCTCCTGTCCTAAACAGACACAGAAAATACCCAGAGCATCTTTCTGTGTCTCTGTCCACGACCCCAGGGGAGCCGTCCGGGGTGCCAGAGGTCTGCTCCGCGCGGCCACTCGGGAACCCAGGCAACCTGCTTCACACCCCAGGCCCTGCACCCTTGTCATGGTCTTTATGGTTGGAGCTAGGTCACCAGGCGTGCCAGCTGGTGAGCAGGGCACAGCGCACGGAGAGGACCCTGCCTTAAAGGCCAGATACAGACCGGGCCCTAGTCACGTCCACTCCCGTTTTTATCGCCAAGAACTCAGCCACAGGACTAAACCCAACACAAAGGGGGCTGCAAAACATAGCTTAATCTTGTGCTCAGAAAGAAAAAGAATGGATGGATTTTGGCGGGCAACCATCAGCTGTGCAAACAGGGCTGAATAACCAGACCGCAAAAAGACCGTTTTGAAAAGGAAAAGAAAGCGTCATTTCTACTACGCCGATTCCGTTTGCAAAATGGCACTAAACACCAGATGCCACTTTATGGTAACCAAGGGATGCTCCAGACACACTACCTCTGTCAGGCGTCTCAGGGCAAGAGCGTCTGCCCTTCGGCAGAGGGAATGTACCCCAGCCTGCATCAAACCCTGTCCTTTTAAAGGTAAACTGGCACGGAGCTGTAAGTACACGGGAAGATTAATGAGATCTTGACCCCCTGGAAATCAGAGACACATGGGCCGGGGCTGCGAGCCTTCTCTCGCTATTATCACCAGTCGTATTTAATCAATGCAAGCAAGATCCTTGCCTGGAGTCTGTGTGCCTTGGATTCCTGCAAGTACTGCGGGGCCGGGAGGCTGCTTGGCGATATTTGTCAAGCTCTAACTGAGGAGTTCTCTGCCCGTGTGCTCGGCCCGGCCTCTCGGCCCCTCCCCTGGCCCCGCCCACACCTTGAGCAGAGCTCTCACATCCTTCCACGTCTCCAAACCCCCTGGAGGTTCTGCACCTCATCTGCAGGGCATTTCTGAGATGTCTTCGTCGCTCTGGCATTTTGTCCCCTCACCCCAAGTGTTCCAGGGCCGGGGGGAATCCAGAAAGGAATCGATTGACGTTCGCACGTCACACCCATCGGCTGTGACTTTGGGGGCGCCCCTGAACTCTTCATATACACCCACCTTCACAGGCAAAGGCACAGCCCTGCGTACGAAATGACTCGGTAAATTCGTCAGGTGCTGGAGATGGGTCGGAGCCCATGAAATCATGGCAGTCACTGAGGGTGTTGAATCGTGGTCCGCAGCCTGCCTTGGGGGGCCCGAGTCCGCACCCCAAATCCTGTGCCCCAGACCCCAACACTGGATTCCAGCCTCCTCTCTTCCCTGAACTCAAAAGACGTCCAACGGGGGACCACCGGTTGCCACAGGGGGTGGCCAGACAGTAAGTCCGGTCGGAGGGAGTGAGTCGGCGACGTTCAGGACCTCAACACCGGCGAGGTTTCCAGAGGACGAAGAGGAAACGGGGGGCAACTCCACCCCAGAAAATGGGTCCCAGCCCGTCAGTCTGGCCTGGGGTCCGCCTTACACCCTGACCGGTAACTGGGCTGCAGAGAAAGCCTGCTTCCCGCACGCAGGGCCGAGCGCAGACTCACCAAGAGAAACGGAAGCTGGCAAAGACGTGGCCGTGAAAGAAGGTGAACGGTTCCAGGCTGTTTCTGGAAGCTGCTGGAATCTAGGTCTCCATCTTTGGGGCAAGGACCAGCCCTCTAAGTCCCCTTTTCCACCACCACCCCCACTAGACCTCACTATCCCTTCTCCTATGACAGGAAATGGTTTGGTTGTACGATCTGTCACTTGAGAGAGAAGCTTTGTCCCAGTCCCAGAATCAAACCGTCTGTCCCGGGGTGACTAAGGGTCTTGGTGAAGCTCGGTACAACCGGGTGTCCCTGCATCGCTCAGGCACCCTGTCCGGATGCCCCAACCCCAGGACTGGCCGTGAAGGCAGCCAAGAGCACCCAGAGCCCATCACCCCGCAAACCCAGCGCCCGGCAAGATAAATGCCGTCCGAGAAGGAGCAGAGGAGACGGCCAAGCGGGTCCGCTGACGGCAAACACCTGCGACCCCAGAGCCTCTGTTTAATAACTGACTTTCTTCAGAATGCTTTCTCAATAATGGACTTCCTTCTCATGCATCGAGTGCTAATTGGGGCTGCAGAAGAAAACCGGGGGACATTTATGGAAAGGACGGACGCCCCCGATGCGGTTACCCCTCTCCCCGTGCAGGCTTTGGTTTCCCGACCCCTCGTCTCAGTAGTGTGTAGGGTTCTATCTTCTAACCAGGAGTAGAAATGGGCAAATCCACCTATGAACAAAGACACACAGGTACAAACCCACAGACACGCGTTTGCGTCCATTTTGAAATAAGGCCCTTTTTTCCTTTTCATCAACTGAATGCTCTCAAGGGGCCATAGAGGGGAGTTTCCGGTAAATTACGCTTCAAAGACTCGAAATTCCAGCTGTGACAAGTAGGCAGGGCACAGGGGATTTTTAGGGCAGTGGAACTGCTCCGTAGGGTCCTGTCGTGGGCATCACATCCCGTGGTGCACTTGGCAAGACACATGGACTGTCCGACCCCAAGCAAGAACCCCAATAGGAACTGCAGACCTTAATTCCTGATAATGCGGCAATCTTGCTTTATCCCTTGGAGCACCTGTACCACCCAGGGTGGGACGTTTCTCTTCTAAGCTTTTGTGGTTTGTATTGGATGAGAGGTGATTAGCTAGGTTGCGTTAGCTGCAGGTGTACAGCAAAGGGACTCGGTTCTGCATAGAGACGCATCTATTCTTTTCCAGATTCTTTTTCCCAGTTAGGTTGTTACCGAATACTGAGCAGAGCTCCTTGTGAGGGAACTCTGCTAAGAAGTAAGAGGTCCTTACCAGTGTAGGATGTTAATAATCGGGGTCACTGAGGGCGAGAGGAGAGGAAACACACCGGAAATCCCTGATCGTTTAGTTCAGTTTTTCCGTAGACTTGAAACTGCTCTAAAAAAATGGTCTGTTAATTTTTTTCTTCATAGGAGAATATGGCCATTTACAAAAAATCAAAGCGATGACTCCGTCTTATATTTTAGAATGAACAAAGGTTTATGCTTCCTTTATCAAATCCCTTCAGTGTTTCAGTTATTTCCCTCTTGAAAAAAAAAAAAAAAAAAACCAAAACCAAAACCTGCCAGGCGCTCAAATTCACTGCCATCTGCCACGCTGCTGGCTTCCACGTCCCCCCAAACATGGACAGCTCGCTTCAGGCGCTGTGGGCGCAGTCTCCTATCGAATAAAATGACGACATAGAAGCATGTGCACGACATCCTCGGTGGTTACTGCCGACCTAGTCTTTTTTCAGCGCAGAAAGGGCGGCCCTGTGATCCCACCCAGTTTCAGCAGCGCGCGAATCCCATCGGCCCCCAGAGGCGGTTTCACAGGAAAAGCCAGAGAAGGGGTACCCGTGCCGCCTTATCTGTGCGTCCATCCGCCCCCCGCAACAACCAAAGCGGCCGCAGGTGTCTGACTCCGCATGAACTATTAGCAAGTCACGCTTCACAAGCAGCATGCTTTCTGCAAGGCATTTGCCACGAGAATGGTTCCATTCGTCTTGTTTTCCGGAAGCATTATGAAGCCGGGACTTTGACTTAAACTCATTTCATTAGGGGACCTGGCTGGGGTGTGTCTGTGTCGGGGGGAGACGGGACATCCACGCTTGACAAAACGCCTCGGCCGCCGTTACAACCTCAGCCCGGGAAGCACACGACCAGGGGCCGGAGAAAACGGCCGGCGGAATCCTGTCATGTTCCTAAAGGAACGCGTGAGCAAACGCTCACAGATACTCAGACAGCACTGCCCACCGTGACTCTCTCCACACCTCTGCCCAGAGGAAAGCGTTAACAAGTTTTACCCAATTTGCACCGGTTTATCACCAAATCTCCGAAACACAGCCGACTCTTATCCCTGATCGCAGCCAGAACCAGGAGGCCACGGTGTCAAAAAATAAAATAAAAAACGAACGTGTGTTGAAACAGGGGGCAGGATTTCAACCCCAGTGCCGGAGCGCAGAGCCCAACAGCCCCTGTTTGGAGAAACCCGATCGGGCCCCAAATGCCGGGGCTTCTGCTAGAATCCGTTTCAAAGCCCAGGGCTCCTGCTGCAATGACTCCTTTGGTCTGAATTCACAATTGTTGAAGGAAATCATGTGTACACACTTTGTAAATCAATTGCCTGCTGCCCGACGCCCGAGCTTTTCCAAGCGGCTTGGTAATTAATCAAATCCAGGGTGGAAGAGAACCGGAGTCACAGACAATTTACAACCTAAGCCAAAAAGAAAAAAACAAGTCCGAGGGTCCTTTGGCATCAAGGTCTGGGGGTCTCCGTGGGTCTGCTTGGTGACGGTACCACCGAGACTCACAACCTTCGTGGGCCGTTCTGAACCCGGGTGGGGAAGGGGAGTAAGGTGAGGAAATTAGGGTGCAGGGTTTCCAGACCAAATGCCCCGTCTCGGGGGCCCGTCATGGACCGTGTGTAGGTTTTCCCATGAGTCTCCGTGGACACCGGTCTTCACACAAAGGGTAGCGGGAAGCCCTCTGTGGGGTCTGTGTTCAGCTCTCACCCCTGCCTAGAGCTTGGAGCAATGCTGGCTTTGGACGATTCTACCGGCTCTGAATTCCGCAGGGACTTGGTCACAACGGCCGTAGCCCTGGACCCCAAGGGAGCGAGCATCGCCCCGGCCGACTCCTGTGCTGTCTGTGCAGTCAAATCCGGCCGCTCCCCTGCAGGCCGCGGGGTCGCACCTCCCCGCCCGCCTCCCAGGCCGTCCCCTGCGTAGACGGCGTGCTCTTGCCACCAAGGGGGCCTCCCTGTCCCCAGACCTGCTGCTCCTGCAACCTAACCTAACCACCCTGCGTCCCGAGCAATGTTCCCAGATATAAGCTATTCTCGTCCCACTCTCACTGAAAGCCCTGCTTTGCCCCCAACTCCTGCGGCCCCAGGACAGAACCCCCCTCCTGGCCTGGGCTCACCAGCTGGGGTCCACGCCGGTCGCCTCTTCTCCATCCCTCCTCCTTCTTCGACCTCCCCCTGCCTCCCTGAGGGTCCCATTTCTCAGGAGGTCCACTTGTACCACATCCGCACACCTCCTCCAGGAAGCCACCTCTGACTGCTTGTGGTCTGCCTGTCCTTTCAGGACCCGAAACTGTCAGGTAACCCTTCTGCCTCACCCCTCCCCCAGCCCCGGGGGACCACCGTTCTCAACAGCAGGGTTCGCCGTGACTGTCTCGCGGACGTGGGTCCCTGGGGCCGAGACCAACACCTGGCGCATAATAAGCGCTCAAGAAACGTTTGTGAGGTGAGTGACTGTAGGAAAATGCATGCGTGTGTGTAAACCACCAGGGGGTCCCGCACCCCCCAGCTATGGCTCTGCTTTATTCCAAACAAGTGTTTCAAAGGCAGGGCGAGGGGCCTGGGGTCACCCACGCTCCCCAGAACCCCGGGGCTGCTTGTCGGACACCGTCTCCCGGTCCATGCGGACGGCAGCGGCCCACCCGCCAAGGCCCCCTGGCTGCGGAGAACGCCAAACTCACGGCCTGCAGAAGCCCTCCCTTCTGTCTGCCTGACCACGTAGGAGACGGTTCACAAGAAAAAATGCGTTTTAATGATTTTATTGACTGAAAATAAGAGTCATATGCCAGCCGGCCACTCAGTGCTGTGGGTGCTCACCTCCGCTACTTTGAGTCGTGTGCGTTTGTAGGGCGAGTTGGGTTTTCTCTTTTCGACCCAAATGGAAGGAGACGGGTGACTCAGAAGCACACCGTCCATCTTGCCCCCCCTCCACTGACCACGTCCTCCGAGGTCGGGGAGGAGAGAGGCACGTAGGTGGCCGTCCCGGACGTCTGCACGTCCCCCGATGCCCACCTCACCTCCTCCACTGAGAGTTGAGAAGTACCTTCTGCTTCTACCGTGGGCTCAGCTGGAAACCCCAGGGCCACAGAGAAGGCTCGGCCTTGTGCACTGGACATCCTGTCCCCCACATCCAAGGAAAGGCCAGTCCACATCTGTCTGATGGAGCAAAGAGGCCAGCTGTTTCCTCTTGAGAAGCAGCAGTGACCACGAGGCAAGTTTTGGTCCGTGGCAAGGATGTGCACAGGAAGCAAAGCCCATCGTTTTATGTGGCTCTTCCCCAAATCTGCCAGAAAGGTGGACAGACCCCCCAAGGACCCACGTCACAACCCAGTAGAGTGAGCGTGTCCTCCTGGGTCACCTGAGACGCATGTTAGCATTTGGTGTCGGGGGGGTGAATCCCATTGGTTAACTGTTATCGAACCAGAAGTCCAAGTGCCTTGGGCAGAAGGCTGTTTCAAGAGATAATTTTACTTCCCACTGGAAAAAATTAAATAATACAGTGTGCGAATTCCGTGGCCAGTAGTTCACTGGACACATAGACCTCGCCACCCCTCTGCTTAGAACCGGCCACTGGGAATGAAGGCATAAACAAAACGTAGTGTGTCCATGCAATAAAATATCATTCAGCCCTAAAAAGTAAGGGAATTCTGACACATGCTACAACATACATGAACCTTAAAGCTATTATGCTCAATGAAAGAAGCCAGTCGCAAATGGACAAATACTACATGATTCCACTCACTTAAGACACCGAACAGAGCGAAATTCACTGATAAAGAAAGTAGACCTAGGGCTTCCCTGGTGGCGCAGGGGTTGGGAGTCCGCCTGCCGATGCGGGGGACGCGGGTTCGTGCCCCGGTCCGGGAGGATCCCACGTTCCGCGGAGCAGCTGGGCCCGTGAGCCATGGCCGCTGCGCCTGCGCGTCCGGAGCCTGTGCTCCGCAAGGGGAGGGGCCACAACGGCGAGAGGCCCGCGTACCGCAAAAAAAAAAAAAAAAAAAGTTACCTTTGTGGGCTTCCCTGGTGGCGCAGTGGTTGGGAGTCCGCCTGCCGATGCGGGGGACGCAGGTTCGTGCCCCGGTCCGGGAGGATCCCACGTGCCGCGGAGCGGCTGGGCCCGTGAGCCGTGGCCGCTGCGCCTGCGCGTCCGGAGCCTGTGCTCCGCAAGGGGTGGGGCCACAACGGCGAGAGGCCCACGTACCGCAAAAAAAAAAAAAAAAAAAAATTACCTGTGTGGGCTTCCCTGGCGGGGCAGTGGTTGAGAGTCCACCTGCCGATGAAGGGGACGCGTGTTCGTGCCCCGGTCCGGGAGGATCCCACGTGCCGCGGAGCGGCTGGGCCCGTGAGCCATGCCCGCTGAGCCTGCGCGTCTGGAGCCTGTGCTCCGCGACGGGAGAGGCCACAGCGGTGAGAGGCCCGCGTAACGCAAAAAAAAAAAAGACACATGCACCCCAATGTTCACTGCAGCACTATTTACAATAGTCAGATCATGGAAGCAACCTAAATGCCCATCGACAGACAAATGACAAAGAACAAGTGGTAATGTATATACAATGGACTATCACTCAGCCATTAAAAGGAACGAAATTGGGTCATTTGTAGAGATGTGGGTGGACCTAGAGACTGTCCTACAGAGTGAAGTTAGTCAGAAAGAGAAAAACAAATACCATATATTAATGCATATATGTGGAATCTAGAAAAAATGGTACAGATGAACTGGTTTGCAGGGCAGAAATAGAGACACAGATGTAGAGAACAAACGTATGCACTCAAAGGGGGAAGCGGAGATTGGTGGGGGGTGGTGGTGTGATGAACTGGGAGATTGGGAGTGATGTATATACACTAATATGTATAAAATGGATAACTGATAAGAACCTGCTGTATATAAAAAAAAAAACAAAGCCTATTGTTTAAGGCTCCCAGTCTGTCCTACTTGTTACAGCAGCCCAAGCTGACTGAGACGGTGCCTGTATTGACAAGAGGGAAGCATGCAGGTGGGCCCCCCTCCACATGGCCCCTCCGCCAGCCAGCCGGACTGTCCACTCCCGGTTTCTCTGTCCCAGCCAGACCCCCAAACCTTGCACGTGCGTCACCTCGGGTCTGCGTTACGCCCCCTCAAATTCCCATCAGCAGTCTTTGAAAGCTCAGGAATGAATATCTCCGACAGAGACACCTCAGGTCAGCACTCTTTGGAAGCAGCTCACATCCCCAAGCGGAGCCTCTGTGCATAGCTCTGAACCCCACCCTCGGCCAATGGAAGTGCATCTGGGGGACTTCCCTGGCGGTCCAGTGGTTAGGACTCTGACCCTCTCGCTGCCGAGGGCCTGGGTTCAGTCCCCGGCTGGGGAACTAAAATCCCATAAGCCGTGTGGCTCGGCTGAAAAAAAAAAAAAAAAAAAAAAAAGTGCCTCTGTCTCCATCAGGGTGGGGCTTGCGTGGGCAGCTGGTACCTCTGCACCTAGCCAGGCGTGAGCGCCGTAGTGGTGCAGGGGAGCTGAACCCAGACGCCTGGATACACGCACACGCACACGCACACGCGTGCGCTCTCTCGCACACACAAGTGCTTGAAGGGGAAGCAGGAAATATTAACTGGAAACAATGAAACGCCTGTTACACGGTAATTGCCGAGCTACGAAACAACGCAGGGGACCCCTCTGTCCTCTGACGCAGACAGACAGCTGCAGAGACCCCCCCCTCCGCCTCTCCCCCACACTGTCTGCCCAGCGTTCCAGCACAGGGCTGCGGAGACGGCTGTTTAAAACGGGTGAATGGCGTGTTTATCACGTTTGACGGCTGCTCCTGCAGCCAGACGCTTCGTTTATGGTTCTGTGGGCTAATGCGCTGGCCTTTCACCTCTGGAAATGGGAGTTTGCGGTGCTTCTCGCTTTCAGCCAGGCCCCTGGCCGGCGCGCGTGAATCCGATAGTCTCTGAGAGTCACCTCATGAATGTGTGCACACATTGCCAGATCTCCCGCCAAAACGGCCCTTATTTCTCTTGGAAGAGACCCAGGAACAGCGGGGAGGAATGGTGTGGGGTTCCGCTCTGGATGTGTGCGTGACTCCCGGATACCCTCTGCTCCGGACCGAGCGCCAGGAGGAATCCTGGCCCTTGTCACGGCTCTGTGCTCTCCCCGGGGCTGGAGCCTGACCCTGGGTCCACACCCTGGTCCCGAGCTGCCCTCAGCTTCAACCTCCTCAGACCCCCCCTCTGTCTGTGCTCTTTGGGGCTGGACCTTGATCCCATCAGCACAGCCAGCGTGGACCCCTGCAGTGCCTACCTGGCATGTCCCCCGAAGTCCGGCCCTCCCCTTGGAAGCCACGCCCAGCATCTGCCTCATCCACCCTTGGCCTCTGCAGACATCCCACCAAGTCTTCCCAAGGCTTGGGCCCCGTACCTTTGGAGCAACTCCAAGTGCTTTGCTCCAGTTCTGTCCTGGTGCAGTTCCCGTCTCCTCCTTCCTTCCCAGATGGAGGCTGAGGCTGGCTGGCTTTCCGGGGCGTTCCACGCAGGTAATGCGGGGAAGTCCACACCGGCCACGCTGGTGGGCCTCTAGGGATACCCACCGTGTACCTACCGTGTTCCGAGGGCGGACAGAGCAGGTGGCGTGAGACCACCTGCCGTGGTTTCTTGCTGTTGTGACAAACGACCACGAGTTCGGTGCCTTGACCTCACACCCAATTTACCTTCTCACTGCTGCTGTCATCGCAAGTCCAGGGTGAAGTCAGCTGGGTCCTCTTCGGGTCTCATGAGGTCGGCTGGTCTGCACTCTCTTTTGGAGGCTTTCGGGAAGATTCCGCTCCCAGCGCGTTCCGTCATTGGCAGAATTCCATCCGTTTCGGTTGCGGTTGCGGGACTGAGGTCCCTGCGCTGTGGCCGGTGGCAGCCTGGGAGTATCTCCTTTGCAGTTAGTGTGTGTGTGTGTGTGTGCTGAGTTTCCCTCCTTTATCTGGGGCGTAAAGAACTTTTGAGAGAAACTGAGTCGAGTGACAGACGACAGAGCGTTTACGGTGTAGAAGTGAGGGGCATTGCGGGGTCCGGGGATTCTTTCTGAAGTGGTAGCTGTGGATCTGCGGCCATCGTCTCCTCTCCCGGGAATCCCAGGGCCTTCCAGGGCCTTCCAGGGCACAATCTCTCATTGGAGGGCAATCCGGTCCCGATGGGAGAGGGTCTCCGGAGGCAGAGGTGGGCAGCCTGGCAGCCGGGCTGTTCAGGACTCAGCGACCACCTAGACAGGGCGGGGGGTTCCGGGCAGCTCAGAACCACAGTCCTCGTCCCCTGGGCCCGTGTGTCCCGAGCTGTCCCAACACCCCCACCCCAGTCCCTTTTGGGAAATCCTCTGCATATTCCCTCCTTGACCCCAGCTACCCTCCGCCTTTCTCTGCCTGCAAGACCCCAGTCACCCCTCTTGTCCCCAGGGACACCTCCTGTCCCTGCAAAGTGGACGTTCCACAACCCCCTGAGTCTAGGTGTCCAGCCTGAAGTTGGGTGTGTTCTCATGCCGCTGGCATTTTATTAAAACCACCTTGTGTTGTGCTTTTACGTCCAGAAGACCGCCCCTGGGTTCAGTTCCTATTTTTCAGCTCACAGACACTGACCTGTCACTGGACCCAGAGGAAGCAGCTGACGTCACAGTGCGGGGGTCTCAGGTGGCACCAGATCGATTCCCCGCGCCCCCTGGAGCTGTGCGTCGGAGAGCTCATTCACGGCACCTGGACTGCCCGCCGAGAGCGGAGAGGACACATACGGACACGCCCTCGGAAAGAGGCACACCGGATACGGCCAGATGCTGGGTAGGCCCCAGCCCGGGGAGGGCCCCTCACCCACCCTCCTCTCCCCACACAAAGCATGCCTGTGACAGGCTCTAGAAAGCTCCATTTTTTTCTTGTAAATCCACCCTTGAAAGGATCCTCTAACCATCTCTGAGCCGTGTTGACAGTAAAAAATGGCCCTCCCTGGTTGCAGAGCCAACGGCAGGCTCTACAGAACACGGGGCTCCTTTCAGGGTGGAGATTTTCTCCCCACATGCCTCCTGGGCTGGGAGCGGGCAGGGTGTCCAGAGGCAGGAGGGTGGGTACCACGGCCAGGGCTGCCGCCTTGTGCAAAGCAGGAACGTTGACCTGGATCATCTACAGGACAGAGACCACCTGGCAAAGATCACAGGGGCATCTGGGCTACCCGCAGAGCAGGCAGGCCACCTTTGCTGGTGAGCGGATTTACCAAAAAGACCAAAGACCCTACGGCAGGTGCCTTATACCCTCGCCTCCCTGGAGACATCCTCCCTGACAGCAAAATCCCCTTTCGGCCCCTTTTCCAAAATGTCTACAATCTGAACTCTTCCTTCTCCCTTCTGTGTTGTTCACCCGTCTTCCCGAAAACTTGAGAAGGCTCGCGGCAAAGACGCGGAACACGGAATCACTCGGTAGGAACGGAGGTCAAGATCGAGGCCCAGACGCTCACGCGATGATGCTTATCAGGGGATGATTCTGTCTCTTCGTTTCCTGGCAACCACAGCAAAAAGGGAAAGGTGTCCATCCCATGACCAGATAGAGGCAGCCTATGTATTCCTCGAAGAGATACACTTTCTCCTGGACCTACGCTCTAAAAGCCTGCGATGGGTGGAATCGTGTCCCCCTCCCCCGCATTACGTGTTGACGTCCTGAGCTCCCCTACTTGTACATGGGAACTTATTTGGAAACAGGGTCTTTGCAGATGTAATTAGTTAAGATGAGGTCCTACTGCAGGGGGGTGTTCCCTGAATCCAACGGCTGGATAGTAAGTGTCCTTGTAGTAAGAGGGAAAGTTGGACGCGAGGCACACCAGGAGGACACCTACCTTGTGAAGACGCAGCAGACAGGCCCTTCTCCAGCCCCTTCTTATGGCTCTGTCTTCCCTTCCCTGCAGACTGTCCTGGTGAGGGTCCAGCAGCCAAGTCCAGCGCCGTGAAGCCGCACAGAGTCACAGAGGTTCTGGCCAGAGGCGGCGTGTGGGTAAGAGGATGTCGCCCCCTGGGCTGTCCCAAATCTCCAGCTGTCCCTGGAACTCCGGCTTCTCTTCCTTTGCACATCATGAGCCCCCAGACGAGTCCCTTCACTTCCCGCGTCCAGGGCCTTCCTTGTTCCAACGCCTATCTGTCCACCCAACCATGTGCTTTTAGGATAAGCTACAGAATTACACCTGTGCGGGGAATCTACGTATATCTAAATAAGCGAGGAGTGTCTACAGATACCTACACATGTGCACAGGACCTAGAGATATTTACACGTGTGCAGGACATCTACACATATGTGGAGTACCTACAGATACCAGATCCATGCAGAGCATCCAGGTATCTACATATATTTATATATATGTGAAACATCTCCACGTAATTATACACATGCAGGGCATCTACAAATATCTACCCCAGTGTGGGGTACCTACAGACATTTAAAGCATCTACAAATATCTACATACGTGTGAAACATCCACACATAGCTACACACGTGCGGGTATCTACAGACCTACACGTGTGCGACACTTTAGGGACCAGGCACTGCGCAGGTCCGATGATGTGTGGGCATCTCTCGTGAAGGTGTGTGCTGGCTCCACCCACCCTTGGGGGGCTGGCCAGGCGTGAGACGTCCAGAACCAGGTGTCCATAAACGAGCTCCGCGTTCGCCGCCCTGGGAGATGAGCCGTCCGTCCTCCTGTGCAAACTCAACCGGTGGTCACCCTAAAGTTCCCCTGTCCCTGGGTGAGCGATGGTCCCATTAGCAACCTTGAACTCTGACCTCTGTTCCAAGAAAGGACCCCGCGAGACAGACGGGTCCTCGTGAGGACACTATTAACACGATTCATTTTGCCAAGAGCTGTCTACTTCAGTGCGTTGTTCCTAATTAGCTATCGAGGGAAGAGGGAAAAAGAAGGCAGCGCTGGGCCCTGTTATTATGTATTGATTCTCAGCGACCCCTGCTCCTCTTGCAGCCGGCGGTGTGCGGTCAGAGAGAGAGCGGAGGGGCAGACACTGTTAAGCGCGTGAGCTGTGCCTCTGGTCCCGCGGAGGGAAGCTCGCCCGCCGGGTTCCCCGTGGCTGGCCCTCGTGAGAACGGCTGTGCGCCCGGGAACTCGTGGAGGCTTTTTCTATGATCACAGTTGTCACAAATACAGGGGGCTAGGAGCCCAGACCACAACAAGCCCCTCTTGCTCTCGTCGTGTGTTTGGGAAACACCACATCTTGCCTGTGGTGTATAAGACGTTCATCGAGGTCTTGCGGGAGAAAGAAAGAGGTGAGGTGGGGTCTCTGCTCTCCCATCCACAGTTACCGATGACCCCAGCCCCCCGCCTTGTCAGTATCCACAGAATCTCCATCTCTCTGCTTCTGGGAACCCCACAGCCCCCTGCACCCCGGCCTTAAGGCAAGCACACTGTCTGGCCGCATTCATTGAAGCCCCCTCCCCCTTAGGCCCTCCTGGCCCCGTAGTCTCCACGGGTCTCTGGGCTCCACACCACACCGAGCCCGGGACGAGGGGGCAGAGTGCAACAGTTGTAGCCTCTGGGAACATCCTTCCCCAGAGACACTCGGGGTCACACAGGAAGCTCAGCCCCATGACAGGTTCAAGGGGCTCCACGCAAAACGTTTTGGGGGGCACACGGCCATCTTTGCTATGTCCCCTTGGAGCCCTCCCATATGCAGGTAGGAGAGGACAGTGTTCCTTTTTCCCAGGACACTCCCGACACAAAGTAGGTACAGGTGGAACTTGAAATGCTGGGCGTCCCACCAGACGCATATCTCAATGGGATCACATGCCCTGACCTGCCCTGCTACCTACACGTCAGACCTTTTCTCGGCACACATACACCTGCAAGGTCACCTGCCCACACGAGTCCAGACCCTGCATCTCCAGACTTTCTTATGACACCCCTCCTGGCGGTCTCCTAGTCTCTTTAACCTCTTCCTTCTCCATCTGCGGGGAGGACATCACGGTTGATGTGGGTGGTTTTTCATGCACAGATATTCAAATATCCCTTAAATGCTTTTTTCTTTATTTTTGGCAAATAAATGATCAATGCCCGGGAGCCTCAAGTGCCACAAACACACCTACAGCATTTCCTTTACGGGTGACGGAAACGTTTCGGAAGCAGACAGAAGTGGTGCCCATACAACATGGTGATGGTACCAACGCCACTGAATTGTCCACTTTATTTTATTTAAAAAAATTTTTTAAACATATTTGGCCGTGCTGCGCGTCTGGCGGGACCTTAGTTCCCCCACCAGGGATCGAACCCATGCCCTTGGCGGTGAGAGAGCTGAGTCCTAACCACTGCACCGCCGGGGAAGTCCTTCATTGCCCACTTTAAACTGGTGAACGTTAGGGTGTGTGGATTTCGCCCCAAGAGCAATTTTATAAATACACACGGGCAAACACGTCACAGGCACCCAAAAGACGCATTTGGGATTCAGCTAACAAACTCCCAGAGGCGGGCGTACCCCTGCTGTGCTTCTCTCGCTCTCTCACTCTCTCTCAGTCTACAGCCTCCCCTTAAAACTCACCATGGGGTCGCAGCAGCCCTTGCTCCCAGTACTGAGCTGTTTGACCCTTGGTCGCTTCTTGCTCAGTAGATGTCAGCTGACTGGTGGCCGGCAGGGAAGGCGGGGAAGGGGGCATTCTCAACATTTACCCGTTCCCGGAGAGGCTCGGCCCTGCCGGCCACAAAACTCGAGGCCGTCTGTGATCTTCCATAACCATGCTGTCCTGTTACCTGGAAACCAGCATTGTTATAAAGCAGAAGGAGGCCGCTTTGAAGTTTTGTTTTTGTTTTTTAATGGAAGGCAAAATTCACATGGTTGCGGGGAACACCGTTGAAAGGGGGGAAGATTGTGAATATATTACCTTCCTTTATTTTCTTTTCATGGAAAGGCATTTTATTTTAAATATAACAGTGTGTACGTGTCCATCCCGGGCTTTGAATTTTTAAACGTGCACCCCGTCCTCTCCGTGGGGTGGTGTAAAGCGGGGACGGAGCTGTATTTGTTTCTATTTTCCATCAAGGCGTCAAGCACCTCCCCTCGGGGGGAGTTTCGAGTCCCGTTAAGGAAATCCAGAATCTGGTGCCTGGACCTCTTTGGTTCTCACCTGCAGGCACGGAATGGGGAAAAGAAAGACAAGAAAAGTTTTGTGTCAGTTTCCAGGCAAGCCTCCTCTTCATCAGGACCTGCTTCTGGAAAGGGGGGGGGGGTGCTCTTTCTCACTGGCAGTGGGGGACAGCTCCAGGCTGAGCTGATGTTTGCTTTGTCTTTGGAGGGAAAAGTTCAGAGAAAGTCCCTTGATTGTGTGCTTTTGTTTCCTCCCACGCCTCATCCCTTATAACCATTATTTAATGAATTTTTATTAGAAAAGCATGGCTCTGCTTATGAATTTTTTTTCCCTCTGAAACCAGGAGCGGGGGTGGGGGGTGGATGTGTGTTTTCCCTGGCATCAGCCTCCGTGTTTTTTAATATCGGGTGTGCACTGAAGTTCACTCCAGGCTCACTCTGGAATCAAAAGACAACAAAGGGACTCGAACAGGAAAGGCAGTCACGAAGATAATGCCGCGGACAGGAGCCCCCGTGTGAAGGGAGGGCAGGAAGTCAGCACATGCTCCTTGCCTCCCAGCAGCTGCCACTTTTCTGGCCTTTGTCCTGTGTCACCTCTGGCACCTGGGGAAGGTGGGCGGCGAGACCTGAGGACGACCTGAGCTTCCCTTCTTCTGAAATGAAATTGCTTCTACTCTGCCTGTTTTTCTTTTCTTTTCTTTTTTTTTTCTTTTCCTGCAGGGAAGTTCAAAAGACACAGAGATGAGATTCATCACAGGTGGAAAAGCTCCCAGGAGAGGAACTCGGGGCAAACACGGACTGGGCTTCTGGGTATGCACACCCCCAGTCTCCTCCAAGATGGGGGAAAGGGGATCCCCATTTCCGGCTTTTGCACATTGCACGCTTCCTCCGAAGGACAGTCCCTTATCTGCATGTGCCTTGGGCCCTTGAGGACAAGTCTTCCTTGGGTGCAGGAGCCCCTTTCGTGCCCACCCCCGGCACAGACCCATCAATCTCATCGTGCCCCGTCTTACATAGACCGTTGACTGCACCCAGGTTTCGGCCTCACCTCGTTCCCTCTGAATGTCTTTGAACCACTCCCGTGGGGCCCCGGACACCCCCACCTGTAACACCAGGCACCCGCAATGTCCGTGCACACCTGGAGGGCATGTGCTGTTTGCCCGCCATCCCTGGACCGGAGAGGTCGCTCCACAGACATTGACCAACCGACCCATGAAGGACGCAGGAGACGCATTCACGACGCTCAGCTTCCAAGCTCCCAGACGCGATTTTGTTGCATCTCCCTTGGAAAGACGAAGACACTCAAATCAGCCTCATGCTTGGAACCCATGACTCAGACAGACAGCCCAGGGGTTCTTTTTAAGCTGCAGCATCTGTCCTTAAATACCACCCGATAATGCTTAATGTGAAGGAATCTCACACTCCTGCTTATTTGGAAATAGAATCACTGCTGCTAAGTGTGCCCCGTGGAGATAAAAACAGCCAATCTTGGGATGCGGAAATCCAGGAAACTGCCCTCAGAGCTTCAATTCGTTTGCACCACTTTCATCAGCAAAACGTTTCCCAGAAGTGGCCAGTGTGTGGGTTGGTGTAAATGAAACTCGGAGGGAAAGAACGGCGCCATTTTATTCAATCTCGAGAAGTAAAAATAACAGCAAAGCATTCTGTCATTGGAGTGTTTCATAGGAACCATAAAATAGGGAAATACTAAAAAAAAATAAACATTTGGGAGTGTATCTATGTCCATGCCACTCTCTCACTTTGTCCCAGCTTACCCTTCCCCCTCCCCGTGTCCTCAAGTCCATTCTCTAGTAGGTCTGTGTCTTTATTCCTGTCCTGCCCCGAGGTTCTTCATGACCATTTTTTTTTTTTTAGATTCCATATATATGTGTTAGCATACGGTATTTGTTTTTCTCTTTCTGACTTATACGACCAAACGTAATATAGATAGCTCGTGGGAAGCAGCCGCATAGCACAAGGAGATCAGCTGGGTGCTTTGTGACCACCTAGAGCGGTGGGATAGGGAGGGTGGGAGGGAGACGCAAGAGGGAAGAGATATGGGGATATATGTATACCTATAGCTGATTCACTCTGTTATACAGCAGAAACTAACACACCACTGTAAAGCAATTATACTCCAATAAAGATGTTAAAAAATATGCAAAAGATCAAAAAAATAAACAAATAAGCACAACTTTTTACTTTTTCATAAATGCCTCATTTTTACCTCTTGTGTGATGACTTTCTATTCGAGTCAAATATGAAATACATAATTCTTGAAACCTGAAAATGTCTGTATATTTTAAATGTGGAATAAATGAGTCAGGATTTACTCGTCCATCTAGAAAACCCAGGTCACATATGAACTCTGTAAAATGACGTATACCCGACACAGCCATACGTGGTCCAAATAGTCAGACAGGACTTAATGGTTTTCGCTGCTGAGCTTTGCTCATCCAATCACACCGATTTTGTGTACTTTTACAAAGAACCTCATTTTCTGACACCCTGGGGAACCACCGGAGGGATAACCTACATCCCAGATTGTCTGAGGCTGGTGAGATTTGGGGATGCCAGACTTCGTGCGTTAAAACCGGGAGAATTCTTGGCAAAGCAAGGCCCTGAGAATCGACCCTTGCATACGGTGGGTCCCATCTCCTGTGAGAACTGCCTTTGGTCCCAAAAGAGGGGATCATTTTCTCAACGTGGAGGGGCACTGCTGCCCCCAGACTCACATATTCTTTTCCCTTTGTGTCCCTTTGCCTTTAAAGGCAGCTAAACTGTTCATCGATAGCAGTTCATACAGAACTGGGAGAAGGATGGGGTCCAGACCCCTTGTCCTAGCGTCTCTTAAAAATTCTTCCCAGAAAACAATTGGGTAATCGTTCATACATTCTGAATTTAACTGGAGGTAATTCTGTTTTCAAGATACTTTCTCTCAGGCTTCCCTGGTGGCGCTGTGGTTGAGAGTCCACCTGCCAATGCAGGGGACACGGGTTCGAGCCCTGGTCCGGGAAGATCCCTCATGCCGCGGAGCAACTAAGCCTATGCGCCACAACTACAGAGCCTGCGCTCTAGAGCCCACGAGCCACAACTACCGAGCCCGCGAGCCACAACTACTGAAGCCCGCGCACCTAGAGCCCATGCTCTGCAACAGGAGAAGCCACCGCAGTGAGAAGCCCGCGCACCGCAACGAAGAGCAGCCCCCGCTCGCCGCAACTAGAGAAAGCCCGCGCGCAGCAACGAAGACCCGACGCAGCCAAGACCTGACGCAGCCTCCTGAGAGCATTTTAATGGTGTGTTTTGAAAATCCTTCTCCAAATATATATGTGTGTGTGTGTATGTGTGTGTGTGTGTGTGTGTGTGTGTGTGTGTGTATTATATATATACATATATATATGTATATATATGACACCGTTCCTCTTTCTATGGCTTTTACTGAATTACGTATTAAGCAGAAATGAGCCCTTGTGTTCTAAGCCGAGATGTCGTAAGTCTCTTTGGGGACCATCTAGTGATTCTGTCTGTCTCTTCTCTTTAATAAGAAGATCAGAATTTTAGCAAGTTTCCCAGACAATTAAGTTCCGAGAGCCCATTTCCCTGCAGCTCGAAAGGTTTCCTGCGACTCATATCTCTCAGCCTCATCCCCCCCGCCTGCTGTGTGTTTGGTCCAGGAATCCGTGTGTTTAAAATCTTAGGAATAAGTGACTGGTCACCTCCCCCTTCAACCTCCCTGAGGCTTCACCCAGGTCGGAAGGAAGAGGCCCAGAGGTATAATCACACCTTCATGACCCCGGATCAACTACACATGCCCAAGACAGGAACCCCAAGAAATGTGAGGGCTGTGCCAGCCTGCACAATGGTCCTCAAGGGTACCGGGTTCTGATGCCTGGAACCTGGGAGCGGGACCTTATGTGGAATCAGGGTCTCTGCAGATGTGACGCAGTGAAGGGTCTGAGATGAGGTCCTCCTGGAGGAGGGTGGCGCTACATCCAATGACAGGGCCCTTCTAAGACACAGAAGAGGAGAGACCCAGACACAGAGGAGAAGCCCCGGAAAGACGGAGGCAGAGACGGGAGGGAGGCGGCCACGAGCCCAGGGACGCCTGGAGCCCCCAGAAGCTGGAAGAGGCAGGAAGGACCCTCTCCTGTCACCTCTGGAGGGAGCGCGGCCCTGGGACACCTTGACATCAGGATTTCACATATGAGTATATTGTCTCTTTGGAAGGATTGTACATATGACTACGTTATAATTTGGGGAGGATTCTTTGGGAGAAAGAGCCTGTTTGGGGTACCTCTGTATTGTAGCATCGCAGTGCAGAACCTCTAGGTCGTATATATTGCATAAGTGGCTGTGAAGATAAAACCTACCATACCCTTTTAATTGACCAGTTTGGAAAACTCACCATCCTTCTTGAAGGACTTTGCTCTTCAGTCACAAGCGTCCCTCCTGGTCTGCTAGGAGGGAGGGCACCCTGCTGGCCACAGTCCCTGTAAACGCGTAGTTTGCTCCTCGTGGGGCCCCCTGATCTTAAGAATATGGGAGAGAAGTAAGACCACGTGCTGGGTCTGGAGGCCCCGGCATTGCCAGGACTGGCTGTCCTTGACACGAGTCAGAAGCATGATTATGCCGCCAGGGAGAAAACACATTCCCCGTCTGCTGGGGTCCGATCAGTGCATCTTCTCCTGCCCTCTGTTTGGCTTGCTTCCTCATGTCTGCACAATTCCTCTTCCCCCTCCAGCCCATTCCCAACACATCTTTCTGCGCTGGTGCGTTTTTATTAAACGTGGCAAGACACATTGTGGCTATTTAAGCATCGATAGATTGAGTCAGTGGTCTTTCTCATTTTATAGGAAGAACCTAGGAGGATGGCTCCAACCGGCTTCCTTGGGTCTCTCGGGCACAGGGTAACACACATCTCCAAGGACACATGCCAAGAGATAGGATGGCCCAGGGGGGGAACTGTACACCACTGATGACATCTGTATTCCCCTCCACGCCGTGTCTGCCGAAAGAACTATGCACCTTATCCCCAAATGCTGAAGTAGCTGAAGCTAGATCATTTTAGAATTTTAAGGTAACTCTGCATGATTTTAGGTAAACAACATAAACAAAGGTACTAAGAAGGAAAGCCTTATAATTTCAATCAACTGCAACTGCAACAAAACAAAAAAAAATCTGTAATATTGATGTGCAAATGAGTAAGATTTGGTAACACTCTGTGTTTGCCTTTATTCTAAGAATGTCAACATTTCAACAAAAAGGAATCAGTCATTGTTTTAAAAACCCCATAAAACTGGGGGAGGACCATGGGATTGGATGCAGATGACCCCCATCTCTTATCTGGGCTCCGTCTCGCTGGGAAGACAGACACGCCGGTGAAATTGAAAACGACTTTATTTTTTTCCAACAACGGCTCCGTGAGCCCTTTGGCGGGCTCCTTCCGCGTGTGTTGGGGGGACGTGTGTGCTGGCCGGTCCGTGGTTTTCCCTTCCATGCCCATGCTTCCTGTGACTGACTCTGAAAGGCAGACGCCCCAGCAGAAGCCTCAGGAACCTGGATGCAGAAAACACACGTCTGCAGGAGGCAAAGCAAACGTGCTTTCATGTTCAATTTAGGGATCTGAGAAGCGGTCGAGAGAAACGGCTCTCCGAAAACCCCCAGGCCCGGGCTTCCCCAAGGTGCGTCCGTGGGGGCAAGTTAAAATGATTTAAAAAGAAAAATGAAACTGAGTTTGAATCCAAGGATCCTCCATAGCACAATCCATGGGAAAAGCAAACAAACAAAAAACCAAACACAACAGACAGAAATTCAGGGCAGGCCGACTGACGTTTCAGGTTCAAATATGCTAAGAACGTCTTAAAGACAGAGTCCGCTAGACCTGCTCTTATTGGAAACGGATGAGTTACGTTTGGCAACAAACTGAGTGTCTGCTTAGAAGGGAAAAGATCTCAAACAATGTTAAACAATACGAGTGGATTTGCTGAACAAAGCTGGACGTTTATGGCTGTTTTAACTGCAAAATAGCCGTGCCGATTACATTTTGGGGAGGCCGGTATGACCCAAGTTGGCTGCGTTGGCCCCAAAAGGACAGAGCTTTCTGGAGGCCCGGGAATGAGCGCCTGAGATGGCCATCGGAAAGCCCTCCAAGGCCGCACCCTGGGGCTGCCCACTGGTCACTCGGACCTTGAGGGCATCCCTGTTTAGAGTGACCCGGGCCCCCCGTATCCTACATCCAGGACACACACAGGCTTGGGGAAAAGAGCTCTGGGCGTACAACACTTTTGGGGCATCTGAGTCAGAAAAGAAAAGGAAATCTCAAGTGAGACGCTCAGCGTCAAAGAGCAAGGTCCTCAAGACTCCTTCCCTGTCTGACAAGGTTTCTAGGACCAAGAGTCACCAGAACCCACAGGAGAGAATCCACCTGCCCTTGGCACACCAGGGCAGTGATGCATGTTGACTGAGGGGGTGCCACCCTCCCCCGAACGAAGAGGCCCCCCGGCTGCAGAGACAGCCTCCCTGGGCCCTCAGGTGGCTTCCTCCCCCACCCCAAGTCTGCCTGCCTTTTCCCCCCGCCCATATGTGGTTTTGATCGAAGCTGGGAAGCCATCAGAGAATGGCGACATCAGGTCATTAACTTTCCTTTCCAGAAGGAGGTAAAAAGCACAGGCCAAAAAAGGTCTCATTTTTAAAAGCTGATTTTTTTTTTCCATTTATTCTTTTTTTTTTTTTTTTTTTCCAAAAGGACTCCACCATCACTGCAACACCCTTCTGGAGAACCCACACATGTATCCAAAAGAAATCAAACAAAAGGGAACATTTGAAACTGGAAACCAAAGCAGGCGGGCTTTTCACAAATGCCCTTGCTGTCCACCCCAAATTCAGACTTGCTTCAAAGTGGAGATTTTTTCTTCTCTTTTCTTTCCCCACCTTCAGGGGGAACGTATCGTTCCTCAAGGGGAGGGTTATAGGAGCTGAAGTGGATGCCCGACGCCCACCAGAAACGCGCGCGCGTGCACACACACACACACACACACACACACACACACACACATACTTGGGCGTCACCCTGCAAACAAAACTACTTTCAGCCACTGTGGACTTGGGATTTGGGATTTTTTTCCCCATCTCTCTCCTCTGGGAGAGGTGAGAATTTTTTTTTTAACACGTGAATACAAATATTTATAAGTTTATTTATATCTCCGTTTTACAAGATGTACATTCATACCATATAGTTTGACAAAATACACTTTGTAACTAGAACTAAACTTGAGGGCATTTTGTGTCGGGGGCCTGCGAGCACGGCCAAAAAAACCTTCGGCGTGTTTTTCTTCCCCACAATAGCAGGGGGTTGTGTGATTTCTTTTCATTTCGAGCGATCCCTGAAAAGGTCTGTAGGTCCAGACACACCTTGTATGCGTAACCCAAACACAGGTGCTGTATCCTAAATCATCCTGACTGCTTATAAAGTCGGGGGAGAAAGGGGGTGAAGAAAGCAACAGGATTAAAACATATAAAAATAAAGGCAAGGCAACGTCAAAGTTCCACTCAACATAATTAAAATAACACATATTTATGAACTTTCAACCGAAGGGAAAAAAAAATAAATAACACATCCACATACAACCGCTATCAGGAAGCAGAGAACCTGGCCACTCTTGGATATGGGAGCTCTACGTACAACGGGGCTGGCTTTGTGAAACCATCGCCTTTCAATAAATAGCGCGTTTAATAGCTCTGAAACTTGATATTATTCTACATTCCTCAATTGATTTCTCGTTAAATATCAAATTTCAATAAAACATTTATAAGTTGCGTCGTGTTCACGTGCATTGAAAAATCCGCATATTCCTAAGCTAATTTTTAATAAATTAGGCACCAGTTTTGTTCTTTTTTTCTTTTTAAATGTCGAGCGTGTCCACGGAAAAGCCCTCTACCATCCCAACCTCCCAAACTTGGGGGGGAAAAAAAGGAACAAAGTGCCTCAAATATGTCTGTCTTTGATGTCAGCTTATTGGCCATCCTAGGACTCAGTGACAGCGCCCAGTAGGAGCGGGCTGGGGGTGACCCCCTTGTACTTGGGGAAACGTTCAAAGGTTTAAGTGAAACCCACCCGGGGGGAACGGAGGGCCCTGGGGTAGTGAGCAGCGCAGGGCGGGGTGGTCATGAGGTCAGACACAGCCGCTTCCCGCTTCAGTGTCCAGATGTCCTCACACTGCACAGACCTCGTGGCCAAGGACACAAGCGCCTGCAGGCAGAGAGGACACCCGGGGTACCCAGCTCGGATGGGAGCAAGACAGGCCTGGGGGGGTGTCCCGGGGGGCGCCCACCACCCCGCACGGCCAACTTGGCACGGTTGGAGACACAGGAGTGTGGTTCATTTCGATTGCAGCTACATTATACCGGAACCTCAGCCGGCCCACACTTTGCCTCCGTGAAGAAAGCCACCCGATCAAAACCGACCGAAAAATGACACCCCTGTTCCCTCTGGAAGGCGCCTCCTTCTGGGTCTTAGCAATGCTAAGCCGCAGAGCTTCTCTAAGTACGCGAGAGTCAGATGCTTCATCACCGAAACTACGTCCGGTGCCAAGACCCAATCCGTGCAGTATCTTCCCCTGTGAGAAGAACGTGCAAGCTTCCCAGGCTGCTGACAGAAGGAGGAAAAGGGTGACTTTGTGAAGAACGAGAGAGAACAGCAACAACCAAGATGAGGGAGAACACAGTTTTTGCTAAACCGGGCGGCTCCTCTCCTAAAAGTCCTCTCTGGCCGAGGTCTCCGAAGAGGAAACCCGCTCCGTGGCCGAGCCCATCTTGGAGAACACAGCCCCACGTCGAATGGGCAAGTCACAGCCTGCAGCTCAGCCAGGCTCTCACGTGGGTTTCACAACCGGAAACCCCGCACCCAGCTGCCCTCCGACGAGACCCGTCCACTTTGCTCTCCAGGGGATACTCCTCTCTTGGTCTGCACCCTCGAAAACGTGCTGTTTGGAACTGCCCTGAACGACTCTGAAAGGGGGTCTCGTCTTCCGCAGAAAGCACCAAAACCAGCCGAAATACGTCCACCCCATAAGTTTAATGCCTTATGGCCGCTGGGAAAAAGTGGAATCCAGATGCCCTCCCTGGGAGACCAGGACCTACACAAAGCACCCTCTCCAACCCACACCCTCCCGACGGCCGAAGAGAGAGAAAGCGGAGACAGATGTGGGCAGGGAAGAACTGACCACTACTTGGGCTGACAGCTCGCTTCTGTCCTGAAATTTCCGGGAGAAAGAGGAGGCCTAGAGCTACCCTCCACCCTGGACCCCATGCAGCGTGTCCCGTGGACTTTGTGCCAGGGACAGAAGCCACGCCAGCTTCTCTGACAGCACTGAGCCTCACACACCTCAGAGTCTGTTCTGTTCTGGGGGCTCATCTACCTGGTTCACCTTCCGTATCAAGCCAAACAGAAACAGGCACCAGAGGACTGCCATCCAGCAGGCCTCTGGCTACCAGCCTCCCAGCGCTGGCCGATGTCGGGCGGCTCTACTTTAAAACCTCAGCTTCTCCCAGGAGCAGATCTCATGCCTTTCTGCTCGCGTGGAGAGAGTCTCCTCTTGGGTTGGGGTTGGTGACAGAGGGCTATGATTAGATAAAATGGAAAGTAAACCCTAAAAAAAAAAAAAATAGGGATGTATACATCTCACCTCCAACGTTTGCCCAGCGTTAAATTTCAGGATGAAAGCGGCTCATCTGAAGTGGATCTGAAATGCATTTTTAAAAAAATGTAAAGCAAAGTTTCAGCTTATATAGGAGACCTTTGTAAATTCACAGCTGTTTAGAAGCAGAACTGCACATATGAGGCAAATTCCATAATGCCATCCATGCTGGGGGGTGGGGGGGTGGGGGGAGCGGAGTCGCGAATGAATTAAAAAAATACTGACTGTGTTTTCCTCGTCTCTCTCTCCGTCATTTCAGAGCTTTGCAAAAATTTCGAAACTAGAAAAAAAAATGTTGGAGGGGCCTTTTGATTCAAAGAGTTTCAGATGATACAAATGAATCTACATTTCAGGGCAGTTCCAAGGTAGAATGTATTCCCTTACACAGAAGGAAAATATTTTTTTTCTTCTTCGAGATATGTACCCAAGTCAGGGGTAAGGGAAAACAGTCAGGCATACCGAATCTGAAAAGATGAAAAGCTGTTTTGGAAATAAAGTGTCCTTTGGAACTAGATGTGGCCACTTCCATCTGGGCAGGCCTGGGTTCACTAAGGCAAAATAAAAAATTTAAAAAAAAACAACCCACAAAAACCCAGAGATGCTCATTTTCGAGGTAGACAAGCCGAGCAAGGGTGCACTGCTCCCCCAAATCTCACACAGCACATGCAAAGCACATTGCCTTAAACTCGGGTGCACGATTTGGGACCCTGAACGCTTTGGTTACATCGTGTCAAGAGACTTTCCCCATATTCAGTGCCAGCTGTTCAGACAAGTCGTTATTTGGTGTTTACACAATGTGGGGGAGGAGAGGGGACCAACGCACAGGAAAAAAAAAAGGGGGGGGGGATGAAAGAAAAGCTAGAACTGGCTACCCTTAGAAAACATTATCTTAAAACTCACTGCCTGGAGGAGGTATCCCAGGCTCTTCTTTTCCCAGAAACAGCTCAGCCCCTGCCCTCCCAGCCTGGCACCCCTCCCCCCCTTCCTGCTCCACCCCAAGCCACACACTTCACTTCCGTGAATCCAAAGCACTCCTCACCCCGGTCATTTTGGCACTGGCCCCGCAGCATGCAGGGGGAGGTAATGCCCTTCGAAGTCCGAAGCTGACGGGTCAAGAGTGCACAGCAATTGTTTTTAAAATCTATAATATTTACAATATTGCACTTTACTGCACTTAATTGCATGTCACTAGCGTGGATGCTGCATCAGTATTATACCTTCAAGCCACGTGCCCCTGTGTCCCCAGTGCAAGTCCTCTGCATCTGAGTTCTGGAAAACAGCCAAAAATGTCAATTCGGGAATCAAAGACTGGAAAAGTTATAAAGTTGCCTGTCCTATGGCACAAGGAATTCTGAACCTGGTGCTCTGGGGCCAAACGTGCGCATGAAGATGGAGAGTCAGCAAAGGTCACAACGTGAAACACTGAGGTCCCCACGACAACGACCACCTCGGCGAGGTCTTCAGTTGCGTTTCGTTATTGCTACCTTTCAGGCGGAGGGGAGGGGGGCGGGCGCGCAAGCGGAGCTCGGGGCCCCTGCGCCGGATGCAAAAGTCCGTATTGAAATCCACACGGGTCCTGCAGCTCCTCGGATGAAATGAAGTTCACGGCAGTGAATAAAATTGTTGGCATCCAAGCGCTGGCATCTTCGGCGGAGACCAGCCCCAGATCTTTCTGTGTAACAGACTCTTAAGATCTCGGAAAGGCGTGTAGGAGGCCGCATGCACAGGGTGGGAACGCCCGCAGCAGAGAAGGACGCAGCGCCGCGGGGCTCCAAGTGGCCTGGGGTCCCAGGACGCACAGACGGCGTGGTCGAGGGCTGACATGGGGGGTCCGACGGCCACCTCCTCTCTCTTCCGCACAGTCTCTGCGAGGCTTCGACCGGGTCCTGCGGTCCTGGGATGCCCCCTCTCGAGGCCTGCCAGGGGCCCCGGGGCTGCCCCAGGCCGGGAAAGCGCTGCGCCCTCGCTCCGGGGCGTCCGCGCGGCCGTCGGGGGTCGCGGAGGGGTCGAGTGCAGGACGCGGCGCGGACGGGGTGGCGGGGCCGGGGCCGGCGCGGGGCCGGGGCCGGCGCGGGGCCGGGCGGCGGGTCAGAGCCCCAAGGCCTCGGCGTGCTTGCGCGCCTTCAGCCGCAGGTCGGCGATACTGGAGTTTTTGCTGTTGCTCTTGGCGGCGGCGGCCACGACGGCGGCGGCCGAGGCCGACTCGGCCAGGGACGCGATAGGCAGCCCGAAAGGCGGCGGCGGGAACATGAGGTAGGGCGCGTGCGCCGCCAGGTGCGGGTGCAGGTGCGGGTGGGCGTGCGCCACGCCTTCCAGCTGCAGCTGTGCCTGGACCTGCGGAGGCAGGGCCCGCACGGTGAGGACGCGACTTCTAGGGGGCTCTCCCCCCACCCCGAGGGCGTCTCCTACCCGGGGAGCCATCGCCCCTTCCCCCGCCCCAGGGACCACCACCCACTGTCCTCGGGACACCTGGTGCCACGACCGGGTCTCTGGCCGCTTTGGACACAGCCAGAGCCGGGGAGTCGGCACAGATCCCCGATGCTGTGGCATCGGAGCGTCTACAGCGGGTACCTCCTCCGCTCCAGACCCCCCGTTGATTCTTTGACGCATCCCCGACTCAGGGTCCGGCCTTCGGCTCAGGCATCCCCCCCACCTTCCCAGGGACCCGGAGTCCCCGAATCTTCCAGGAGCACAGCCAAGTCTGCAGGCTCCGACCGCCTCATTTCACCAGGACCCAATGGCTGACCCCACGTCGTCGGGGCAGCTGTTCCTGGGATGCTGAGGGGTCATCCTGCCCTGGGGAAGGGGTGCTGAGGGGCGGAAGATGGGCCCAGCCGCGGAGGTGTGGGTCCAAGGGAACAGGGCGCGGACCTCCGCCCCGCGCACGGACCTCTGCCCCGCGCACGGCAGCCCTGGACGCCCTCCCAGCCTTGGGCGCCGTGACTTTGAGGGCGCGCGGCCAACAGCCCACCCTCAGCCCAACTCCGTGGCGTCACACGGAGCTGACCCTCCGGGGCGGGCCAGGCCCACCGGACCTCGTGCCCCTCAGCACACCCGGGTCCAGCTACAAACCCAGGCCTGCCCGTAGGAGCAAAAGTGCTGCATGTGGAGGCCACGCCTCTGCTCTGCCCAGGGCACCGCCAATGCACCAGCGCGGGCACGCCTACCCCCATGCTGGGGTCCCCAGCCCAGCCCTGCAGGCGAGTGGGCGTTGCCCTCTAGAACGGCCGCTCCCTCCAGCCGCCCGGAGCTGGTCCAGAGCAGGGCCGAGGACTCTGGGGCACCCGGTCTCCGAGGCGGTCTCTTCCGACGCCCTGGTCGCGCCCTCCTCCGCGCGGCGCGCCCAGCGTCCTGGACCCTCCCTGCTCTGCTAGGAGCTGGGCGGGGTGCCGCCCACTGTGGGGTGCGCGGGGGAGGGGAGGGGGCGTCGAGGCCCAGGTCCGGGAGGGGCACTGACACCCCCAGCGAGGCCCTGGGCAAGCTGAAGCGGGGGGTTGGGTGTAGACAGGGGTCCTCATGGCCAAGCGGCAGCAAACCCCTCCCTCCCGCCGGGCGGTGAGCGAGTGGTGGGTGGTCCCGGGCGGGTCGGGGTTTTTCCCCTCCGACTTTTGTGAAACTGTGCTGGAGTTTCTGTCCTAGCCTTCCCAAAGGTAACTCTTGGAGATTTTCAGCGTGGTGTTAATACGTGCCAATGGGTTTATAAATGTCCCCCTTGTGAAAGCGGCCTCTTTGCTACGGGGGGAGGGGGCGGGAGGCGCCGGGGAGGCGATGGCCCCCTCTCTGTTCTGTTGGGAAGGAAGGAAGGAAGAAAAAAGAACAACAGAAAACGAGCTACCTGCTGGAAAGGCATCCTCAGGGCACCCATGTTCACGTAGGGTGCCACCCTGCAGGCGTCCAGGTGACTGGCGGTACCCAGGATAACGCCTGCGAGGAAACACAGGAGGCGTGAACCCCGCCCGCTTCTCCCAGCGCCTGGCGGGTCTCCCCACCGCCCCCGCCTCCTCGCCGGCCCCTTGCACCCACCTTTATGCATCTGGTTCTCTTGCTTGCGGCACTTGGCTCTCCGGTTCTGGAACCAAACCTGGGAAGGAGCGGACAGACGTGCACCCCCGTGAGCCGGCCAGGCCTTGGCAGCGTCAGCGAGGCCTTGTCTCCCGACCTGCCCGACAGCGCGCAGGGCGCTTGGGGTTCCTGTCCCCGGAAGGCTGCCTGCCGCCCCCCCCCCCCGCCTTCATCCCCGCCCCTCCCACCCCAGCCCCGCGTAACTGGCCACCTGGAGCTGGGAACAGTCCTCACCTAAGTGAGACCACTGCGTCAGCCTCCAAACACTGAAAGTGAGGAAGTGGGTCCTCGGATGGCGCAGAGAACTTTCCGTCGTTCTCTGTGGACATCCCCCCCTCCTCCCTGCCACGCACCGGTCCAACCTGACCTTCCACCCCGACGTTCCACCTTGGCCCCCGCCCACCCATCCACCCACCAGGAATGGGCAGGGGACGCACAGGTGGATACACATCTCCAAGCCCAGCCCCCTCCCCAATCACGCTCAGACATCCTGAGTCCAGAAACATCCATGCCCTCCATGCCCTCCCTGGAAGCCTGGGGAATCCCAGTTAATATTACAGAGTCATGAACGTCCTTGATCCCTAAAAACCGGACACGCCCCCAAAGCGCAGGCTCTGCACTGCAGGCACTCGGCCTCCCTAAGGACATCTAATTCTTGCGGCGCCCTATCTAGAGATGAGGCAGGGAGGGAAAGGTGTTGGCACCCTGCCCAGCCCGGCTAGCTTCACAGGCCTGGCATCCCCTAAATGCCCCCTCCAGGGCTCCCCCATTCTCATCCTCCCCCCTCCTCCAAACAGCCCTGGCCCTGGCCCGTGGTCTGTCGCTCACGGAACCTGGGGTCCCCTCCCTCTGTGTTCTTAGGCGCTTAACTTTTCCTACCTGGCTTTTCTCCAAAACTTTCCCTTCACTCCACTCATCCTACTCCCACAGTGGAGGTCACTGACCGTGCAGGATAATTAGCACAAAGAAAGCCTTGCCCTCGGCCACACTACACGACGCCTGGTAGCGCAGGGACCCTGCGTCGTTCCAAGCCCAGGGCCTGGGGCCACTCCCTACCCACCCCCCCCCACTGCCCCACCCGGAAACCTCAGCTCCCGCAGAGGCTGCAAGCGCCCGGGAGTCTAGGAAAAGCTGAACGTTTCCATCCCAGCCTCTTCGGGGGCAGTTTTCTATCCAAGGCTGAGCCACGGGCCCGCCTGTTGGAATTGGCTTTCCACAACGTTGGAAAGCTCACCCCGCCAGGCTCTAGGGAACCTGGCAGACTTTGGTGTTGTTCCCCCCGAGAAGTTTCCAAAACAAAAAGTGCCCCTGGCATGCTGAGATTCACAAACCTTTGCTCCATTTCCAAAGCCTGCACTCACTTTCCTTCTCCCACATCCCACCGCGACCCTCCCCGCCCCCATCCGGCTGGGACGGGACTCCTTTCCCTTTTGGACCCTTCCCGGGTGCCTCTTTCTCCTTGGGGTCCCATACCCGTTCTCAGGAGAGCGGAGCCAGACGCGCAAATTCTTCTCCCCCTGGAAGGGCATTTTTCGAAAACAGAATCCTATTTAAATCTAGAAAGCAAGCTCACTTTCCCATCAGTGGGGGAAAGAAAAAAAAAAGAGAGAGAGAGATTATGGAGAATAAAAGTGATGAATTAGCCGCTGCGTTTGGCGATAATAAATCAGTCTTGGGGTGATTCACGATCAATTCCAATTAGTCCTGAATATGCTAAGTAAAGCGCAGTACAGTGGTTTAGACAGTTATTTCTTCATTAAGGACCAGTCACTGATTTCTCTCACAAATGCTGTAATCTGATTTCCTTTTGATTTCCATTACAGACAGTGAATAATGACATTTAATTTAGCTCTGCGCCATAAACCCAAAGATATTTGTTGTAATTAAATTACCGCCACTCCTCACCGTGGTCTCATAACTTTCGATTATAACCCTGACAGCTGGGTGATATGAGTTTCCAGTACAACACTAAAAATAAAAGGTTAATAAGGACCAGCTTCCAAAGGATCCTCAATTTATTTACAGCAAATATCCACTCTAAATTGAAACTCTATCCTCTAACAACACAGGACAGTCTGTACCGAAAAGGATTACCAAGCAGGTCGCAGACAGGATTAAAATACAGTGCATTTTCGTCTCTTCCTTTTGGTGTCTCCTCAGCATCTCCCCACTTCTGCACAGCGGGGTACGTGTTTTAACTAATTGGTTTTTATGAGCACTTTCTGCCTTCTCTTTATTATACGATTCTTTTCCCTGTGGCCAACAGGAAATTTTTTCTTTTTTCTCGTCCCATGTTTATTTTTATTATTATTTACAATCGTTAAATTTTAATTCACCTCTGGATCGATAGGCCTTCGTTTTCTACTACCACCCTCCCCCCTTTATTTTAGGGCTTTTCTCAAGATCTGCAGCCACCCAAGAACCAATTTTCTCCCAACTCGGTCTCTCCTGCTAAGGCGCTATTCAGTAATAGACTACTGAAAGAAATAGTGTGGAATTAAATTACAAGTAATTTATTTTTATAGAAACAGTACATCAAGGCCTGGGAGATATTACAGATCTCAGGCAGAAAGGCTGTGAAATGACATAAAAGTTGATGTCCCCTTCAGCAAAAGTTTAATCTTTTCATTAATTTGTATGGTGCAGCCCCATCCATCTTTCCAGAGAAAGGTGGACAGTCTCCCCCGCCCTCCCCCCACCCTTGCTGAGGCCACAGATGCCCGGACAGATTCGTTTGGGGAGAGGGTCCCCAGAGCTACCCCGCCCGTGGTCCCAGCGATGCAGAACGGTCCTGGGAACCCCTGCGGCTGCACGGAATTCTGGACAGACTCGGGGACTGTTGCATTTCACCTTAAGCAACCCTTTTCACCGCACCGACGGGGAAAGATGGAAGGCATGAGGGTGCAAACACCCTTTTTTTTTTTTTTTTTTTTTTTTTTTTTTACAAATTAAAGAGTTTTGTAAAACACTCTCTATAAACGCTTTCTGTGTTTTCGTTTCTTCAATACAATCCGGGCGAAGTTGTGTTTGCAGTACTGACCCTATACCAACAAGAAACCTGTTCTTTCAAAGCCCTGGCTTTACATGGTTCCCTCCCCCCGTTGGCAGTATTAATTCCATTTATGTAAATAACCAGTCCCCAGAGCCCAGGGACCCTGACCTCTTTTCCTTCTCTCCCCGGCGCTGCTGTCCTGCCCAGAACCGTCAACACCGACGGAAAGCCCAGCAGAACATCCAGGCCCGACCTTCCGGTGGCTGGGACGAGGGACGAGGGTCGTGGGGGGGGGTCGAGTCTGCGGTACCCGGAGGAGGCGATTTGGAAGCGAATTTTTGCTCCCCACCCCCCAATAAATAAATGAACTCATTTCACGCAAACGTTTACAAAAGCGAACCAGGAGCGTCTCCCCCCGCCCCCCCCGCGCGCACGTGCGGCGAACACCCAGGGCCCCCTCAGACGGTGGCTCGCCAGATGGGACATCACGACTTCAGGCGTCCGGTCCCCGCCCCCGCGCCCCCCCCCCCCTGCCCCGCGCCCGGGCTAATCCGGCAGCGCGCGCGGGCAGGAGCCGCAATCCTCAAGACGCCCACCCGCCTCCTCCTCCCACGTCTCGGTTCCCTGCAGCGGAGGGAGAGGGCTGCAGAGGAGCGGGTGAGACTTTGGCGGTGGCGACGGCGGGGGGTGGGGGTGGGGTGGGGGAGAGGCGACCATGGGAAGAAGAGAGCAACATTCCTGATGAGCTGGAGGTGCAGGACGGGCCAGCCAGGCAGGGCGCAGGAGACCTGAACCTCGAGGCCCCGGGGCGCCTCCGAAAGCCCGGCTCCGCCCGCCCCCCCGCACCCCACCCCGGGGGTCCCCGCGCTCCTGGAAGGGCCCGGCCGAGGTGGCGCGTTCCGGGCGCGCCCGAGGAGCGGGTGTCGGGGCCGGGCCCGCGCTCTCACCTGCACGCGCGCCTCGGAGAGCCCCAGGCGCTGGCTGAGCTCCTCTCGCATGAAGGCGTCGGGGTAGTGAGTCTCGTCGAAGAGTCGCTCGAGCTCGTTGAGCTGCTCCAGCGTGAAGTTGGTGCGGCTGCGCCGCTGCTTCAGCTTCGTCTGTCCGTCCTCGTCCTCCGACTTCACGTCCTCGCGCTTCTCCTTGCAATCGTAAATACCTACGGGCGGGCCGAGGGCACAGCGCTGAGCCCACCGCGCCCCCGCCGGCCCCGGCGTCCCCGGCCCGCGCCGCCACGAGCCCCTCCGCCGGCTCCCGCCCCCACCCCACTCCCCGGCCCGGCCCGCGGATCCCGCGCGCCAGCGACAGGGCCCCGCGCGGGGACGCTCGGGCGCGACGCGCTGAAAGCCCGTGTGTGCTCGCCGTGCAGGGACCTCGGCGGCAAACGCGCCCTGACGCAACGCGGCGTCAAGTCGATAAAGCAAACTCCAGGGCAAGACGCGCTCTTTTGTACTAACTCGAGCCCCGGCGGCGCCGCGGTGTTTCTTGGCCTAATCTCTGAATAGTTTCCTCAATTATCCACTTCGCCTCTGTTGACATATTGACATAGCCTAACCTTCTCTGTCTCCCCCGCCCCCCCCCTTTTTTTCAAGGGGAGTGGAGTGTTAAATATTACTAAGTCAAAGAAGCTGAGGCAGAATCGCCCAAGTGTCGGGTCCCGGGCGGGGCGCCCGCAAAAAGCGCGGGCAGAGCCCAGGCCAGGCTGGGGTCCAGGCCCCCCGAAGGCCGCTGCTCCCGCCTGCAGCGCAGCAGGACAGGGGCCGTGCCAGCCGCCAGCCGGGCCAGAGCCTCCCTCAGGACGCCGTGGAGGCGGGCGCTCGCCCGAGCTCACCTCCTTCTGACCAAGAAAGCGCGGCAGCCATACCTTAAGGCGGGCACCCCGAGGCGCTTGGGTTGCAGCCGCGAGCTCCCTTGACTTCCGGTTTTGTCCCTCTGTCTCTTGGACACACTTTCTCACTCCCCATCAGGACGCCCAGAGTGACACTTTCTTAGGTCCAGACATTACGAGAGCAGCTGTATTTGCTGGGGGAGCGGGCAGGCTATCACGCAGACAGCTCAGGATTTAGGAGACTCTAACCCAGACACCTCTCCTTCCCACCACTAGGAAACGCAGCTCCTCACCAAGCTCAGGGATTTAAAATAAAAGTTGGCCCCCGGTTGCACAGTTGGTGGAAGCTGCGTTTCAGCACCCCTTGCGTTTTCTTGTGCTTTTCCCCCGATCCTAGGGCCTGCTGGATGCAGGCAAAGAGGACCCCCATGCCCCCATTAGATGTCCCCTCTGTGTCAAAGAGAAGAGGGCGGCTTTCAGGACGCTCTATCCAAGGAGTCCGGGGTTCCACCCGCTCTGAGAAGCCTCTTAGCAGTAAGCCCAGAAACTTGCGAAGGGCGAAGACCCAGATCCTCTGCGGGGCCAGGGAAAATCCGGGCACCCAGTTCCCCTGACCGCCCCCCCCCACAACCGGGGTCCGTGAGCTGGACACCACAACCCAAGCCCCGAGTCCACCTAAAAGCCTCTCCTCAAGGCTTCTGAGCACTGGACACTCAATCCCACCTCAGAGCTTAAAGCCTGTCTCACCTCCTGAAAGGGATGCCTTTCCAAGAATACCTTCTTTCTCCCCAACGGGAAACCCTTTCCCGGAGGCGGCCCCAACTCCGCTTCCTCCTTCAGGTCTCTTAAGTCCGAACCCCAGGGATTGACCCCAGATGAGGAGCTGGCCTTCAAAGTCCGCCAGAACCCGCGGCAGGCGGTGCAAAATCCACAGGCCTCTATGCCCGCCTCAGCGGTATCTGCTGCTCAGGCGCCCAAGACCTCTGGGTTTCTCCGAAGCCCAAGCAGCTCCCACCTCTCCATTTTGCTCCCGTCCTGCAAATTCGGCCTGGGGCTCGGCCCTGCCAGGGGTCTGCACACCCAGGCAAAAGGGAGAAGGTGCAGCTGGGGTTTTCCTAACCCCTTCCCGCTGCCTGTACTTCTAGCCCTGTCTTATTTTCCTCTCTCCTTCGAAAAAGGCCTCGATTGTACTCTGCTCTCCTTCCACGGGTCTTTTCTGCAGGGTCCCCCTGCCTTGGCTGTCCAGGGTGAGAGGAGACAGACAGAAGAGGGGACTCAGCCTCTAAAGAGGCCGATGAGGGAAGCCGTCAGGAGCCCGGGAGGTCAGTCGCCCGCCGGGTGCTGTAAATTAAACGTCAGCCCTGACAAGTGCACAGCCGACAGACAGCCGTGTCTCCATCAGAGCAAAGCTCTCTTTGCAGGAATCGTAAAGCCAGGTGCGTGAGGCCTCCCCAAGGGGTGAGCCCGGAGATACGGCAGGCTAGGCTCAGGCTGCCCGGGTCTCAGAAGCCAGGGGCTTATTCCTAAGCCTCTGCCAGCTTTCTGCTGCCACAAGGTCAAGGTCTCCGAAAGCTGTCTGGGTCATCCACGGGGCTTCAAGGCCAGCACACCTGCACTCAGCCACCAAAGTGCAAGGGCCACAGGAGCAGGAGGCATGGGCTCCCCACTCTCCGGTCGTGTCCCCTCTCAACGCGGACAGGGAATGAATCAGGACCCGGGAGCCACATGGCAAGCTTCTGTATTTCCTCTCTTTGCAGTGAGAAATAGACCTTCATATACTTTCAAACGCTGCCCCCTGAGAAATCGAGCCAGTTTTATTCCTCTGATTTATAGCCGCTGGTTGCCCTGTTTGTACGGAGATTCCCCCGGGTCGGGACCGCCGCTGTCCAGCTGGGAGAACCCTTGTAAACATGTTTTTTTTCCCCACCCCCCGCGTCCAACAGCGGCGCCGAACGCCGCGGAGATTTCGGGGGAAAGCAGCCGGAAGGAGGCCCAGGACGCAGCCGGCCTGCAGCAGGGCCAGCTGCGCCCTGACAGCCTGGGGTAGGGCGGCCGCGTGCGCGGGGCCACGAGCCTCCCCGGGCCCTTCTGCCCCTTGTAGACCCTGACCACCTGCGGGCACGCGGCTGGTTCTAATGTACAGGCCCGCGTCAGCCAAGATCCAGCCCAGAGGTTCAAGGGGAAAGTTTTCCCTGAGAGGAAACCACGCGGAGAGGCGCAGGAGGGCCAAGAGGCGACGGAGCGCGTTGCGCCCCCGACTGCCGGCCAGCGCAGCCCATTTAGAGCTCGGGAAGGCGGCAGGCGGTGGGCACTTGGAAAGACGTGTGTGGGTCTCTCTGCGGGCGTGGAGGCGGACGTAAGGCAGACCGGCAGGCAGGCAGGCCAGCAGCCAGCAGCCCTCCAGCCGACCTGGGTTTACAAGCCCATACACCCGGATTCCCACCCCCCACCCCACCCCCGCCGCCAACGCGGGAAAGTTCCCGCTGTGGAGCCCGGTGCCAACGCCCAGGGAAGCGGTCCTCCGGCAGCGCGCGGCCCATCCCCGGCGCCCCTGCGTCTCTCCTTCCCTCCGCTTCCTTCCTCGCTTCTCCAGCCGAATCCTCCCCTCCCCCGTTGGGTTCCTTTCTTACGAAAAAGACGCGATGGATTGCCGGGGCCTTTGCGTCCGAGCCGTGGCTGTACATTCAGCGTTTGGGGTGGAACGGAGAGCGAACCGCGGCCCCCGGGGCCTCTGCGCGCGCGGAGCGAGGGGCAGGCAGCCAGGCCCGGTGGCGAGGAGACGCCGCCCCCGGAGGGGCCCGGAGCCGGCATCCGGAGAGCTTACCTTCGGCAGCCCTCCCCGAACCGAACTCTTTCAGTTTGTCCTTGTCGTTGTCCACGTGGTCCTTAAAGAGATGCACCGGGCAGTGGCCGCTGCCCTCCGTGATGTCCTGGAGGTTGGATTCCGAGACCCCCAGCTCCCGGGAGCGCGCCAGTCCGCTCTCCAAAACTTCCCTGTAAGTGATCGAATCCTTCTTGCCTCCGCCGCCGCCGCCGCCGCTGCTGTCTTTGCTCTTCTGGTCAAAAGATTTGGATACAAAAGCCGTGAGCTCCTCCATGGCGGCCGGGGGCTGCGGGGGTCCGCGGGGTTCGGCGGGGCTGGCTGGGAGCCGGGCTGTGGTCCGCACGCCTCCCGCGCGGAGACGACTGTCCGTGTGAGGGTAGACCTCTCCTGCTGTTATTTATGGCTTTCAATTTGAGATCTCACTATTTATACACGGCTACCTCCGCCCAACCCCCAACGCTCCCTGTCTGCAGCAATTACAGCTCCCGGCTCGGCGGCGGGCGCACGCAGAGACGCTATCTCTCCCCCACCTCCAGTCCGGCAATTGGCTTTCTTTTCATTTCATCACTGTTTGGCGTCTGTGCACCTTGGTGTGGAGAGGTAAAGATCAAGTGTTTGAAGGCAGAGAGAGAGAGAGAGAGAGAGAGAGAGAGAGAGAGAGAGAGAGAGAGCGAGAGAGCGCGGGCGCCAGCTCCCCGAACAGGTATCCGCATTCTCTCCGTGGCTGGCGGAAGCGAACCTCGAGGAGGAGTTTAGGGCTTGTGAGGACGTCCTTGCCTGCCGGTCCCGGGAAGAGCGCAGCCTCGCGCCTCGAATGGTGTCGTCGCAGGACGTGTCCGGGCGTGGTCGTACGGGGACTCCAGCGAGGGGACCCGGGCGGCGGGGACGCGCCATCCCAGACGGGCATGAGTCCCAAGTTGGAGATGCGGTGGGGCTGCGGGCTGGACCCGCCGGCGAGGCCCGCGGAGCCAGCGGTTGGAGCGGGTGCGCGCGGCGTGCTGGGGGGAACTCAGCTCTAGGACCCCGAAAGTGAGAGGAAGGGCCCAGGTCTAGCCGAACGTGGGCGCCCGCGCCTCGGCGGCGTTGGTGCAAAGCCGCCCGCAGACCTCGGAGGGGCCGGGGACGCGGACGCCGCGGACCACGAGCGCCCGGCGCTCGCTGGTCCAGACGCGGAGACGCCGGAGGGTCTCCGGGAGAACTGGTTCGTACACAGCGGCCCGTGGGGCGCGCGTCAGATCCCGCCCGGCCGGACCGACGCAGCCTTCCTTAGAGCCGTGCTGTCAGCCCGGTGTCTGGGAGATTTATTGGGGGGGGGGATATATGTATTTTTGGTTGTGCCACAGTAACCGTGAGCAGATCCCGAGTCCCTGGGAACTTTATGATGTGCCTTAAAGAAGCCACTTTTCTCACCTGCAATACGAAATTCACTCGGCAGTCCCAGCAGCTGAAGAAGTCCTCTTATCTGCAAAATGCCGTCTGCAAATAAAGTGACTTTCCTGTCCTCCCCTCTTTTTTTTTTTTCTGCAATCTCCCCCTCGTCCCCCCTTTTCCACCTGCTGCCCCCGCCCCGCTGCAGTTGGGACAAGGCTTTTGGCGAGGGGTCCGGGGGTGGAGGGGAGGGTTAGGGGGTTTGGAGGAGCTCGTTTTGCATTTTCTGAAGTCAGTTCCTCCTCCGAAGCGCCGGTGGGTCAGAACCCAGGATCGGGGCCACGCTCGGCGGTTCCCAGTGTTCGGTCCAGCGTCCGGAGCCGGACAGTAGTTTCCTTCAGCGCGAAGGAACGTGAACGATTTCTCCCGAATCCCCGGGGCCAGGGTCGGGTTCACACGGGGGTGCCTTGATCCAGGGCGAGGGGGTGTGAAAGCAGAGAGGCGGGGAAAGAGGGCGGACGCGAGTGGAAACAGACCAGCTCTTCTTTCTTCCCTTCCTTTCTCCGTCCCCCTCCTTCCTTACTTCTCCCCTTCCCTGGTTCCCTCCATCTCTCTCCCGGTGTGTTCTCCTCTCCTCGCCGCCCTCCATCCATCCTCCGGGAGCGCTGCGCCCGTGCTTCTCCGGCTGCTCTGCCCCGCATACAGCGGACGGAGCTGGGAGATTTGGGGGCCGCTGCCTCCCCCGGACTTCAAAAGCGAAAGGCGAAGAAGCGCTCGCAACTTGACAAACAGGTCTTTGTCACCGCGGCCCTCTAATCAAAGCGAAGGCGCGCAGATATCACACAGAATTACAAATAGCCCCTCATGCATTATGCATGCAGCCGCCTTGCGGGTCTGCGGGGGAAACGCCGAGGGCCGCTCCCGGGGACGGGTAGCGCGGGGCGCGCGGGGCGCGGGGCGGCCCAGGAGCTCCTACTCCGTGCCAGGGCCCCCACGCCGTCATTCACTCCTTGGGGCGCATCTTCCAGCCCTGTACCCAGTCTAGGGAACCCCCCCCCTCCGCCCACAAGTGAACGTTCTCTTTGCAAGAAACAGTAGCTCCGCAGGAGGGGAGGGGGGAGAGAAGAGGGCATTAGCAACAGATCTGGGGGGAGGCGGCTCTGAGCCCGAGCAGCTTTCTGGGGTCCTCAGAGGTAGGGTATCTTTTCCTCTCTTCACCTCCTCCCATCTTGTCACTCCTCCAGCTTCAGGTGAACAGGGACCTAGTGGTGAAGCCCCGACCTGCAGCCTGCCCACCCCTCCCCGGCCCTCCCCTACAATCTCAGCGAGCCAGCGTTCCCTGGGGTGGGGCGGGTCACATAGGGCCTGGCCCTTGCGTGGCCTGAGGTTCCTTCGCAGGGACCGGGGGTGAGAGGCCCCAGGCCCCCAAGCAGGGCTACCCGCCTTGGACCTCAGACCCTAGACCCTATCCAGGAGAGAATATTGCTGGGACCAGGGTCTGGCGGCCTCCAGGGATCTCCCCAAAGGACCCCCAGCTGGAGACTCTGGATGTTGGAAACCCTCAAGCCTGAGAGAGAATGAAAGCCACCCCCATCTACAGCAGCCCCCACTTTGATTCCCAGTGCAGACGAATGGTTTCGAAATAACCTATCCTAAGAGGAAGGAGGCCGCTGTGCTTCTTCTAAGAGTTGCTGGTTAGGAAGGAAGCCCCTTTTTACAAAATCACACTTTTTCTCGACGAGCAAAGTGACGGCCTCTTCCTCTAACTTTGGGGACACTGGAGCGGAGATCCCCTGAACACCCCCGACTCCTGGCCCACTGGCCAGGGGCCCACAAGGCTCCCTAACCTTCTCTCCTTTAAACCAGAGGCAGCAACGCCCAGCCTCAGCCGTTACTCTTCATATTTTAGCCTGGGCGAGGACATTTTCTACCACATATTTTTGCTAATTCAAGCCGGTGCCCAAGGCCGCAGGGTGGGTACAGTTTATGAAATGTTACATTTACATTTCCGCTGGGGTGAGGGCAGGCGAGGGGCGGGGGAACGCAGAGCTCAGACTCTGCCAGGCATAAGGGGCTCTTGTTTGGAGTTTCTGTAGCTGCTTTCCCCAGGGCGGATCCCTCACCCCAAGATGAGACGTGAGGACAACATTTTAAAATCTCAACTTGTCTTGGGAGAACGTAGATGCTCTAACATCTCAAATGCATTCTGCCGACTCTGAAAGGGGCAGCGGCCTCATGAAAGTTTGTGGACAGAAACGAAAGCATAGCTCCTTCCTTTAAAACAAAACAAAACAAAAAACCCAGCAACAAAAAAGAAGTCCTGGATTGGGCTGCGGAGCAAAAACAGGGGGATCTGGTTTCTGGAAGGACACGGAAGTTCCAACGTGGATTTCACCAAAAGCTCCGCACACACCCTGGAGCTCGCCTGGGTCCTTGGTCCTCGGCGGCGGCCGGGCATCGCCTCGCACCCCGCTGCCCTGAAACCGGAGCGGACAGGAGCCGCCTGGGTCCTGAATGCCCGACTCGCTCCTACCCGCGCCCGCGCCGTCAGGTTTATGATCCACCTGGGAAGAGACACGTAGACAAGATGCAATTAAATGAGATAGAAATGCCAGGACACCGTGTGCTCGGGAGGAAGGAAGGGTCTCTGTCAGGGCGAAGGAGGCTGGAGGCTCTTCCTAACACAACTGGTGGTTCCTGCGGCTCGGAGGTACCCTGGTGTCTGGGTTGGCCCACGTGCCCATGGACCTGGCGGGTGCCAGCCAGGCCCCCAGTTGATGGCGTGGGGGAGATGAGCGAGCACCCCTGCAGGAGGATGGTTCACAGCCACCCGCCGGCACGGGAGGGGGCGGTTCCACCCCAGGAGGCCAGAGCTGCCCCCGACGCCGACGCCCTCCTTTTCGGCCAGCTGCTCCAGGGAACGTGGGCCCTCTGGTTCCAGATCTGGTTTCCTGAACTCCGACCACCTTCACCCAGGCCGAAGCCAGACTGGCCACGTCCAGAGCTGGACATTCTTCACTCCGCACTCTCGCCTGAGTTTACCCCAACTCGCGTCTCTCTGGCCAGCCCTGCAGCCTCGCAGCTTCCTGTCTGGTCCCAGGCTGAGCCGGAGAGCTCAGACACGCTGGTCCCCAGTGGCGGAAAGGGCTAGAACCGGCCACCCGTGGTGCGTTCTGCTGGCTTGGGACCATTCGAGCAGGCAGGGCGAGGAGCTGGGCGGTCAGACTTCTCAGCGGGGCTCTCCACTCCGGGACCTCCATCCGGAAGGCACAGTGGTTAAACTTGGATGTCCGGGAGCTTGCCGTCCAGCCCGGAGCCCTCAGGAAACCCGAGAGAGGAAGAGGCTGTGGACACAGCCGACCGCCTCCCGCTCCCACAAGTACGGTCCCGAGCAGCACAGTGGGGGACCGACTCCGGGGGAAGCTGCAGACAGCATGAGGAAATGGACATGGGCGCTGTTGGATTTTATAAAAAAATCTGACGTTCTGTATGTATGTATGTGAATTAGGTAAATTTTAATGAACTACAGCTGCTGCTAATGGCCTCCCTTTCCTGGTATTTACAAGGCCAAGGGACAGGCGGTAATGAACATTCCAATATTTAATATTCGGTTTATTGAATGCTTAAAAGGTAGGGCTCTGAGTTTTCACGTTTAGCCCAGTAAAACGAAGCTCCTCTGATCCAAGCCGATTTACGTTCAATCAAAGCTCATGCCCTGAGCTTCTGAAGAGCAGAGCAGCTTTTGCAGCCGTCTGGGGCGTCCAGCCCTTCGGGGAGGTTGGGAGTCACCGCCCCACTCCGTTTTCCCCACTGCCAGCCGCCCCCCCCCCCCGGGTCCTCCCCGCTTCCCATGAAACAGAGGAAGAAGTTCCAAGGAAAGCCCCTTCCATTTGGCCCACTTTCTCAGCACCTAATTCCGGAGACGATGTCTGTTAATTATAATAACGGAGGGAGTGTTGATGGTTCTGCCGCAAGAGCGAGCCTTTGTAAGAGCAACCAACCCCTCCCTACACATTAAGTATTTATGAGTATCGATCAGAGGGGGCAGGATTTTACAGAGGTCTTAACACTTTTCTCGCACGGTCTCCCTTCTCCCCCTCCCCCTTTGAAATTTAGAAACCTGCCTTTGTATTCCCTGCTTCGCTGTTTATTGATTTACGCAAACATCAGTGCTTCCAGTGTGAGGCTAATAGATTTTCATCACGCTGGGGCTCTGTTAATCCACCTCTTGAATGGATAAGATTGATCCTGTCGACAAATTCGACATCTATACGATTAATAAAGGGCGAGATGGGGCGGGAGAGGTTCTGTCTCCTCTTTGGAGGGTGGGCGTCCTCTGTGCTGCAAGGACCCACCCCCAAGATGCAGGTTTTTGGTTTTTTGGTTTCTTTTCATTTAGCCTCACTTTTGCTACAAATCCCCCGCTCGGGGGGCCGGGTCGGGGAGGGTGTTCTAAAATAACCCTCAATGCAAAAATGCAATTTTAACATATCATTTCGTATTAGGAAGTGCTGTTTGCTTTCTGTGGAATTTCTCTCTCTTTTCCTTGCCATGTACTTCGCAACATATGGTGGACATTAAAACTCTTTCCTTTCAGATTTAATCACAGGGCCGTTACTTCACGTTTTATTGAAGAAAAACATTATTTTTTCGGGGAGCAAAGCAGTTTACCACAGAGGAACTCTAAAGAGGGCCGTTTTTGTTTTGTTTTGTTTTCTGGAGACCACCGCGAAACAAACAATGGGCGTCTCTCATTCGCGATGAATACATTATGCGCTCGCAGGGAGCCCTTTCTGCGGTCATTAACGTTCCGAGGAGCAAGCTGAGGGGTGGATTTGGGGCTTCGTTCTCGGTTCTGGCACCGGGCCTCAGCACAAGGACGCGGAAAGAGCCAGTTCTATCTCCTTCCTGCCGGCGCCCCCTCACCCCGGATTGGCTTCTCCCCGTTACGCACGGGTCGCCGAGAGCTTTGGAAACAGCTCGCTCCAAAACTGGCTCAGAAGCTGGGGCTTTCTCTCTCCATTTTCAAAATGCAGACAAAAGGAAGGAACACGTCCCACGCCCACAGCCTGCGGAACGAGACTCTGCTTCGGAAGGCCTGGGCCCCCCGGCCGGAAGCTGGAAGAAAGCGTCCTGCACCCACCGGGCGTCGCCGGGACAGTGGGTCCCGGCCCCCCGGGGCGCAAGCGGTGCGCACAGGTCGCTGTCCCCGCGGGCCGGCCTGGGCCGGTGCCCGTGCGCTGCCTTCCTTCCCGGCTCAGGCTCCGGCCAGCGTCCCCAGGCGCCCGGGAACGTGACGCAACGATCCGTGCCGGCAGAAAAGGCCGCGCGGGGCTCCAGGGCCTCGCGGCCACCTGCCCAGAGTTTGCAAGGGGTTCAACAAACTGCGATCTTCCCCCCACGCCCAAGGAAAGCTAACGGTTACGCTGGTGGGACCGAAACTCGGGCAGCCTCGGGTGCGCCCCACGCGCCGTCGACTTCCAGATACCACGTCTTTAGAAAAATCATCCAGGGAAGGAACTTTCACCCTCTAGCAGGCAGGCATTAATTACGTGGCCAATCTGTGCAGAAGACACGCCCCCTCCTCCCCACCTTCTGCGTCCTGAGGCTGTGCCTCGGAACCGAACATCCCCTGGGGAAGCAGGCCGACGTTCTGTGCCAACGGCCCATTCCGGAAGGACAACTCTTCGGGCCCAGAGCACCTGGGCACTGGAGTCGCCCCAAGACGGCTTGGGCCCAGCAGTACTTATCATGCAAGGCCCCGCACCCCGGGGGTCCCCAAGCCTCCCTCACACCCCAGAATTGGAGCCAACCGGGGTCACCCAGCCTGCCCTCGCCCCCAGTTCACTGTCAGACAGCTGGGCTGGCTCTCCAGGTTGGGGGTCACCCCCGCAAGCGTCGCCCACCCCAGACGGGTGATTCCTATCTCTCGTCGGGCCTTGTTGAGGAGGGGACTTGTACTTCCTCTCTCCAGGCCCCCCTCACGCTACCCCACTAATGAGGAGTCTGCGCTGACCGCCCAGGGTTGCCTCTGGGAGGCCAGGGGCGTGCCCTTGCCCTGCACCGACTGGGGAACCTGCCAGCCATCGCGGGAGAAGGCGGGGGTGGGGTGGGGAGGGAGGGCAGGGAAGGGGCAAAGCCAGGAGTGGGAGGGTCAGAGATCTGGGGGGCTTGTGGATCCGGGCGCGGCTCGGCTAATTGGGAAGCAGAGGCGCAGGCCGGGGCCAGAAGGCGGGGAAGGGGCCCCGGGACGAGCAGGGAGAGAGGCTGCCCGTGGCGCTGCCGGCCTTAACACTGCAGCTCAGCCTCCTGGCCTGAGGCGAAGCTCGGGGCTAGAGGGCTGAGCTCGACCCGCTGGACCCCGGCCAGGAGCCCACCTCCGCGCTCAGCACTAACCACAACCCCCACCCCCGACTCCTCCCCTCCAGCGCAGTCCGCGCCCGGGGGTGGGGGGGGCGGGGAGGGGGGCCGAGGTGGGGGGAAGGGAGCCGGAGCCCGCCGGGGAGGGGTCCACGGGGCGGAGGCGGGAAGGCGGGGGTCAGGACAGACGTAGGACTGGCCCCTGGGGCAGAAAAAGCCGCCTTGCAGGCCTGGGCACCAGCCAAGCAGCTGGGGAGCCTGGAGGTTGGGTGGAGGGGCTGTTGCATCCCAAACTGGCCCCCCACCGGGCACCTCCCAGCCAGGAAGGTGTAGGGTGGTGTGTGCAGAGCTGGGTTCTCCCTCTCTTGAAGGCAAGGGGCCTGCCCTGGGTTCGTTCATTCATTCTCTCATTCCTGTATTCATTCCTGTATCCCCCTCTGTGCCGGGTCTCTGACTCCTGCACCCCTGACATGGCCCTGGAGCTGGCCTGTGCGGCCGGGTCCGTGCTTCCTTTAGCCCTCACGCTGACGGTGGGAGAGGAGATTTCAGACGGGCTGGAGGAATCTGGGGTTGGGAAAGCCCCCCACCTGCTCCAATTCTGCAATGCTCTGTACCTCCCAAGAGGTCTGGGCCCTGTGTGAGGATCAGAAAGGCAGCTGTCAGGTTTGGGAATGAAGAGGGACTCCCCAGGGCAGAGCAGAAGTGGGGGTGTTTGGGGGCTCGCGTCCAGACCCGTGGGTCCCCGTGGCTTCAGGGTATAACCGGGCTGGATGGGATCCTCTGCGGTTCCTCCTGTCAGCATCAGCACCTGGATTCTGTCTTCCTGACACAGAGGGGTCGTCATTTGTGCGCACAGGTACGAAGAGGAGGGGGAGGTAGAGCACCCCCAAGGCTACAAGAACAGCTGGTGAAAGACAGGAGAGGGTCCAGAGGCCAGGGCTGTCCCCTCCCTCTGGGGGAGTTCCAGGGGTGCCCACATGGACCCACGGCTGGCTCTTCTCGCAGCAGGCAACATGGAGGTCTGGACGGAGACTCCGTTATGTTGACAATACTTCCTCTTCCAGCTGCGCATTGCTACTGGATTTGGATTGGCTCCCATAAGACACCTTGCTCTCCAACTGGGCTCATGTGGGTTGAAATAATCAGATCCCCGCCCCCCCCAGGCTGGGGAAGAAACCCATCTGGAGAGGGGAGAAGGTAGCTTCCAATTGGCTCCTACCCTCAGTTGGCCTCCGGGCTGTCCACTGGACCAAGCCTTCAATGAAACAACGCTTTTTAATGGTTTCTTTGAGTTGTCAACCAGTACTTTTTGAGCACAGCGGTGGCAGAGCTGAGGGCCCGCAAAGACATCCACACCCTCACCTCTGGAACCCGTGACTATGTTTCCTTATGCGGCGAAAAGAGTTTGCAGGTGTGATTAAGGTTACCAGCCTCCGCATTGGGAGATGGTCCTGGAGCATCCAGACGGGCTCTGTCTAATCAGAAAAAGCAGAAAATTGCTCTGTCTGGGGTCAGAGAGATGAAGCAGAAAGAGACAGAGAGATTCCAAGCATGTTGCTGGAAGGACCTCCTGGAAAGTGGGACAAAAAATGTGGGTGACACCTATGAGCAAAACCAGCCCTGGCCGATAACCAGCCAGGAAGAGATGTCAGTCCTACAACCCCAAGGAACTAAACATGGCCAACAGCCTGGACGAGCTGGGAAGGAAACACTCCCCCAGAGCCCCTGATAAGAGCCCATCCTGGTGGACACCTTGATTTTAGACTTGGGATGCCCTCAGCAGAGGGCACAGCTCAGCCACCCACATTGTCCCTGGACTTCAGATCCAAGACAGTTAATAAATGAGTGCTGCTTCAAGGCATTGAGTTTGTGATTATCTGTTACAGCAGGAATAGGAAACTCACACATACACTCATACAAGCACAGGACAGGTGCCAGGGCACACAGAGGTCCACTGGGAACCTTCCCTATTCTCACGGAGCTCACAGTTTGTTGGGGAACACAGACAATAAACAGATACGTGAATTTAGAAATTGGATGTAATTTCAGGTGCAGAGAGTCAGAGAGTGATAGGCTTGGGGAGACGTTTAGAAACAGGGCTGGGGAAGGTGACTTATGGAGCAGAACGTAGAAGGCGAGAGGGGGCAGGTGATGAAACCATGTGGGAAGAGGGCTTTCCAAGCAGATAACACAAGGACAAAGACAGGACATACATCTGTCGCGTTGAAAAATAGCAGGAGAGATGAGAAGAACGGTCAAGGGAGAGAGTTCCAGGGAGCAGGCTGACAAAGATCTTGTAAGGCGAGAGTTTTGGACTCATCTGAGTTGCCTGTTGTGGGCTTGTTTAGTTTGTGACGCCCACTGGACCTCTGAGATGTTGAGTAGTCTGGTGGCCTGGTGAGTCTGAGCTTGGGAAGAGCACAGCTAGAGATACTGGATGCATGTGGAGGAGGAAACCAGGGAACTGGGTGAGGTCACCTGAGGCACAGATGTGCGCAGAGGAGAGGAGAGGTCTATTACCTGACCCTGAGTCTCTCTAACCACAGGTTGGGAAGAGGGTCGGGATATAACAAAGCAAAGGAAACCAAGACGGGGTAGCCTTTGAGGTAGGAGAGAAACAGAAAGGAACATTCTGGAAGAAACTGTGTTGGGAAGGAGGAATGTTCCAGAGCAACGTTAAAAGGATCACAAGGGAACACTATCAACAAGTTTGTGCTAACGAACTCAATCACTAACGTGAAATACATTCCTTGAAAGATGTAAATTACCAAAGCTAACACAAGAAGAAATAGAAAACGTGAATAGTCCTGTATACCCATCACAAAGACGTCAGGGGTGTAATTAATAGTGTGGCCACCAAGAAATCTCCAGGACCAGACTGACTTGTGAATTCTACTACACGTGGAAAAAGAAATCACCTTCACAAACTCTTTCAGTGATAATGCAGGCGGGAAAATTCCTAACTCATCTTTGAGGCTTGAATCACTCTGAATCCAAAACCAGACAAAGGTGTTACGAGAAAACAGAATTACAAAGATAAAAAAAAAAAAAAAGAAAAGAAAACAGAATTACAGACCAATATCAGCCATAAACACATAGAAATCCTTAACAAAATATTAGCAAATCAAATTCAAAAGTATATACACTAAAGGGATAACACACCATGACCAAAAGTGGTTTATCCCAGAAATGCAAGTTGGGATTGATATTTGAAAGGCAACCAATGTAATCCACATGTTAATAGAAAAAAAAAAAAAAAAGAGGGAAAATATATGAATATTTAAGTAGACGTGGGAAAATGGATCCAATCCTTCTTACATGCCCAGAATTTATTGTGCAAGCTTTAGAGAAGTTTGTAGAGGCATGTGGGAGAAATAGGTTTTAGCCACACATTTTTCCAACTCTTTTTTCCCCTCCCATATCCATCACTTTGAAGACCTTTTACCAGTTCCATATTTATCTTTTCCTGTGTCCCAAACACCAAAAGACTATTTTGATTTATTTATTTAGCCTTACTGCTTGCGGAATCTTTGTTCCCTAACCAGGGATTGAACCTGAGCCCTCAGCAGTGAAAAACGTGGAGTGCTAACCCCTGGACCGCCAGGGAATTCCTCAGACTATTCTGAACGTCCCCTTCTGACACCTGCTGCAGACTCATCTGCCCCAGACGCAGACAGAAGTCCCTTAGCTCAAAAGCGTTCTCTCTCCATGCAAATTAAATACCAAATTTGCAAGAAGAAAAGTGGTGCCCATTGCCTATATTTTAGACACGAGAGAGACAGGAATGATTTTTCTTTTCTTGTTTGGAGAGGGGAAGGCTGGCCCCTAGGCCACATGTGACCTTGGCAGGGCCATGTCTTGAGAGAAGCTGGTGGTGAGCACAGCTCGCCAGCTGTGGACAAGGGAAGTGGAGGTGAGTGTTTCTGGTGTGTGGTAAAGTCTACGACTCAGCAGCACTTGAGATGACACTAGGTGGAAATGGCTGCAGGGCTGGGGGTCTGCGTGACAAAGGCAAGGAGCAGGGAACAGCAATCAGTGCCTCCCTGGGGAGGTTTTAAGTGACTCTCAAAACTACGCTTTGTGACTCATAACTCTGTGTTCACAAAAGGATCCGTACCCTTGCTTTGGACGGCTGTGTCTACCCAGCCACCCTGCTGTTTGCCCCTTGGCCAATGAAGTAGTTAATTCAAAAGCGTCTCGTGCTACAAGAACAGGTGCTTTGGAGGCATAGGATGGGAGCTGAGCCGCCTCCTGTTTTTAAACCCAGCAGCAAATCACCCTGAAGGTCATAGTCTGTGATCAGTAGAGTGGCTGGAGCAGCTGAGGGACAATACGGTGTTAGGTTTCCTGTTGAATCAGTGGCGTTTGAGAACGTCTGAGTTTCAGTGAACTCTTTCGATTTATTGCGTTCACATAACCATCCCCCCCAAGTCAATTTCGCCATGTTCCGGAAGACCCTCCTGTGCTTTTCCGGAGCCATTTCCGAATTCCTTCCAAGGGCTTTTGTTTTCAGTTGAGGTGAAAGCTTTCGGGGTCTCCGACAAGCCCCGTCCCACAGGGACAAGACACACCCCCTCGGCACCACCAACAGCCACATTCGTTGCTGAGTGAAATTCCACCTGGACTTCTTTCTTCCACACCAGCCTTCGGTCAGGAGGCCCTTTCCTGACAAAGAACCACGACATGATAGTGGCCCTGCTTAAGCTTTCAGTGTTTCAACTAAAGCCATCACTAGGCTCAGCGGGGTTCCTCCACCTCTGCGCTACCGGCATTCAAGGTCACAGGACTCTGGAGGGAAGGGGGCGTCCTGCGCGTCACGGGATGTTTGCAGCTTCCCTGGTCTCCACCCCCCAGATGTCTGGAGCACCCATTCCCTCTCTTTAATTGGGGCCACCAAAAATGTCTCCAGTCCCTGTCAACTGTCCCCTAAAGATGGGCAGAGTCGCTTTGGACCACTTCCAGAAATAGAAAGATAGATAGACAGATGATAAATGGACAGACGGATGGATGCACAAGCCGGCAGATGAATCCACGAAGATCAGACGGACAGACAGACAGACAGACAGATAGACAGACGGACAGATAAAACAAGCTATGCACTGAATTATTTCCCCTCCCAATTCACGTTCACATGTTGCAGCCCTAAGCCCCCGCAGTCATAGTTAGTACTAGGAGGTGCGGCTTTTAGGAGATAATCACGTTTAGATGAGGTCATGAGGGCGGGGGGCCTCCACCACGTGAGGCCACGGTGAGAAGGCTGCAGTCTATAAGCCAGGAAGACAGCTTTGTCAGGAGCGAATCTGCCCACACTGTGATCTTAGACTTCCAGCCCCCAGGTCTGTGAGACCTAAAGGTCTGCTGCTTAAGCTGCGCCGTCAGGGGTGTTTTGTTATCGCAGCCCAACTTGACTTAGATAGGTGACAGGTAAATGTGATAGAGGGATAGATAAATGATAGGTAGAGAGGTAGATATAGCTGATAGACAGACAGAGAGCTAGCGAGCTAGATAATTAGACAGTCTCTCGTGCTGGGTCAGGGTTTCTCAGCCTCAGCACGACTGACATCTGGGGCTGCAGGACTGTCTGATGAGGGGCGTCCCGGGCCCTGCGGGCTGTGGAGCGTCTTCCCTGGTCTCCACCCGCTGGGTGCCAGGAGCATCCCCTCCCCCCAGTTGTGACAACCAACAAAATCTCCAGACTTCACCACATGTCCCCTGGGAGGGGCTAATCTGCCCCCACCGCCCCATCCAGGGTCACTCTTGCACACGGCCTGCCCCCAGGCACAAGGCAGGCTCATCATTAGAATCAGAAGTAACAGTATCAACACTTTCTTGAGCCCTTCCTGCGTCTCAGGCACGCTCCTTGGAGCTTTTTATACATTAGCTCCGTCCCTCAGAACAACCTCAAGGGGTCCGTATCATTATTCTCACTTTACAGAAGAGAAACGTGAAGCTCTGTGCTAGCTTGGTACCTTGAGTTAGAGAGACACACCCAGGAGAGACAGAACCAGCTTGGAATACAGATCAGCCTTCTCCCTTCCTCCGTGGCTCCGGGCCGTACCTGCTGCCAACCTGCCAGAGGGGGCGGGAGGGGTGAGGGCGGGTGTGGAAATAAGAACAGTGCTTTGGGAGGCCCCCGTCAGAACAGGCACCACGGAAGAGCACTGAGTCGTGTGTCTGTCTGTGGAAGGTACGACCTTCTACTTCTCAGAAGACAGCCCTGTGTTTCCCCGAACACTCTCCAAGGCCAGGATTCTCCTGGGGGGTGGACAGACCCGTGTGCCTGAGACCACGCACTGCAGCCCCCGGCTGGCCATCTGCAAGAAGCCCGCCTTTCCATAAATAACCTGCTGCTGGCGGGGCTGGGAAAAGAAGGGAGCGCGGAGACAGTGCAAACGACGCCCATCCTCTCCCTCCACCTCTTTCCTCAAGCCTCCCGCGCCGAAAACTTCCCAAACAATCCTTTTCATTGGGATCTATTTTTGTTTGGCTGTGAAATTCTGTTTAAGAAAATGCCACAGGCAGAAAATCCAGGCTGCATATTTTGTACTTCGTGAATGACAACACAAGTAAGGGCTCTCATTAAGATGGATAATTGCTCTAATTTTCGCTCTTCATTTCATGAGCCTTTGGCAGACGTGCTTCCGACGGACCTGATTCTCAAGCACCTTGGCAGCGTCCTAAGTGACAGTTCGGGGCCAAGAAGCCTGACGCCTTCACGACATAAATGTTCCCCCTCCGTGGCCCCATCCGCTCTGGAGATAAGGGACTCCTGGACCGTGTGGGGTGTGGATGGCTGCCCTCGGACTTCAATCCAACTACCCAGGTCACCAATGCCGTCTGGCTTTTCGGATGCCTGACAAGGGGGCGGCCACCGGGAAAAGAGTCACCAGAAAGCAACTTCTGAGGGTGTTTTCCCTCAGCCGTCCCAGGACCCATACAGAACCACAGTCACAGTGCATAATATACTTCAGCCCAGAGGACAGTTCTCTTAGGGCATCCTGGCTACGGAGGTGTCTCTAAAGATACTTCACTTGGGCATCGCCGGACGGTCTCCCTCGGTCCTGAGCTGCTCACAGGCTATCCGAGGGTTTGCTTTTCTAGCTCTTGAAGCGGCGTGAATAATCCGTACACGGTACGCGCTGGAATCTTCTACACCTCTCCCCTTAGGAGAAAAATATTAAAACTCATAATGAGCGAAATCAGAAAGGATCGTGACATTTCAAGCGCATGTTTGAAAATTCTTTTCAAAGGGACACACTCGTGCGTCCCGGCGGAAGCAGCTAGCAGCCCCAGAATTGATAAACACTGAGGGGGTTACGCCTTATTCATCCAGACCGACAGTGGCTGCATGTCTCCCGGAAAAAACGAGGGTGCCGTCAGGAAAAGAACATCCAGCCCATCTTGAGGGCTGTTCAAAGTAGATGTGAACTCAAAGAAGAGCGATTGTCATCTAAGTGAGCTGCACGAGCGTGAAATAATGTTAACCGTGCTCGTTTTAAAAACATGCTTGCACGCCTGACTTTTGAAAGTGGGTAGATAAAAACGTGTATGAATATTTTGGAACCAGGCTTCCCTTATGGATTTGAAAATCTGCGCACACATAAGCACCCAAACTAGTGTCCGTCCGATAGATGCATGGTTTTCTCTGAAGGTGGCTCTTTGGTCCTGGATGCGGGGAGGGGCTGGCTATGGACAAGGCTGTTTTATCCATTAAGGAGGGGCCCCCGGGGCCAGGTCGACGTAACTGGTCCACAGCTGCCCTTCTGGGTGGGTCCACCCAACCGGCTGTTTTCAGAGAATTCCCCAGCACGGAGGGCAAAGGTCCCCCTGAAAACATGCAAAGACCCCGCCTCAAGCTCCAGCAGCAGACACTACGTTGGCCCCCCTGGCAGAGCCTCTAGACGCAGCTGCCATTTAAAAAACTAGTTCAATTTAACCAGCCTACAAGCTTTGGGGGGAAAATATTGTAAATGAGGCAAAAATAGAGCAGATCGTTAATTTGTCATTTTTTATGCCCCTCCGTTCCATGCCCCAGCTCCTTTCAGCGCCGGGAACATCTGTAACATTTAAAATCCATTTGCACGCAGCCAAGCTCCTAGGCTTGCTCCGTGGGACACCCCCCAAACGTTTGAGGGGGTGATGCGTGGGAAGGAAAGAGACGCAGCATCAGGCGGGGCTGCTAACCTGGCCTGTCGTCTTTGGTGTTTGAGCCATTCCACCCGACAGTTGGAGAATTTAACTAATGATCCCGGGGAAGTCATGTGAAACATTATTTAAATAACTGGAAAATCTATGCTGACCCTCAGCCAGTACCCATTTACCCCAATTAAAGGAAATACAGAGTCAGAGGCCGCGGGTGACAGAAGGGGATGCGAGTCTGGAAACCGAGCTGTAATCTCTTCTCGGAGGGTGTGGCTTGAACAAAGGAAGGGCAGGGGCGTGTCTGAAGGGTGGGCACCTTGTGGGCTGCATGGCGTGGGCTGCTGGGTGGACACCCTTCTCCTCTCCTCCGTGAGTATTCCGTGAGCTTCTCGTGAGGACCCAGGGAAGTGTGTGCCACTGAGGCAAAAGGATGGTGACCTTCCTTTCCGAACAAGCAACCCGTCTTTGGATGAGGTTCTTTGTTGCCTGGTGGTAAGAAAGAAGATGCTGCCAGGCTCACAACTCCGTGAGAGCTTTGAAGGACCCTGGCGGACTGTGTAGCTACAGGGGCACCATTAGATAAGGGGGACGGGAAGCCTTCCCCGCGTGGTGCGGGCTACTCGCTGCCTAGCAGGACAGAGCATTGGTCTGCAAAGGACAACTTCTAGGCAAATGATTCAACGGGAATTTTCAGAAAGAAAGAGGATGTCTCTCCTCTGAAGCAGGGTGCATCTTTCTGTCAATGATATGATATAGCTTAACTAGAGATTTTTTTGTTTATTAATGGTACATAACATTATGGTATTTCTTGCATCTGGTAGTATCTTAAATTTCAGGAAATTTAGCCTCTTTTCAGTGGTAAGTGACACAGTTCAAAAAAGTCCTAAAGGAAGAAAGAAACATAATTTACCACTTGATTACACATTAGGCTAATGCGTAGCTCTCTAGTTTTTAAGCATTACATTTTCTTTCATAATTAAAAAAAAAGAAAAGAGGGCGTCTGTCTCCTTATGGGATGGAGCACACAGCAAGGTCACGTGAACTTGAAGACGGAGGTCTGGGTGATGCATGCAAACGAAGGCACACCAAGGATTGCCAGAAAAACACCAAAAGCCAAGGGAGAGACACAGAACAGATCTTCCCCTAGACCCCCCAGGAGGAACCAATCCTGCCAACATTTTGACCTCAGACTTCTGGCCTCCAAGACAGTGAGAAGATACATTTCTCTTGGTGTCGCCCTGTCAGTGGTACTTTGTTACAGGAGCCCTAAAAGGTACAGACTTTTATATTCACCCAGCCTGAGTACTTGTCTTAGTCAGCTCAGCTGCCGTAACAAAATATCCCAAGACCAGGGGTCTTAAACATCAGACATTGATTTCCCACAATCCTGGAGGCTGGAGTCTGAGATCCAGGTGTGGGCAGGGCTGGTCCCTCCCGAGGCCTCTCTCCTGGGCGTGTGGACGGCCGTCTCCTCCCTGTGTCATCACGTGGTCATCCCTCTGTGCGTGTCTGTGTCCTGATCTCCTCTTCTTATAACGACACCAGTCCTATGGGATCAGGACCCACCCTAGTGACCTCATTTCACTTTCATCCCCTCTTTAAAGACCCCGTCTCCAAATACAGCCCCGTCTTGAGGTTCTGGGGGTCAGGGCTTCAACATGCAAATTTTGTGCGGACACAATTCAGCCCGTCACAGACGGTGAGATTATTCCTGGTTTATATTTTTACTTAGTATCATACCATTAACCTCCTCTACGTGTACGTTTTACGTATTTTACCTGATGCTGCCACCAACTTTTCCATCCCTGCCTCAGCATCCTTCCCTGATTATGAAGCCGAGGAAGTTTTGGGGAATCAACATTGAAAACACCATCTAAAGATGAGAAAACTGTTCCATTAGGCATCTCCCTTTGGTTTTTGTAACAAGGATTTCTGGGACTGGAACTGTCAGTAAGAAACCACAGAACTTCTGGTCCACCTGCAGTCCCTTTATTTTTTATTTTTTTCCATGAAGGAGAATTTGTTTCCATTATTTTATTTTATTTTTTAAAATTGAAGTATATTTGATTTACAGTATTGTGTTAATTTCTGCTGTACAGCAAAGTGACTCAGTTCTACACATATGTAGTCTTTTATTATATTCTTTTCCATGATGGTTTATCACAGGGTATTGAATAGAGTTCCCTGTGCTCTACAGTAGGACCTTTGTTGTTTATCCATCGTATACATAATAGTTTGCATCTACCAACCCCAAACTCCCAGTCTGTTCCTCTCCCTCCCCCCGCCCCCTAGGCAACTACAAGTCTGTTCTCTGTGTCTGTGAGTCTGCTTCTGCAGTCCCTTCAGAAGTGTTCTTTCAAGAGGGTTCGGGGCTTTCCCTCCTAAGCCACCCTCTGCTGTTACACACCTCTCATTATCTTTAGGCTGATAATCTGAATAAATTTAAAGTAAAACAAGAGCATAAAGACATGCTTATTGAAGGATAAATTCACAGTGAGAATTAGTTATCGCGACTGAAGTATACAAGGATTACCAATGACTTTGGTGGTAATATTGAGACCCCAAACCAGATTTTTTCAAAAGCCCGGGTAACAGAGTGTCTTAATCACATCTACACAAAGCCATTCCAATACCTCCCACCATGCATTGTGTGTGCCCACCTTTGCCCATCAGCCACAAAATCATTACAAATACCAAAGGGCACTAAAGTCAGGAAAAGGTACTCTTTTCTTAGACTCCACATATTTTCCCCCTGAATCAAAATGTTCACTTTCTTCATTTCGTCCAAACAGCAACATTTTAATTTTTAGGCTGTTTCTTGGAAAGCACGTGAGGGAAACGGCACTTGCGTAATTCAGGTACTCCGGATTCCGGACACGTCCACCGCAGGTGTGTCTTTGAGTGGCTGAGGTCGGTATGATGGTTCCACACACCCGACATTTTTAGGACTTTATTCTAGGAACCTTTTGTGACTTTTCCCAGCCATATAATAGCAAAGCATTTTCAGTAGAATGGCTCCGTCCGCTCTTCTATGTTTCTTATTGTTGAAGGCAAATTGTACTTTCCCATGGGTTTCACCAACAGAAAAAAAAAAGGGGGGGGGGATCAGAATTTCTCATTAGCACCTGGCTTTGAGTCCATTGGGGTTGGGGGTGGGTTGCTAACAGTTATAATTAGTTTTCAAAAAAAACACCGGCAACAACCAAATCTGGATATAATGTCCATCCATGAGTGGTTCTGACAGCAGTAAAAATTTCATGCCAGGTGAATAAGAAAATGGGATTGGACACAGTGTGGGGGTGAGAGAAGCACATTTTGAGGAAGTCAATCCTCAGAGACCCCCCTTCTTGGCCACAGGTATCCAGCAAAATAACCCAAGAGCTTTGAAAACCACTGGGGACACCTGCACGCCCGTCATATCGAGCATGGTGTGCCCTACACGAAATGCGGCACGTGGATGTATGTACTTGAGAAGAGATAGTGGGTGGAGATTTCCTGTTTATTCTTTCACGACTTTGTCCTCATCGTTTGAACCTCACCTCGCTTAAAAGTTTTGTAAATGGCTTAGATTTATGACTTGCATTCCATGGTCTCTCTCTCTCTTTATAAAATAGCTTTATTGGAGGATCATTCATGTGGCATACAATTCGTCTATTTGAAAGGACAATTCTATGGATCTTAGGACATTTACAGACCTGTACGACCGACATCACACTCAGTTTTATTTTATTTTTAATTTTTACTGGAGTATAGTTGCTTCACTATATTGTGTCAGTTTCCACTGTACAGCAAAGCGAATCAGCCATACATCTATCCCCTCTTTTTGGGATTTCCTTCCCATGTAGGTCACTACAGAGGACTGTGTAGAGTTCCCTGTGCTCTACAGTAGGTTCTCATTCGTTAGCTATTTTATACATAGTATCAATAGTGTATGCATGTCAATCCCAGTCTCCCAATCCATCCCACACCCCTTTCCCCCTCGGTATCCATACGTTTGTTCTGTACATTAGTGTCTCTATTTCCGCTTTGTAAATAAGATCGTCTATACCCATACTCAATGTTAGAACATTCTCTTCACCCCAAAAGAAACCCCAAGCTTTTAGCAGTCACCTCTGATTCCCCTGTTCCTGCCCGCCCTTCCCCAGCTCCCCCACCCCCAGTCCTAATCAACCACTATTCCACTCTCTGTCCCTGCAGATTTGCCTATTCTGGAAATTCCATACGAATGGCATCATATCCTATGTAGTCTTACTTTCCCCTCTTAATTTAGGAGAACACAGAGAAATCCCCGGCGTTCAGACGAGCACTACAGTGAAACACATTTGGCCTTATTCTATCATCTGCAACAAAGCTCCATCTATCAGTTAAAAAGGTAGAGTTGCAGAAATTTGGCTTACCCTCTGCCCTGGAGGGAATTGAACCGAGTCTTTGTCAGATCTGCAGAACATATGCAGAGTCCAAGGAAGGGGCACCCACTGCCTCTAGCATTTCGGGTTTTCATGGCCCTCTTTTGCACTCCTTCCTCTTTATTTCATCATTTAACTCTTTCTGAGTATTTTCTACAGCACACTTTACACAGTCAAATGCCCGCCGCCCTGCACAAGGCTATGATGTGTCAGGGACTCCTTGGAAACGACCTGCTCTGTGCTTGTACAATGGGGAAATGATAACACAGCTTTTCTGTCCTGCGTGTATTTTTCTTGACCTGTGGTCTCTGGGGGGTCACCTATTCGGCCATCCAGACGGGTTTACAATTCCGATGAAATCCCAACGAACCGTAATTCCCAGTGAACCTCAAGTCCACTGGGGGATGATTAACTAGTTCTTACTCCGGCATGTGAGTCACAGGAGAAATTTCAAATGGGCTTCCCGGGTGGGGCTGGTGAGGGAGAGACACGTGTTCCACGGGGACCGATCTTCCCCAGAAAGCTCCTGTGTTTTACCGTTGAGAGCACGAGGGTCGTTTTCTCAGAAGAAAATGAAGCAACTTAATCTTTGCCTCCTGGGAGCAGGATTCTGATAGGAGGCAAAGGAACAGTGGGCATCTTTCAGGAAAATCACCAGTATAGCTCAGTCCAATGCAAAATGCATCTCTAGCGCTCCCAGAAATAGGGCCCCGGTTTCTCCATCTTTAGAAAGCAATTGTGGGGACACTGTTCTGGGTGAAAGAAGAAAGAAAGTCTCCCTATTTTGCAGTTTATCGGCCCTGAAGAGGGGTTGAAACTAGGAAGACCCAAAATACAAATAGAATTTAAAGAACAAAAGGATTCAAATCTTACAAGGAAAGCCAGGATCTTTCCACCAAGGTGTGTCCAGGGGAGGAAAAAGAAAGGGCCAGTTCTGAAACCAGACTCCAAGAATTGGTTTACATTGGGACTTCCCTGGTGGTCCAGTGGTTAAGACTCCATGCTTCCACTGCAGGGGGCACAGGTTCGATCCCTGGCTGGGGAACTAAGACGCTACGTGGCACGGGCAAAAAGAAAAAAAAAAAGGAATTGGTTTACATTCCAAGAACTCTTTATCTTTATAATCCCAGCATCTTTTGAAATTTATTTACATGTAATAATTTATAAGTATAGTAAAATATAATAACAAATAATAACTATATATATATATATAATAATTTTTTAAAATTGGGAACAAAATGTCTTTGTTTGGAGTTTTCACCATTATGGTCATTTCTGCATATGACTGCTATGGGAACTTGCAAAAAATACAAGCTTTAGTTTCCTAGTATTTTTCTGCATCTGTTCATTTGGGATTTTGCCAAAGGCACCTTAAAACTATGAACCAGAGAAGCAATCTGAGAGCTCGATGGATTCATAGAAAAAATACGAACTCTTGCACTTTTCCAAGGAAACTGAGCCTCCAACATTTCTGCGGCCCCGAATCTAGTGAAAAAGCACGATCCTGTGTACGACGGATGGGTCATTGAACTTGTCAGTGTGGACATTCTCCAGGGTTTAGGACTGTGCTAATGTTGGGGAGATCTCACAGGACAGACTTGTCTTGGACTAATGACCCAAACCTCGGTTCTGGGGAGCCGGAGGGGCAACAGCATTGCACACATGGCCACGTATGGAACCATGCAACACACGACTGGTTTTCTCCACCAAAAAGGATTTACAGAAGGTCCTCTGCTAAGAAAACAAAACATACAGCAAGTGCATTTTACCTTCAGAGCAAAGGCTACAGTATCTACCTATGAAAACACAGTTATTACAGCAACTGTATGAATTTTTGCTAAAGAGCAGATGAATAAAGAAGGAAAATGGCAAGTTATTCTGACACAGGATAAACCACATGCAGGGGAGACAGCCACCCAGGCAATGGGTGGCTTTGTTGCTCTTCTTACATGACTGAGTTCTGGGCTTCCCCAACTTGGCTACTTAGCAGAGTAGATGCTCAAAAAATATTTGTGAAATAAATGAATGAACTCCTTTGCCCACTTTTGCATGGAGTCGTTTGGCTTCTTCTTATTGCTTTGCACATGCTCTTTGTATATGATGGTTATTAACCCATGCTCTTGTATGTAATGCTAATGTTTACTCTCTGTGTGTTGCTTGTTTTATCTTCTTTATACTGGGGTTTGTGTGATTTTTTTTTTTTTTTTTTTTTTTTTTTTTTTTTGGTTCGCGGGCCTCTCACTGCTGTGGACTCTCCCGCTGCGGAGCACAGGCTCCAGACCCGCAGGCTCAGCGGCCATGGTTCACGGGCCCGGCCACTCCGCAGCATGTGGGATCTTCCCAGACTGGGGCACGAACCTGTGTCCCCTGCATCGGCAGACGGACTCTCAACCACTGCGCCACCAGGGAAGTCCTCTGTGATATTTTTAACCATTTTCTGTACTCAAATCTGTCATTCTTCTCGGTCACTAAGAAAGGATTTTTCAACTCTAAAATTATGAAGACATTTTCCAGGATGCCCATCGAGTAGTTATGTGGGTTTGTCTACATTTAGATTTGTACTCCAGTGGAATTTTTGTGTGTGATTTTAAAACAAGGCTCTGGGGACTTCCCTGGTGGTGCAGAAGTTAAGAATCGACTGGCCAATGCAGGGGACACGGGTTCAAGCCCTGGTCCGGGAAGGTTCCACATGCCACGGAGCAACTAAGCCCGTGCACCACAACTACTGAGCCTGCGCTCAAGAGCCCGTGAGCCACAGCTACCGAGCCCACGAACCACAACTACTGAGCCCGCACACTGCAACTAATGAAGCCCGTGAGGCTAGAGCCCGTGCTCTGCAACAAGAGGAGCCACTGCTGTGAGAAGCCCGCACACTGCAACTGAGAGTAGCCCCTTTTGCCACAACTAGAGAAAGCCTGCATGCAGCAACGAAGACCCAACACAGCCAAAAATAAATTTAAAAAAAAATTTAAAGAGAAAAACTATAAAGTAAGGCTCTGACTTGATTGAGTCCCACTCCTCCACCCCACGAATAATCGGACAAAAAAACATCACCATGAATTGAAGAGTCTACGCTTTCCCCAACGATTACTAATGCTATGCTTGCTTAACACAGAGTAGATTTCCAGATGGGTCTTTTTCTGAATTCTCTGTTCCCTGCTCCAGATTTTTCTTTAGGACAGAGTCCTAGACGTGAAATTATTGTATCGAATGTAGAACCTTTTGACACTGCCAGAAGACTTTCTCCAAATTGGTACAAATTCACGTTCTCCTTCGTGGCGTTTCAGCCAGCATCTGCACGCCCCCGTTATCCGTAGAGCTATTTAAACCATCTGCAAATGTGCAATAGGCAGGGTTTTTAAGGGTAGCCATGGGGGGTGGCTAAGGGTGAGGGGGGCAAGTTATTCCTTCAGTGGAAAGAGTCTCAGTCTGCACTGCATGCATCCGTGAAGGCATGCAGCCATTGCAAGGCAAGGAGGACAGTAACTCGGGGTCCGGTGCCCCAGGCCACCCTCTGAACGTCCCTCGCAGCCCCCAGATCATTGCAGTGCCCTGGGACTTGAGATCCCTCTGCCTCCCGATCCCGTTTTCAACGGCACATGGCAGTGAGCTGAGGCGTGCCCATTTTCAAAATACCTCCAGTTTGGTACAAATGGGGAGGCACTGACAGGACCCTCGGTAGAGGGGTTGGGAGGGAAAAAAATCAAGGCTCAAAATTGCCTGTCACCACCAGTCCTGTTACAGGTGATCGGCATCGCTAATGAATTCCATGCTCATGTCAGACAGGTGTTGTTGTTGTTGTTTTTTTCCCCCAGCGAGCAAACTCTCAGCAAGAGAGGCAGTGAATGATCACGACCAGCCAGCCCTGGTTTCCTCACTCAAACCCTGACGGGTCTTTGTCCTATTTCTGGGGCATGGTGGACAGGCAGGGAGGGGGCAGAAGATCCTAGGCCCCGGGCACCTGCCGAGATCTCTCTGTCCGGTGGGGAAATAGGAGGAAGAGGGTCTGCAGCTTTTAGGGCAGAAACCCACCCTGTCTTTAAATCCTCCCCTATGACCTACTTGACCCTTAAAGGAACTATAACCCGCTTCCTCCCAATCCTGGCTTCATGCTCATCAAGGCAAGTTTTTCAGGCAGCAGTTTGGGTTTTATCTCCATATAGAAATTACATCTACACACACACACACACACACACACACACACACACACGCACACACACACACACACATATATTCCATTTACAGAGGACTCTATGAAAAACTCACAAGATTGAGTTCAGAAACAAAAAGGTCTGGGGGAAAAAAAAAACTTCATTGAAATAATCATAAAACTATTTTTCCTAGTCTAACTACAGCTGTGGGGCACGTTGCCATGGAAACCGCTTTCCTGGCGTGCTTCTCGGTAGCCGGAGGTCTCCGGTGCAGCACCGCGGGCCGGCGCCTGGCCTGTGTACAGCCAGCCCCGCGTACATAACGCTCGCACATCAGCCACGTCTCCTGAAAGGTGTCAGAAAACATTACCAGGAGGGGCAGGCCAGTTCCTGCGGATCCCCATAAATTTATAGATAATCAGGTCCTTAGCGGCTGCCAAAGGGTGGGGGGAGTGGAGGGGCCCTGATTAGAGGTCAGCGACCCACGGTGCGGGGAGTCAAGCAAGCATGCGGAGGATCCCAGGCCCCGCCGGCTACATCTCAGCGTCTTTGCGGTGACCCATTTACACCCTATTAGAACGTATCGATTCTGCCATATTTGTTACATTGTATCGGTTCCATAGACGGTTACACATTTGGTTACAGCAACTAAAAATATTGCACATGTTTCCTGGAACCTGTCTGTTTCAATCTTTCACTCGGTGCCCGGGAGGACCGGGGATATATACGACCTTTAGGGATGCTTGTAGATTGAAATGAATATATGCGACCTGCAGAGGAAGACGGGTTATTGCTTAAAGGATTGTGGCGAGGCATTGAAAAGAGAAAAAAAGAAGAATTCTTTGTAGATGATCTTTCTGCCGTATAACTGATGTCCTAAAATAAGGGCATCCACACGTATTTTCGAGTTTTGAATGAATCCTTCCCCTGATGTGCATTTTTTACGAATTCCCGTGGAGCTGATCATTTTATTATTAAAACACACACACACACACACACGTGTAGCTAGAACATTATCTGTAGAGCGAAGTGTGTCCTGGCTCTTCATCACAACCGAACGATGAAATGTCCCAGGAATGTTTTCCGCAGACGACAGTTTTCGAGAGTTTGGGCCACGAGGGATTTGGGCTTGCAAAGTCGGGGTGGTTTGGGGTCTCGGTTTATGAGTTTCATTTTAGCAAGGTCCCGAAGGCAACCCCAGCGGCCTCTTCCGTGTATACTGATGGCTGTGCTTGCTTGTCGTATGCTGGTTTAGGCTTTGTGGACCTGACTCTTCGGTGGCTGATTCAGGCTGTCTTCCCTGTAAACTTAGAAGGAGAACGCGGATGTATTGGGTGGGAGAACAGTGGGTTGCTGTGTTCAAAATTCCCGTCGGGAGCAAACCACGGCGAAGCAGCACTTTCAAGCCGTGTGATGTCTCCAGGTGTGGTAAGCCCGTAGCCCCCAGCCTGCGGTGCCCAGGTCGGCGGGAAGCTGTGTGAAATAGGACCACCGGGACTTTAACCAGCAGGCACACACCCCAGCCCACAACAACCTTGCTCTGCAGACTGCAGCCCGGCCCGGGCATTTCTAGTTTGCAGATGGTTCCCACACACAGAAAAGACATGGAAAGAGGGGTCGCCTCCCTGGATAAAAAAAGACACTGTCTAGTTTCCCTAACATAATTTAGAAACACAGGGAGATCGCCAGGAAAATTAAATCTTTTTGAGGTGGAAACAGTGCTTCAGAAGGTCTTCTTGCAGAATCAAGCATGCACGCCTAGCCAGGACCCTCCCACAAAATAAGAGAAATAAATGACTAGCCCATCGTCGGTGAGGAAAATATAAAGGAACGGGGCTGGGTTAATGAAAGCACTAGGGCTGGGTGCACAAACAGAGAAAAGGACCCAGATAGGCATAAGAATATAGTACTTTATATGATAAGTGAATAAATCAGGGCTCCATAGGAAGACGGATTATTTAATAAATGGATGTGCCTAGAAATTTAGAGGGGGGAAAAGACTGGATTGCTCTCTCAGCTGTTACCCCCAAATAATTCCAGATGAAAGAATTAATCATAAAAGACGAAACCAGGGAAGTACCAGGAAAAACAAAGGAATGTTTTTTGTTTGTTTTTACAAAGGAACGTTTTTATTATCTTTGAGCTGGAAAGGCTTTCTCAAGATGGCCCAAAAGCCAGGAACCATTAGGGGAGGTGCTGGTATGATTAGCTCTGTAAAAATGCAAATAAACTTATTTACAAAACAGAAGTAGAGTTTCTGATGTAGAAAACAAACTTATGGCTACCAGGGGATGGGGGAGGTGCGTGGTGAGGGATAAACTGGGAGACTGGGATTGACATACACACACCACTATGTATAAAGTAGATAACTAATAGGGAAGTCTACTCAATACTCTGTAATGACCTATATAGGAAAAGAAGCTTAAAAAAGAGTGGATCTATGTATATGTATAACAGATTCACTTTGCTGTACACCTGAAACTAACACAACATTGTAAATCGACTCTACTCCAATAAAAAAAATTTTTTTAAAGAATACTTCTCAATTAAAAAAAATTATTTTGCCCACAGAAAATATGGTATTGTGTATTCATTAATGATGTTTGTATACCTTACGAGGGTAAATTGTAGAGGATTTGAAGGGTATTAATATGTGACTTAGGAAAATAAGTACTTGTATAATTAATTGAATAAAAATTCAAAAAAATGTTCAAATATGAAAAAATGCTTCTGTAGGCAAAAGCCTCCACAACAAAATGTGAAGGCCATCAGTCACGGGGGAAGACTGTTTGTAAGACATGCAAGCCAATCGTTAATTTTCTAAATATACAACGACTCCCAGCATTTTAAGACAGAGATAATCAGGTCCAAAAAAGCGGCAGAAGATGAGACATGCGATTGCTGGTTAGAACCGTGGCAGAAAAGCTGTATCACCGTCCGAGTCAGGAGCGCAATTTGGGAAATAAGAGGAGGAGAGACGGATCCTGACACCAGATTGTCAGGGACCGTGAAGGTCCCGGCGGGGTCGGGGGAACTGACCTTTAACACTGGTGATAAGAGCAGGAATCTGCACAGCCTCCTCGGAAGGCCAGTCTGTCAAGAGTTCAAGCACTTCTGCCCTTGGGTCTGGGGGTCCCTGCGCTTTTCCTTCTGCAGACGCACCCCCGCCCCCGGGAGCTCTTCATACACCCGGTGGACGAGGGTGTCTGTGGCTCACCGGTGACCCTGCTGGAAAATCAGAAGTAACTTTGTTTCCGTGGGGGATTGGGCTAAACTTTGTGGTGTGCTCCTGGCGTGGAATTCTACACAGCTGTCAAAAAAGATACGGTATTTCTGCTTTGTAAATAAGTTCATTTGTTTCATATTTTAGATTCCACATACGAGTGCTGTCATGTGCTATTTCTCTTTCTCTGTCTGACTGATTTCACTTACTATGACCATCTCTAGGTCCCTCCATGGTGCTGCAAATGGCATTATTTCATTCTTTTTTTATGGCTGAGTCGTATCCCATTGTATGTATGCACCACATCTTTTTTATCCGTTCCTCTGTCGATGGACACTTGGGTGGCTTCCGTGTCTTGGCTACTGTGAATAGCGCTGCTGTGAACATAGGGGTGCACGCATCTTTTCAAATGAGAGTCTTTGTCTTTTCTGGCTGTATGCACAGACAGAAAACTAACTTACAGTTACCAAAGGGGAAAGGAGAGGGAGGGATAAATTAGGAGATTGGAGTTAACAGAGACACGCTACTATATATAAAAGAGATAAACAACAAGGGCCAACTGTAGAGCACAGGGAACTCTGCTCAATATCTTGTAATAACCTATAATGGAAAAGAATCTGGAAAACGATATATACATGTATATGTATGACTGAATCACTTTACTGTACACATGAAACACTGAACTATGTGTCATTTTAAAAATTAATTAATCTTTAAAAAAGGATACAGTAGACCCGTAGGCTGTGGGAGGAAAGACGTCTGCGGAATATTCTGGTGGCAAAACTAATTTGAAGGACTGTGTGTTTCATAGGATGCCCGTCAGGGAAATTGCACTCACAGGCTTGTCTACACATTAAAAACTCTCTTTATCTCTCCCAACTCCTTTTCCTCCTCTGAAAAGAGCCACCCATCAACTCCCAGTGCAGTGGGGTGTTTGACTCATTCCTCCATGGCCCCGATGGTGACCCAGGGTCTCTGTACAGAGCCCAAGCACCATCATCAGAGCAAAAGCATCAGAGCACCTGAGCCTCCATCATCTGCTGAGCTGTCCTCCACTGCCAGCTTGTCCTGCTCACCTGGGGCGTTGCAGGGGGAGAGGCTGAAGGCACCGTGGAGACCCACCTCCCAGCACCAGGTGTGAACCCCTAAGGCCAGGAGAAGAAAAGCAGTTATTCAATCAAAGGCCTGGCCCAGCACAGCAAACTGACATCTGCAAAAGCACGCACCTGTGTCCCTCTTGGCTTTGGATTGGGTGCGGAGACTAGGTTTCTCTGACTCTCTCATTTTACAGGTATGCATTTTCAGTGCTGAAAGTGTACGTTTGATTGGTCTGTGTGCCTCTGTATGAGTTTCCTGGGGCTAAAAATCACCAACGACCACAAAGTGTCTGAAAAAAATACAAATCCATCCTCCTCCAACCTGGAGACCAGACGCCTGAGGTCAAGGTGTCCCAGGGCCGCGCTCCCTGCAGAGGCTCCAGGGTAGGCTCCTTCCCGCCTCTTCCAGCTTCTGGGGTCTCCAGGCGTCCCTGGGCTTGTGGCCGCCTCCCTCCCGTCTCTGCCTCTGTCTTCCCGGGGCTTCTCCTCTGTGTCTGGGTCTCTCCTCTTCTGTCTCTTAGAAGGACCGTGTCATTGGATGTAGCGCCACCCTCCTCCAGGAGGACCTCATCTCAGACCCTTCACTGCCTCACACCTGCAAAGACTCTGTTTCCATATAAGATCCTGTTCTGAATTTCCAGGGGTCAGGATGTAAACATGTCTTTTTCTATGGAGGGGACACAATTCAGCCACTCGAGCGACCTTCCCAGGGATTCAAACGGGCTTCCTCATGCCCCCGTGGCCCTTAACTGACAGGCAACCCGTCCCCACGTTCCCTGAGCTTGCGTTGACTCCCACACGGTTCAGTTGTAGGAAATGCTTTAGGGCTGCGAGGCACTCACTCAGTAGACGCCTTCCTGAGGCAATTCCTTCTACTTTACACTAAGAACGATGAATAAAGCCAAAGTGTCTCCCTTCACACGGACCTCCCACCGACCTGCCGATGCATCGATTTGACATCAAACACCCCCGTAGATTCATCTCCATGTGTCCTCAGCCTGTTTCTTAATTATTTTTTCAACTTTTAATTTTATATTGGAGTACACAATGAAATCATGCCATTTGAAGCACCATGGATGGACCTAGAGATGATCATACTAAGAGAAGAAAGTCAGACAGAGAAAGACAGGTATCATACGATATGACTTATATGTGGAATCTTAAAAAAAAGAAATGGTACAAAAGAACTTACCAAAACAGAAACAGACTCACAGACATAGAAAACAAACTGATGGTTACCAAAGGAGAAGGTGGGGAGGGAGAAATTAGGAGTTTGGAGTTAACAGAGACACACGACTGTACATAAAGTAGATGACCAGCAAGGACCTACTGTAGAGCACAGGGAACTCTGCTCAATATTATGTCCTCTGCTTTTATATCATTTTTCTTAGTTAAAATCAGCACAGTACGGAAAAAGCAAAACAGCAGCTGAACGACTGTTTAGTTCCATGAACGTCAGCCTGCTTTTGTGAAACGACTTTAGGCTTTTCCCTCAAAGTTCTTAATTCCAGGGGTCCAGGAGCCACAAACTCATCCGTGAATGGATGGCTACTGTCTTCTTCCAGCTCCTGCACTCAGGAACATCCCCTCCTCAGCTGGAAATGGCTGGACCCCCCTGACGCGTCCGGCTGGCGGGGGTGCTGCCATGCCATCCATGAAGCCGAGTGCCCCCTGAGCCGCGGAACGTAAAACACGCCACCCGGGGTGTACATCTGGCTACTCAAGGTCCAGAAATGCACACGAGTCCGGCGTCTGTCCTGTTGCTGTAGCTGGCTCGATTTTCCTCGCCTGTAATATGATGTTTCCTAACTGAGTCTGTGAGGGCGAAGCCAGGGTCTCCGGAATCCTCCCACGGGAGATACATCACCAAGGTGAAGCCTAATGGAAACTGTAGACTTCAGTCAATAATAGCGTATCAGTGTGGGCTCATCTTTGCAACAGCTGTGACCCCCCCTGTGCAGGATGCTTCGGGGCAGGGGTGGTCGGGAACTCTCTGTACTTTCTTCTCTGTGTTTCCACAAACGTAAAACAACTTAAAAAAATACAACAAAGTCTATTTTTTAAAAAGAAGCAGAACAGCCACTTTTGGGGGTGCAGATATGGACAGGCTTACCGTCACGCTGAGGGTAACCTGGGACAACGCCCCCCGCCCAATTTTGGCCCTGAAAGTTCCAGACCCAGGAGGCCCCTCAGACCCGGGCAGACTGGGAGGTTGGTTCCCCTCTGAGTAGCATTCTTCTTAAATATTTTGCCCACAAAGTGCAAAAAAGAACCCCAAACCCCCAATATGTGTTAGACAAAAGAAGTGCCAGGTACATGGTACCAATGCCCCTTTTTTGGGGGGTGATTTTACTGCGAACTGCAAAGGTATTTGCCACCTTGTGCCCCCTGCGTTTGGTGTGTTCCAGAAGAGGTGACGGTCTCTCTTAAAAGCATGGATCTTATTAAGTATACTTAAAGAAAAAAAGGATTTGGTTCTGAATGTATTCTTAATGTCAGAGGAAATTGTATCTGGGGCAGAGCCACCTGCAAAATCCAAAAATCAGCATTCCAAAAGAGGGTCACGTCCTGAGTTGGAAGTAGAACAGAAATTGGAACGGACACCATCCACCTCTGCATATCAGGCGCCCTGCCCAGTTACTGGCCCCGAGAGCAGCTCCTCCTGCCCAGGAAGCGTTAATGGCAGCAGACAGGGGTCCGGGGTGAGGGGCTGGCACACGCCAGGTGTCTGCCCTCCAGTGATACAGGCTCGGCCGGCTTGGGGGCAAACCCACGGACCACGGATGGGGCTCTGTTGCGAGTGTCCTCCAGAGATAGGCATGGCCTCCCACTTGTCACGGAGATCTGACCCCACAGCTGTGATTCTGCAGATCCTCTGACCGGGACCAGGATGGGGCGGGCGGCTGGAGGGAGTGGGGTGGCTCCCCAGGGAGGGAAGGAGGAATGAAGACTTGGGAAGGTCCCGGGGTGGGACTGGAGCTCATTAGGGCCCTGAGCTGAGTATCCCCTTAAGGGGCCAGGGGTTGCCTAGGTGGAGGCCACGAGGGCAAGAGAGGGGTCCCCGAAACATCTGGCCAGCGGTGGGCTGCAACCTCTCACGAGTGTGGCTGCAGAGTGTCTCGGGGGAAAGGGAAACGTATTTTCACATTTTCTCAGCCTAAAAAGTCATGATGTCCTAATTATCATGAGACAGGCTGTACGGAGAGCTGGTTTCTGTCCTCAAGCTCCCCCAACACCCAGCCCCTCCGTCCTCTTCCTCCTTTAAGATGCGGACAAGGACACCGAGCCCACGTGCTCCTTCTCCTCTCGTCCTCCTCTTTCTCCTCCTCCACCCTCGCTCACGGTTTTGGACACAGGAGCAGCTTCGATTCACCATCTCCGCACACGCAGCTCGCAAGACACGAGGTATGTGTCCGTGATGGATAGGACGCATCCCTAGACCCTGCAGACGGGAACCCTGTCTCCACACACACAATACTCAGCTCTTCAAGCTCCTGTCCTGGGCTGGCAAAAGCCCAGGAACCATCCAGCGTGCGTGTAGGAAATTACCTTCTAGATGCGTAAAGGTACTTCCTCCCAAAGGTGGGAAATGGAAACACTCGAAGGCCATTTTTATTTCCATCATTAGCTTCTGCTAGAGAGAAAGAAAAAAAGAAAAAGAAAGAAAGAAAGAAAGAAAGAAAGAAAGAAAGAAAGAAAGAAAGAAAGAAAGAAAGAAAGAAAGAAAGAAAGAAAGAAAAAAAGAAAGAAAGAAAGAAACCCCTAATCACCTCCCAAAGGCCCCACCTCCTAACACATCCCATTGCGGGTCAGGGCTTCAGCATATGAATGTAGGGAACACAATTGAATCCATAGCACTTGGTAAAGATTTATTAAAATTCACATGTTTTCATTTCCTGGAAGCTTTGTGATGACATTTACATAAGGTGCCTTTAAGTGAAAGACTGGTAAAAATCAAAGCCCGGCCTATAGGATTTGGTAAATCCCTGTGAGCAGAATTCCTGGACCTGAGACAGTAAATCAGCCACAGACAGGGGGACAGTCCTCTCAGACACCGGGTCACGTTCAATTCTTCGCTTTGAATAAAACGGGAGGAATTGCGACCGAATCGTCCTCTTACAGACAATGAAAACGGTATTTGAGGGTAGTTCACTGTGTGCTTTTAAAAGCAAACTTTTCCTTTTGGAAGAGTTTTAGATACCAAGTCGTGCATCTAAAAGAGAAATTTTTAGAGAAATTGCAAAGTCGCGCCGAGGTCCCGTATGACCCGTATGCATTTCCACTGTGCATCACCTCTTTCATTATTATGGGGCATTTCTCACAGTTGACAAACCAAGGCTGACACATCATCATTAATTAAGTTCACACTTTAATACTCAGACTTCCTCATTTTTCCCCAAATGTCCCATCCCGCGACCATGAGTCCTAACATCTCCTTAGGCTCCTCTGGGCTGTGACGGTTTCTCGGACTTGCCCTATTTTTGGTGACCTTGACAGATTTGAGGAGGGCTGGTCAGGTATACTGCAGGCTGCCTCTCTATCGGGGTCTGATGTTTTCCTCCTGGTTAGACTGGGGTGATGGGTTTCGAGGGCAAGCGCGGGGGTAAGTGCAAGGAAGTCTTTTCCACGTGGAGTCTGACCTGCCCAGAGACACCCTCCATGCTTTGCCGGGCACACCTGGCCAAGCTGGATAGCTGCACACACACGTCCTCCACCTGGCCCGGCGGCTGCCTGGTCATAACCCACTGTCCTCAGCTGCCCCGCCCGCACCACTGACCCACAAGTTCCACACACACGGCTCCACACTTTTCCCTGACAAGCCCCGTCCAGTGCACCCGCCCTCCGTGCTGGAGGCTTGGCCACCCCCAAGCCCCCCGGCCCGCCCTCCCTGGGAATTCCTCCCTGACCCCTGTGGCTTGACTGGCCACACCTGGCAGGTGAGTGACCGGGAGGCATGAGGTGGGGACGCTGCTATTTAGGACACCCCGAGGCTACTCCATCCGCTATCCCAGGGGTTGCTGGGCACCTCCAGAGCTGCAGGTCTCCGTTTATCTTACAAGCACAGAGAAGCCATCAGCCCGAGGGTCTCCAAGAGTCTTCTGCAAAAGCTCTCACACTATGTAACAACAACGGTCTCCCAGGGGGCAGGAGGGTGACCCCTCAACCCTCTGTTTTCCAGTCATCTGACCATTTCGGGAATGGGCAGGGGGTGTGGACGGAACGGAGCTGAGTCCGCTGGACGCTGCAGCTCAGCGCTCTCCCAGAACAGACACTTTCCAGGGGCCAGGTGTGCTTGCTGGTGGGAGGGGAAGTTCTGATTTAAATAAAGCCATCAGGTGGACAGGGGTTAGCCAGGTGAGTAACCAGGCAAAGAACTGTCCAGGTAAGACAATAGCCCATGCAAAGGTCCTGAGGCAGGATGGTGGCCCGCTTGTCCAGGGAAGAGCCGGCAGGTTGGCTCAACTGGAATTGGATAAGGAGGGGGGCGGGGGAGAGAAGGAGGAGAGAAGATGATGGGTCACCTGGACGCCAGGTCACCTGGACTCGGGGATGGGGCTCAGGCAGTGAGTCCAGTAATGAGCTGTCAGGAGGATTCATTTGCTGCTGTCTCTCCCCGAGGGTTCATTCTCTAGCCCACTGGGGTCCCTCCTGGTTTCATGTCTCTGTGGGTCACAGGGTAGAGCCTCCTCCTCTTGGGAGACTGCCAGCCCAGCCCCCATCCCTGTTCTCCCCCCGGGAGAGGGGGACTCACGGACACGGAGGATATGAAGCAAGCTCGCCCAGCTCCCCGACCCACAGAGGACCCCCGAATGGGTTAAGGCGTATTGGAGACGGCAGCTCTGAGAGCCGGCGCGCTCGCCAGCAGACGGGACAACCACTTGGAGGTCTCTCAGGGGCCTCCGTTGTGAGACGAGAAAGTGCTTCACAAAGCGGAGGAAAGTCTTCTTTTCCATCTATGGAAAGTTTCCGTAGACGCCATGGATGCTACAAGTCAGCGTCGTCGCAAATCGCCAAATAAGGCAATTCCTCAAATAGCCTCCCTCAGCTTGATCCAAGAGTCTGCCTCCAGAAAAAACAAGATCGACCTTAAAATTAAATGATGGTATTCAAACGTAACCTGTATGAAAATTGATACCCGAATTCCAAACACGCAGAAAATGAGCTCTCAAGTCGTTAACTATGAGTCATTATCTCCCAAGGCTGCAGGGTGACCTCATCCGCTGGGTACAATTTCCCTCAGTTCAACAAGGACTCAATTCCTCCCTCCCTCTCTCCCTCTGTCTCTCTCTGTCTCTGTCTCCCCCTCGGTACACACACATACACACGTACACACACACACACACACATACACACGTGGTTTATTTTTTTCTATTCTTGATCCTGCGATAGTGTTTTGTACATGTTTCTCTTCTGCTGTTTGATGAATTAAAACATCTGTCTATCCCTTTCTCCCTCTATCCATCCATTGCTATCTATCTGTCTATCCATCATATCTCTGTTTCTCTATCATTCATCTATTCATCTACCTATCATGTATCTATGTAAGCATCTATCCATCTGTCCATTATATATATTTGTCTCTCACAGATCTATCATCTCTCTATGTATCTCTGTATGACTCATCCATCCATTCGTCATATCTATTTGTCTATCAGTCAGCTATCTGTCTGCCTGTCCATCCACCCATCCATCCATCCATCCATCCATCCATCCATTATATCCATTTATCTCTCAACCAATCATTTATCTATCTATCTATCTTTGTATCTTTCTATCTATCTTTCTTTCTATCTATCGATCCATCACCTATCTATGTATGTATCTATCTATCTATCTATCTATCCATCCATCTATCTATTGTCTACCTATATTTCTCTCCCTGCAGCCCCAATGCTGTAGAACTTAACCACTTGATCACACCTTGTGCTACATCCATTCACAAAATCTTCTGGAACTCTTTGCCTCATTAAATCCACACCAAGGACAAAGCAAAGTCCTCTGTCTGACGGTGGGGCTGAATGCTGACCCCGACACCTCCCTCAAGTTCCGAACATCTTGGGGGAAGGCACCCGCTCACACATGCTTCTCCACGCCCTTGTCTTGGCCTTGAATGTAAGCCCTCCACCCCCTCTTGCCCCCAGACCCACACTTCGCTCTGGGGAGCCCCTGTTCAGTGCTGAACCCCAGCTGGCCCCCTCGCTGGTGATCAGCAAGTCATCTCTGGGCCCTTTCAGCCGGCCGCAAACACTGAACAGGGCCTGATACATTCCATCTGTCTGTGGGGCCCTCCACACCTTCTCCAGGGGGCAGGAAAGCATGACTCAAAGCACATGTATCTCCAAGCAGATGTTTCACAGCAGGTCCTAGGAAACCGAGGTGAGCATGTGAAAATACTGTCGGGAACACGACATCCCCAGCCCCGGCCCCAGAAAAGACAGGAATCTCAGATGTGGTCCATCAGAGGGGACACCGAGGTCATGAGGAGTAGGACCTCCCGCACCCAGCCCACCTCCCGCATCCCAGTGACACTTACTCAACCTCACAGCCCTTCCTGCACCACTGCTGTTCTGTTTTTGTTTTTTGTTTTTTTTTGCAAGGAGACCCAGGCACCGTCTTCAGGTTGGCCGACACTGCCACGTTGCCAGCATTTCTTGGTGCTGCTGTTGGGGGGATAGGCTTGGAGTCAGCGCAGCACCTTCAACTCCCGGTGCCATGGCTTCGGGCATCTCCCATCCTCAGCCTCCGTTTCTTCAGCTGCGCGATGGGTGTCAGACCGATCTCAAGGGACCACAGTAAGCCTCAGGGGGGTGGCTGCTCAGAGGTCACCGGCGAACGCCCTGCCCCTTCCAGAGCCCTCCCGTCCCCTCCTCACAAGGAAGAGAAGGCGCTTTGGGTCCATTACATCAAGCTTTGTCGCCAAGGTTCCCTTACCTCCGTGTCTCTCGCCCGCACCTTTAACCTCAGTCGTCCAGCCTCCAGGACTTCGAAAAATAATTGTATGTCGTTTGGGTCACCCAGGCTGCAGTACTTTGTTACGACGGCTCTAGCAAACTGGCACAACGCCTGAGGTCACATGGCTGCCGTGGAGACAGATGCAAACCCAGGAGGGCTCTGAACACACAGCAGTGAACCGCAAATCTGGCGCAGAACAGCGGGGACACGGTTGGGGTTTAACAGCCGCTTTGCAGGTGCTCTGGTTGGACCGGGCTCGAGAGGCCGTTGGGTACTCGGCACCCTGGGTTTCCATGGCAACCAGCAGGGAGGACAGGGAAAACCCCGCCGACTCTCCCTCTTCTTCCATCCGTCTGGATCCCCTCACGTCCCCTTCCGGGCCGCCTCCTGGAGGCTCCCCAAGCCCACGCCCCAGCTCTGCTTCCACGCCGGGCTGCCGGGTGTTCCCCAAGGTGACAGGGAAAAGTGTTCTCCGCAGGCATCCGTCACCCTTCTGACGCCCCTGTGGTGTCGACATGGGGGGAGCCAGCGTAACAAGTCTCCGCTTGGGGAAAGAGACTTTCCCCCCACGTTTTGCTTCCTCTTTAGACCAAAGGGAGCCACCTGGATCTCGAAGAGGAACACGATGCATCAGGACCGGAGGTGTTTGTCAGAATGTACCACAACTGTCAGGGAAATGACAGACACGTCTCGCGCCGTGGCGGCACCGGCCAGCGCGTCACTCATCTGGGCTGGGACATGACAGGTCATCAATTAAGAGAGCAAGTTGCTAGCAGACCGCGGAAGACACTGAGATGGAGCCTCGTGTTGGAGACCACACAGAATCCCCCCTCACGTCACCAGAACACACAGGTGTGCTCACGTAGACCGCACACACACTGTTCCGAAGAGCCTCGGCCCCCGGCTCCAGCCGTGACAGCCCCAAACCCGTTCTTATCTTACTCGAAACGTCCATGAGAAAGTCAAAAGAATTGCCCAAGCACCGAGACTCCTGAGGAGACGTATACAGGGTATGGAGGGAAGAAATCTATGAATAAAACTTCCACGTGCTCAGGGGAAAGAAAAGAGCTTACCCCAACTCCTAGAGTATGAAGTCTCTGATACTCATTCTTATGTCCTATTAGAACTTTTTTTTTTTCTAAATTTATTTTATTTATTTTTGGCCGCCTTGGGTCTTCGTTGCTGCGCGCGGGCTTTCTCTAGTTGTGGCGAGCAGGGGCTACTCTTCGTTGCGGTGCGCGGGCTTCTCATTGCGGTGGCTTCTCTTGTTGCGGAGCACGGGCTCTAGGTGCGCGGGCTTCAGTAGTTGTGGCGCACGGGCTTTGTTGCTCCACGGCACGTGGGATCTTCCCTGACCAGGGATTGAGCCCGTGTCCCCTGCATTGGCAGGCGATTCTTAACCACCGTGCCACCAGGGAAGTACAAAGCACTTTTTTTCAGGCTAACTTCTAGCGCTTGTAGGGAAAATCAAACCACACACTAGTCAAATATGAGCTTTGGCATTCTGAGAGCTGTCCGAGGTTTCCACCCGAATAGTTTCCCCAGATAGCACGAGTGAACGTGTGAAAGTGGTGAGGCAGATGGGGGTCTTTCCAACATACAGAGGCATTTCGGTCACAGACCCGTCTGCACGGTGAACAGCGTGTGGACTCTGTGGACACGTTTTGAAATCACAGTGGACAAGCGTCTGCAGAAGATGAAATTCACGGCAATTTATAGGAGCACAGCCACGCCGCCCGCATCCAGCTGGAGGTGTCCCACCCCGTCCACTCTGGACGTTGCTACCGCCGCACCCTCTGACTTACGTGGGAAGGTCACACTTCTGCACAAATGCACATACCTTTCCTTCCGTCATTTTGCTGGCTGTGCTTCTTTTGAGAAGCTTTCTTTTTTTAAGCTTTTAATCACTTTCATTCCCCTTCATGGTATCTTCGCCACTTCTGACAGTGAGTTTGCGTGCCATATGCTCCTTGGGTTTGGGGGGGAACCAGGCAGATGAAGGAGCGTAACGGATACTTCTGCAGTGTATTAGGAGAACTCAAGCATTCACTTCTTTTTTGCCCCACAGCTCCTTCTGGGTCCCTCCTTGGTATTGGCAGCCACTTTGTAATGCCTGCTTCGGGACTGGTTGGCTCCCGGGCACGTCCTGAGGGTCTGGAGAGCTACTTCCTCCCCGCCCTCGACCGTCACCACGTCGGGAAGCTTGTGGATGGGGCCCCGCTCGCACACGCGTCTCCTCTGAGCACAGGGCTCAGACAGCGCGCAGGAGAAACCTCGGAACGTCTACGTTGACTTCCGTGATTCCACACGCAGGTAAAGTATCGGGCTTGTCGCCGAGAGATAGCCCACCATCACCAAAAGGTCTTGATGGGGTCAGACCCTATCACCAGCCCTCTTGCCGTTAAGACGACTTCACGGAAATGAAGCGAGACTGTAGCACAGCTGCTCACGTAATCCAGCCACAGACCTGGTTCCCACGGAGCCTGATTCAGTTCCCATGGGTACATAGTTAAAGTCACCCATAATTGGGTGTCCTGGCGGTTGACTCTATTTGCGTCTGGATCCCACTGAAAACACTCATTATACAGTCCCAGCGTGAACTGCTCTTCTCTGTGTGTCCTGTCATCCCCGCAATTAGATTTTCTTAGTTCCAGGATCAGGAGTAACGCACGTGAACACACGTTGCAAAATAAGAAATCACACGGCGTGCGTTCGGTTAGCCATCAGACAGGTGTCATTGCTGTGATTTTTACATATTTTTTATTGAAGTGTAGTTGATTAACAGATACAAACTACTATTAAAAAAACAGATAAGTAACAAGGATTTACTGTATAGCACTGGGAACTATATTCAATGTCTTGTAATAACCTATAATGGAAAAGAATCTGAAAAATATATACACATGTATAACAGAATCACTTTGCTGTACTCCTGAAACTAACACAATATTGTCATGGCTGGTTTTGGTCCTCTGCTTTGACTCTATGCGTGGATGTCTCTCTGATTTGCCCACCTTCGGGCAAACACCACCAAACAAACCACAGAACGATGCTTATGGACGTCCATGTGTCCATGAAAGGACAGGCTCCCGGCAAGGCTGCAGCGGCAGAGGTCTCGTTTGCCGGAGACGCACAAATACATCATGCATAGTAAGTGCTCAGCAAATCGCCGTCAGGACCATCGCTGGTGGGGCCGCCTGCACTCTCCTCCCTGTAAGTTGTCTTGTAAGGGTGATGGTGACACATGCTGGTATTTGTCCTCTGCTGCAGTTTTCCCTTTGTCCTTTGTAATACATTTTTATAACTTTACAGAAAGCAAAAAAGCATGTCTCCGTGGAGACATGACAAAGTGTGATCCTGGCGGTGGCTGCAATGGTGGAAAGCAGGTACCTTCCCATGTGGGAGCGGGAGATGGGGTCAGTCGTTGGAGGGCAGGGTAGCTCTGTCTAACATCTATCAAGCTATATGTGTCATCTATTTAACCTATCATCTCTGCATCTATGCATTTATTATCTATGTCTATCATTCTTTATTATCTGTGTATACCTATTATCTATGTCTATCGTCTATCAATTTATCATCTAACTACATCTACCTATATCTATCTATATTATCTATGTGTGTCCTTTATCGATCTATATCTATCAGTCTATATTATCAGTGTATATTTATTATCTATCTATATGTCTGTCATTTGTCTATCAATTTATCATCTATCTATATCTATCCATATTATCTATGTGTTATCTATTATCTATCTATATTATCTATGTATATATTTATTATCTATCTATATGTCTATCATCTGTCTTTATCAATCTGTCATCTAACTACATCTATCTATATCTATCATCTATCTATATTATCTACGTGCGTCTATTATCTATTCATATGCCTATCATCTATCACCCTATCATCCAACTGTATCTATCTATGTCTATTATTTATCTAACCTATCTCTATATATTATCAATATCTATATATCTAATCTTTAATCTATTGATCTGTAACAATCTATTTATCTATTCCAGTGGTTTACAACTGGGGGTAATGCTGCCCCCCGGAGGCACTCGGCAGTGCCTGAGGACATCTCTCATTGTCGCACTGGGGGGAGGGGAGCTCCTGGCACCCGGTGGGTGGAGACCAGGGATGCCGCTCCGCACGCCACAGGGCACAGGACGCCCTTGTTTAAGGTATCAGAGTCACTGAGACCGGCATTCATTTTCATGAGGCTCTTGGCATGGTGGAGACAGAGACTCTGCCCACCTCTGTGCTTTGCTCTAATATCCATGCTTCCTGTCTCCTCACCTACACTCTCTCCCTACCCCCCATCCCCTTTCAATCTCATCTGTACACATCCAACCCGTTGCAGAGAGGAAATGCCTGAAGAAATGCTTGAAGGCACCTGTTTAGAAAAGCTTTTTTAAACTAAGCAAGGATCAGGACAGCGTGGTCCACGATGGTTTATTTATTTGATTTGAGCATGTTCTTTTCATAAAGACACTGCCACGTGGCAAAAATCATGAAACGATGCTTTTGATCCGATACCACAGAGCAGAGCAAAAAGGGCAGGAAGCTTTCAAGAAAAGTTGAGTCACAACCTTAAATTGTGCGTCTTCCCATGGAGATTGGGGAATAAGGATGTAGGTTAAAAAAAAATGTTCGTTAAGTACGACTTGTTTGTCCTCTGACTAATGCAGAATGAGGGTTTACACACTTCGGATGTTGATTCATGATGTGGGTGGATGCTGTTTAGAATAAAGATTCTCTGGCCTCACCTCCAGAGACTGTGTTTTAATAGGCTGGGAATGGAGCTTGGGAATCTGCATTTTTTTTTTTACTGTTTTAAAAAATTTTAGTTCATATTATCATAAAGTAAAATTGACTTGTGTATGTGTGAGTGTGGTGCTGTTCCATGAATTTTAACACATGTTCAGAAACCTGTAAACATCGTCATGCTCAGGACACAGAGTAGTTCCATGAACCACCCCACTCCCACCTAAAATTTCCCTCATGTCACCCCTTGATAGCCACGTACACCACCACCACCCCGACCCCACCCCTTGGAGGGTTCTTCATTTTAAACAAGTACCCCCAAGCAATTCGTATGCGAGGAAACCAATGATGTATTAAAAAGATTGTTAGCCTCAGAAACTCTCAAGGCCAAATCAGGCTGAGGCATTTCTTGGTTAAGGTAATTCTGGATAAAGCCATTGATTATGCCTGACATCACTTCTCTCATTGAAAAACAAAGGTAATACTTATCTTAGAAAGTGGTCGTGAAGAAAGAAGAATGAGGTAAGCCAAATCTGGCACATAGTAATTGTCCGTTGAACAATATCTAGTATGACATGTTGGCTTTTTTAAAAAAGAGGAGATTTTAAATACTATGACGATTTTTTTAAAAGGTGCAGTCTTCTGCTTCTGACCAAGATGGAATAATAGGCACGCAATTTATTCTCCTGCCTGAAACAGCTAAAAAAGTGAACAAAATACATGAAATCATTTTTTGGAGACACTGGACATTGCACGATGAAAGATAGTGAGCCCAGAGAAATTGGACGCTAGTGACATGAACCCTGTGAATGCCTTAACTAACAGTCCTCAGAGATTTTCCAGGCAACGGCAGAAGGGAGGGAACCCAGGTGGTCCCTGGGAGACTCCCTGCATTGAGGATACATAGCTGAGAGCCTGGGGAGACCAAGGCAGCAAGACTTGATGAACAGAGAACCACAGAGGAGAAAGCAACCCAGAGAGCTGCCTGCTGATTGACCTCAGGAAGTCACCTGAGAACTGATCCACACGTGCCTGCGAGGAAACCACCCAAGGTCAGGGAAAGGACCAGGAGAAATGAATAGTGGAAACAGTGCCTGGCACTCACACAAAGCCCAAAAGTACTTGTTCTTACCTCCCAGATTGGAAAACCTTGGTAGTTCACGGGGCATGAGGTAGGATAGTGAGAATGATCTTGCCTCAAGAGGTTGGACAAATCGACCTTAAGTTAAATGCTGCTCTGGTCCATCGAAACAAAACTTAAAAGCCAGGACCTGAAAGGTTCAAACTATGTCCAAATGACTTAATTGCATCCCAGAGCAAAGCTCAAAGATACTTATAGCAATACAAAAATACCCAGCACCCCACGTGATAAAACTAGAAATGTTTGGCATCTAATCCAAAATTACCAGACATGAAAAGCAGAAAAAAATATGACCTATAATAAGGAGAAAAATAAATTAATTCAAACTGACCCAGAATTGACAAAGATGTTACAATTAGAAGGTGGGAACAATAAAACAGTTCTTATGACAGTAGTCAATTTCTGCAAAAAGCTGGAGGAAAGACTTGGAAGATACAAAAAAGGCTCAAATCAAAGTTCTGCAGAGGAAAACTATAATGGCTTACACTTAAAAAAAAATAACACTCTATGGGATTGAGGACAGGTCAGTATTACAGGATTAGTTAATGTGAAAACAATGGAATAGACATTATCCAGAATGAAACACACAGAGAAAAATGACTTTAAAAATCAAAAGAGCATCAGTGAACTGTGGACCAACCAATACATGAGTAATTAGAGTCCCCATAGAAAAAGCAGTTTTCAAAGCTAATCTCACTTAATTTTCACAAATTAGGTCTTCTGATCCCTATTTTAGAGATAAATAGGGTCGCCAGGTAAAATACAAGATGACATGCAATCTTTGGGATGTCAAAGATTTGTATTTAAATTATTTGTAATTTATCTGAAATTCAAATTTAACTGGGTATCTCTTTATTCGCTTTGCTAAATGTGGCAACCCTGTAAATGGAGTGATGGGGTCACAGCTGTTAGATAACTAATTCTTCCGAGGCCATGTCATAAGAAGAGATGAGTGGGGGCAGACCAGTGTAACGGAGGAAGAACAGAACTAACGCCGCGTTGAAACTACTTCTCTCACTCTTCAGCCCATGTATCCTATTACTTCATCCCTGCACAAAATGAGTTAAATATTAAAGAAACGTTGTTTCTGCCCAAACAGCCCATTAAGTTCCCTGAAGAAAGTTCTGATCTCATGGCCCACGTTAGTTACAGCTATTATTTTTTATAGAGACATTCACTTTCAGCCTAGAAACCTTGCACATAAGCAGAGATAAGGGGGATAGAGTAAAACTAACTGTTAACATTTCGAAGTTTTTGCAGCAGCCTTGTGACCCAGCCCACATGACCAAGTAGAAGAACAAAGAAATGTTATGCTTTCCTTGAAAGCCAGGTGGCTCCCAGAGGTCTGCACTCTGCTTTTACCCTTTAATCTCAAACCCTCCTGTTTCCCCTTTTCCCTTAGCATTAAAGACACCTGAATTCTATTCCAAGTTAAGATGGTTCTTTAGGACGTTAGTCCACCATCTTCTTTGTCAGCTGGCTTCTCAATAAAGTCACTATTTCTTGCCCCAGCATCTTGTCTCTCGACTTACTGGCTTGTTTTGCAGCAAACTGTATGAACTTAGACTTGGTAACACTAGGTTTGTGTGAACCCAGTGCTCGTGTTCTGATGTCCTAACATGCCCCCCTTTTATGGGTGCTGCACCTCCCTTCTGCCCCAGCTCAAGGTCTTGCTCTATTTATCTGTGGTCTATGCCCATGTCCCAAATTAGATTATAAATTCATTTGAAGGCAAAAGCAAGATGGCACTCTTGTTGGCATTCTGAATGCCTGGTAAGGTGCTGGATGAAACAGATGCTGATAGATGGATGGATGGATGGATGGTTGGATGGATGGTTGGATGGTTGGATGAATGGATGGTGGATGGTTGTTAGATGGACAATGGATGGATGGACGGATGGATGGATGGTTGGTAGATAGATGGATGGATGTGAATAGCAGCAAAATATGACACTCCAAAATATTATGCTTTTTGCCTTAAGGATTATTTTGAGCTGAAGGCAATTGAGAAGCAGCACATACAAATAAATCTCCCTGCACTCCCTTACTTGCCTAAAAACAAGGCATACATTTTCAAGGTGTCCCTCCTCCCCTGTCTACCAGGAAATACAAAAGTTAATCATCAGAGACAACTTTAGACCCTATCAGCCCACAGATGGCACCAGAGAGGCCCACATAACTTACTTTACTATCCAGCCGTTATCTACCATTAGTTAACCTTCCACCCTTTGCTGTCCTTGGAAGCCTAGAACTACTTTCCTTTGCCCCTCCATTTCTCCACAAATGTATTGTTCTTTGTTGAAGATGCTACGTAAGCTGGAGCTCTAAGCCAGCACTTTGAGTCACTCACTTTTCTGTGGGTCTCTCCCATGTATACACAAAATAGATGTGTTAATACACGTCTGTTTGTTTTTCTCTTCTTTGTCTGTCTTTCATTACAGGGGTCCCAGCCAAGAACTCAGAGGGTAGAGGGAAAATTATTTTTCCTCCCCTGCAGAAGGTTGGATGGATGATGGATGGGTGCATGACTCCACAATAATAAGGAATTAACACACTATTTGCAAACCATTATTTAAGCCTTTTCCCTACAGTTTCATGCTATGTGTCATTCCCACAGCCTGCCTTATTGCTTTATGCTGTTTTAAAATCCATCAAATCGAAAACCCAAAGCCCAAAGAAATCCAGGAGCCAGGCCATTAATGGGGTAAGTGTAGTCTTCTTCTACCATTAGCGAGTCTACAGAGAATGCCTGATGGGCAGAAAACCTGAGGTCATCATCCTAAAGCTCTATCTCATCCTTGGGGAGGGGACACAGCCCAGGGACGCCTCTGGTGGTTTTGTCCCAGGAGAAGGAATCAGGAGTAACACCAGCCTTATTTTATTCTCTTTAAAAATAGATGTGGCCCTTGAAACGGTGGTTCAGTGCCTCAAGATGGATGCTAGAATGATTTTTATGTCTGTCCCCTTAATGAATCTTTCTCGTGTGTGTGTTTTGCTTTTTATTGCATGATAGAAATAAATTAAACTTTGCTACATTTGGACTATTGGATGACCAAGATAATTGACAATGATGACATTAAAATTACATCAGGAACAAGATGTCTCTTCAATAAAACCTTATTAATTAGGATCTCATACATTCAGAATTTGGGCTGAAATTTATCTCCGTGTTGGTGATTAAGAAAATACTCTGAATAAATAAATAGTGTGAAGACTTCAGGGGAGAAGTTGAAATTACTTAAGAAAATGAGACTTTCCACAGTTTAGAAGCATTTTTTTTTAACCTCTAAAAATATGGGATTAATTGTAGTTGTCTATCAAATGATCAGATTGACTACCCAAACAGTATTCATTAAAACTTTGGAAGTGTTTAATATTTTTTGTATTGTAAGTAAGCCTATTTTTACAATACTCTGTAACACCCGCTGTTCAATCATTAAGACTGACATTATTCTTATTTAATAAAATTAGTGAAATTTTTATAATAGTGAATTTTAGCAAACTGCAGTGAATTACTTTATAAAGTTGTAATTCACAGCTCCTGCATATCCCTGTCTGATACTATTTTGTGTTTTTGCTGAGATTTATGGTACAGTGCCTATTATGGGACTGGATTCCTGTTCTGGCTTTGCTAATGTCTGTTTTTCTGACTTTGGTAGATACTTAATCTCTTTACAGTTATTTCTTTATGTGTAAAGATCAGGTGGACCAGATAATTCCCCAAGTTGCTTCAAGTTTTAAATTCCACAATCGTATGGTTAAATTAATAACATTTATATTGTCACTTTTGTTTTCTATCTGGTAAATATGGACGTGCATGACGGTGTGTGTGTGGAGTGGGAGAGATATTTTATGTGTTTTTTTGTGGGTCTATTTCTTTAAAAATAATTTTAGGTTGAATGAATATGAATTTGTAATTTCATAGGTTAGAAATGGTCAAATGGTAGCAAATTTCATGCAGCTCAGGCTTATTAATTTGTGTGCATATCTTAGTTCTCCTGGTGATTTCAAATTCCATGAGAGTGGGGTTGGATTTTCATGTTTTTGCATCCAGCCAAGGGCCTAGCACAGCGACTTCCAAACAAGCTTGTAGCAGTCAGCTACTGCCATGTAACAAAGCATTCCTACACTCAGAGGCATAGAAGGATAATCATTTATTTTTGTTTGCTCAACTTTACTTGGCTGATCTCAGCTGGGCATGCCAAAAGGCAGCTGTGCATATTGCTGGGGTTGTAAGGTCAGGATCTCAGCTCAGCTCCATGTATGTCTATTCTGGGTCCTGAGTTGAGGTTATCAGCTGCCCAGGGAAGGTTCTTCCCATAGTGATGGCCGAGCTGCAAGAGGGCAGGCAGCCCAATGGTGCAAACACATCTCAGGCAGAAATCTGGGGAGAGAGAGAGAGAGAGAACTTTTTAAAGTAACAATTCATGGCTCACTATTTTGTGATTGAATTAATGAATTCTCAATTTTTTTGTGTGTGACATAGCTTCCCTAAGAATGTAAATAAGACAACGCCTGTAGTAACAAACTTGACAGAGTCCTGTGTCCCTCATAAGAGAGAAGCACCATTTAAAATTTTTCTGTGTTCACCCATTATCTCACCATGAGTATGGCTAAATAATTTCCCAGAATGGCGCTCAGGTAATAGGTTCGCTGGGTTAGAGAAACATGATTGGTAGATGGGCATGAAATGCAGTAAACAAGAGTGGTTCTCCAGCCTCAGTCTCTTCATATGCATTTCCCAGGGATCCTGGGATGGTTCAGAATTCAGCATGTGATGAAGAAAAGATGGAGGCATACACAGCCCCTTTGCACAGCTGAATATCTACCTGCATCTCTGGGCGTCTAAGGAACAAGAAGAAAGGAACTCATGCCCCAGGGTGCCTGCTGCCTCCCCAGACAGCCCCTCTTCCTCCTTCTCTCCTGGAAATGTTCTCTCTCCCCCCATACCCACTGAGACATTCAAAGTCCAGCCTCTCCAAGGTGAAGCCTCTTGTCCATCTGAATAGTGGGCAAGGCTGCAGGTTAATGACTGTTTACCAAACTCCAGCTGAGTGCAAGACCAGTCACCTGGTAAAGCCTCCGGTGACCCCACAGGGAGATACTGCCCTTGCCCTCGTTTTCCAGCCAAGAAAAGGAGATGTTTATTAGTAGCAAAGCTAACACTCCCACCCATGTCTGCCTGGCTCCAGAAACTTTATGGGCACTTCTGGACTATCTTTCATTCTCAGCACAAGTGTTTTATCTTCAATGTAGAAAGGCTGCTGCCATCTTGGATTTAACTCCCATAAAGAAAACATAAATTCCTTAGGATTTATCTAACAGATGTTATTTTTATCCACCAGATAAAATAGGATATATCTCTGCTGGGAGGATGACTCCTGTGAAATAAAGATACAATTTCTTGCAACTGTGCAACTTCTAAAATATTTGGAATTTGTATACCATGTTCATGGCAACAGTATTCCCAGTAGCCCAAAGGTCGAAGCTACCCAAGGGGCCATCAGTGGATGAATGTATGAACGAAAAGTGGTCCACCCGTACAATGGAATGTTATTCCACCTTAAAAAGGAAGGAAATTCTGACATATGCTATGACATGGATCATTCTTGAGGACATTATGCTCATGAACTAAGCCAGCCACAAATGGACAAATACTGTGTCATTCCGCTCATAGGAGGTCCCCAGAGGAGTCAAGTTCACAGAGACAGAAAGTAGGATGGTGGGTACCAGAGGTTGCGGAGTTGGTGATTAATGGGGACAGAGTCTCAGTGTGGGAAGATGAATAAGTTCTGGAGATGAAAGGTGTGGATGGTTGACCAACATGTGAATGTGCTTAATATCACTGTGCACTTAAAAATGGTGACGATGGTAAAACAAAACAAACAAATAAAATAACCGATAAATTTTAAAAAACAATTTTATTCACGAAACATCTGAAACTGAGTCTTCTCACGCATCCCGCCTGCACCTCTCTGGGCTTCGAGGGGCTCTGTGCTGCGTTCTTTGGCAGGAAGACAGAACACAGAAGCTGGCACCCTTTGGCGCAGAGATGGCACGGAGCGTCCTGGTGCTTCGTAGCTTCACAGAATCTGAGCCCCGAGGGCCAGCTCTGTGCCTGGTGACGGTGCCCGTGAACTGTGCGGTCCTTGCCACACATGTGCAAGGCATTACCGTGATCCTCGGTCCTCAGATGGGTCACAGGGACAGGGAGTCGAGGGCACTGGGTAGAATAGTGGCCCCCAAAAGATACACCCACTTGGAAGCTGTGAATAGGGACCTATTTGGAAATAAGGTCATGCAGAGGTGATGCAGTGAAGGGTCTGAGATGAGGTCTCCCTGGAGGAGGGTGGCCCTACATCCAATGACAGGGTCCTTCTAAGACACAGGAGAGGAGAGACCCAGACACAGAGGAGAAGCCCCGGGAAGACAGAGGCAGAGACGGGAGGGAGGCGGCCACGAGCCCAGGGATGCCTGGAGCCCCCAGAAGCTGGAAGAGGCGGGAAGGACCCTCCCCTGGAGCCTCAGACAGAGCATGGCCCTGGGACACCTGGACCTCAGACGTCTGGTCTCCAGGATGGGGGAGGATGGATGCCTGTGGTTTTAGGCCTCATGGTTTGGGGTCATCAGTGACAGTTGCTCCAGGAAACCCATATAGCCAGGACCTGGGCGAGGGAGCAAGCTCAGGCCTGTGGTCTCCACTGCAAGCCCAGAGGGCTCCACCTACAGGCACCCACATCCCAGGAGGGGGCTCCGGTCACTGGTGGTGGGATCTCCCTCCAGCTCCTCTCTGATTGGAAAGGCTGAAGGCAGAGTCTGCAGGAAACCAGGCCCCCTCGGGCCCCTTCTCTGAGCGGGTGGCTGCACAGGCCCTGGTGGTAGAAGGAGTTTCCATGTGAAGGGGTCTGGGGGCAGACACCTCTTGTCCTTAGGAGGAGCTATGAGCACTGGAACAGAGGTGTAAGGGTTTGCTGGGGCTGCCATAATACAAACAGGGGCTGGGGGCCCAAACAACAGACATCTGTGGTCTCCCAGTCCTGGAGGCTGGAGTCTGGGATCCAGGCGTGGGCAGGGCTGGTCCCTCCCGAGGCCTCTCTCCTGGGCGTGTAGACGCCCGTCTCCTCCCTGTGTCCTCACGGGTTCGCCCCTCTGTGTGCGTCTGTGTCCTGATCTCCTCTTCTTATAACGACACCAGTCCTATGGGATCAGGACCCACCCTAGTGACCTCATTGTACCTTCATCCCCTCTCTAAAGACCCCCATCTCTCCAAATACAGCCCCATCCTGAGGTCCTGGGGGTCAGGACTCAACATATGAACTTGCAGGGACACAATCCCTCCCGTAACAGGAGGCAACCAACACATCATCGAGACAGCCTGGCCTGAAGTCACTCGACATTTAAACCTTCCCATCAACAGCATCATTGGCACCTCGAAGACCCTGGGTCACCCCTGTCCCCACCGAGGCTCCCATGACTGAGGCCCCCTGGGAAATGTAAGACAGTAAAAGGCAGTGCTTAAACCAGAGACCCCAGTGCTTCCAGGGGTCTCCCTGAAACTCAGCCCACCCTTGTGATAAAACGCAATACAGACCCTCAGGTGCCCACGAGAAAAGGTTTGCTGAGGCCTACACAGCGTGTCAGTGACCAGTTTCCTACCAAATCCATCTCTACGTCAGAGAGAGCAAGACAGCGGCGTCCAAAATCCAGATTCCAGCGAGATACCCAGGAGGTGTTGCCCAGCATTTAGGCAGAAAAGATAAGTGCAGACAAGCTCACATCTGTTCTGTCTGCCAGCTGCAAAACACAAATCCAAGGAGTGTTTGATGGAAGGGGGTGGGAATTGGGGGGAAACCAAAACCATCCAACAATGATGCCGTCAGCGGAGGGTATCGGCTTTACGAGACCCATCAAAGAATCTGAGTACCAGGGACGGAGAGAAGCACCCAGCCCCTCTCAGCCTGGATGACGGCGCCGATTTCTGTGTGTTTAACATTGTGATTAAACATGGCGAAGCCCGGGGGGAGAGAATTTTTGATTCGGAGGTTAAGCCAATATTAGCAAGAAAAATAAAATAGAGCGAGCCGGATGGCCCAGAGCGAGGCTGCTGCGGTCGATTCCAAGAATGTTTAGCTACCAAATGAGCACGAGTGTGGCTAATTGTGTAAACGCTGCTAATTACGTGTGCAGAAGCCTCTAACCGGCGCTTCTCCCTGTAACTAATAAGAAATCAATTAGTTAATGAAGTGGTCATTAAATGCATGGCTCCTCCGAGCCGGGGTATTTTTAATGTTTCTCTTTTTTCCCCCCCTTATGATCCTCTTTAATTGACACTGCCATACGGAGCACACAGCTTTCAGCATATCTAATGAAACATCATTATATGGTAGCTGGCATTCTTGGAAGGGCAGAGAGAAATCTGCTTCCCAATTATTTTTAATTGCCAGACACTCTCACAACTGGGTCTTCCAACCGCGGGCTTCAGAGCCCCGCTCTGTCACAGAGCGCGCACACCGTCTTGTGTTTCCTCTCCGCACTCTGTGAGCGTCGGCTGCGGTCTCAGTCACGCCACGGACGCAGCCACGCCGCCTAAACAGGGTACCAGGCGTGCATGAGCCTTTGATGGAGCCCAGCCTCCAGCCATCCCTGCTCCCCAGGACCAGCCCCAAGGAGACCCACCCACCCAAAGGGCTCTGCCGGCACCTTCCTCCGGGAGAGCCAGGGCCCGCAGCCACGCGAGACACGCAAGCGTACCCCGCTGCCCACATCGGCACCCCGCCACTGGAGGGCTCGGGCCTCATGCACACTTTAGAGTTATGAATTGGCTTTGGAGCCAACGGGTCTCTGCCGGCGACCAGTTGTCACTTCTGCAAAGTGAATCTCTGACCCCAGCTACCTTGCCTGCCCCGGAACTTGGCAAGGCATAAGAAGTAAAGATTTCTGGCCCTCCTTCAGTCCGATATGTTCCCAGGGCGATTACGTAGCTCGTTCAGAAAGCTCGCGTCTGATAGGGGAGCTTTGCATCTCGCATCTCAATGAACTGTGGTCCCTGAGTCAGAAGGGGTCCGGCTGCCTGGCGCCCCGAGTCCCACGATACCGTGGCTCCTGGGACAGCTGCTTTAAAAAGACAAATTTCAATAATGTATTCAGTCAGAGGAGGTGTGTGCCTCTGCTTTTATTTTTGGATAACAGGCAAATTAAATTAGTGAATCCAGCACCCCCGTTTCAGGAAATCTGCCACCAGCAGCTGTCATGGGTTCAGACGTCAGGAGAAGGGAGATGCGATGTGATGTTTTGTTCATTAAATCAACAAACCCGGTTCGCATAACAGCATTAGGTAGAAAGCCCCATCAATCCTCATACGTTTAGTTCACGTAACGAGAAGTGACAGTTGTGCCTCAGATTCATAAGGACGGTATGGGGTGGGGGGGGGGACAAAAGAGGTCGGAAGAGCCGTGCAGAGCTCGGCACCGGCGACAAGCATCGCTACGGAAAGCCGGGGAGGCTCATGTATATGAATGAGAAACGTAACTTTTGGCCCGAGGCGACTGGCAAGTCTGTGTGGCTACTAGCCAGGTTATTGGGGGCAGAACTGAACTCAGCCTTTTCTCGGTTGGGGGTTTTCCCCCTGCTTCCCCCGAGGCTTCGTAGGTTGTAGAAGCGAGTATCGCCGCGTGCTGCCAAACGCTTCTGACTTTTTCCAACCAAATGCACTGTTTTGTGCTCAGCGCGACACAGATTTGGGCGGCGAAGGGAGGAAGAACCGGTGCCGGAAAACCCTCGTTCCTGCCCAGATATCTCTCTCACGTTCTGACACCCAGGCCCGACACTCCGGATTCCCGGGGACGCCAAACTCTCGTGGCAGTTCTGGCTCAGAAGACGAAGGCACGAAGTCTCACGGCCATGCTGGGTTCAGGCCCCAGGCACCTCCGCATGCAAGTGGCACAAAAGGCACTTGGCAGAAATGCAGTCACAGGGACGCGGAGAACAACAGGTGTGTCTGCAAACTGGACCTCGCCTGGGCTCGGAGACCACAGCTGGGGCTCCTGTCATACCTGAGCCAACAGGTGTGCACGGCGGTGAAAATGTATGAGAGTCACGCAGAGGCTTTTAACACTCCAACGTAGCTTCGCTGGCACAACTGCCTTCCTTCTTCCCAGGCGAGATGCTGATGTACAAACGGCGTCTCTGGCACGTTTCACAAACCCCAGGCTGTCGGCGTGACCCGAGACAGCTCCGACTTGGACCCAAGCTGCTTCCTCCACCGTGATCGAGACCCCAAAGTGCGGCAGATTTGAGGACTGACTGTGTCACTGATAAAACCAGGCCATCAGGTGGCTTTGGAGCAGGATTTTTGGATTCTGGATTCTGGATCCGGATTCTGGCAGAGCACATAGGAAATCCAAGCTTGAGATCAGGCTCTTGACAACTCATTTCAAGTGGGAGTTTCCCTCTCTTGTTATTAGACGCACGGATGCTTTTTAAAAGGTTCCCAATGAGAAGCCAACTTAGCTGATCTGTGTAGCAAGGGGTTGTATCCGTCAGGGTTCTGGAGAGAAACAGAACTGATAGGATGTGTGTGCATGTGTGTGTCCCATCAAGAGAGGGATTTATTTTAAGGGATTGGCTCAAGGGACCGTGGAGATTGGCAAATCCAAAATCTGTAGGGTAGACCAGGAGTCTGGAGACGCAGGAGGAGCTGATGCTGCAGCTCAAGTTCAAAGGCCACGTGGAGGCAAAATCTCTCTTCCTCGAGGGAGGCTGGTCCTTTGGCTCTTAACGCCGTCAACTGATTCGGCGAGGCCCACCCACACCGTGGAGGCCAATCTGCTTTACTGAAAGTTGACTGATTTCAATGTTCATCCCGCCTAAGGAATAACTTTATAGGAACATCTAGAATAATGGCTGAACAACCATCTGGGTACCATGACCCAGCCAAGTTGACACATAAAATTCACTCTCACAAGGGATCAAGAATGGAACCTCAGTTCTGTGCATTTAGGGGAGGAAAATAACTCAGACAGTGCTATTACTTTCTTGATACCTAGGGAATCTATATGGCATGGAGGTCAAGCTTCAGTGTTCAACATCCCACAGGGATGGCTTTAGGACCTGTGACATCCCCGAGCCCCTCTTTCCTTAACTAAAGACTGGATAGTGAGACACACAAGGACACAGAAGGACACAGTGTGTGGTTCCATTGATGGGAAACATCCAGACCAGGCAAATCCACAGAGACACCAAATAAGTTGTGGTTGTCAGGGGCTGGGGAAGGAGACGGGGCGTGACTGCTCACGGGGACGGGGTCTCTTTTGCGGGATACGGATGTTCTGGAACCAGATAGAGGTGGTGGATACATAACTCCGTGAATGTGATAAATTGTTCTGTCGCTGAATGTCCCCGAAGTGTTCACTTTGAAATGATTAATTGTACATTATGCGAATTTCACCTCAACCACAACTTTTAAAATCACATCATATGAGGCCACATCTACTTGCCCCTAGCATGATTTCGGCCACCCCCAGCCATGCAGCCCTGTTCATTTTGAAATGCTGACATCAAAGATCTAACGGATCTGACATATGATGTATGTGTCACTTTCCTATTGTCTTCGAAAGTCTTAATAACTTAGAATTCCATGGTGATTCCAAATGCCACCTATAAACATCCGACAGTCTAGATTCTCCTGGAATCTAGGCTCTGGGGTGAGGAAGAAGGCAAGGGACAATCACGATCCCACCTCTATATTCCCAGCAAGTTACTTGTTTATATCGGTAAAACAAGTGAAGACTGTCTGACGGGCGCCGGACCAGGAGCTGCACGAGTGAATCAGACACGGCCGCCACCCTGGGGCTCTGCTCACCGTCTGTTCGCCAAAGAAAGGCAGTCCACACAGACCCAGGAGCGAAAGTGCAGAAAGCCACGTGCTACCCCCAGAAGGACCTGCACCCCAGAACTTTATAGTACAGACTGCACTGCGCTGAATTTAATGTTAGGCCCACGAGAAAAGACAGGAACGGTGTAAAAGAGGCTAGGAGGGAGATCCGAGGTGTCCACAGGCAGGGAGCGCGGAAATCCCTCCCTGGGTACCAAGGGCCAGGAAAAGCGAATTACGGGGCCGGCAGTGAGCTGAGCCTTCCTTGTCCCTTGTTGGATTCCTCCATCCTGACTCCTCACCCCAACTAACACGGTAACCTCCTCCAGTCGCCCACTGCACGGTGGGTTATGAGGAAAAGATGGCTGCAAAGTTTGCAGATTCGAAGTCTTGAGAATCTGCACATCATCTGGGGCTCCTAGCCCATCCACCCCAAAACACATCCGGGTACCCCACCCGTGAAGTCAGAGATTGGGGCCCAGGTCCTGCTGTTGGTATAAGCTCATACCGATGGACACCAATATCCTCTTCTGAGGCAGACTCCCATATCCTAAAAAAAAGCTACATATGTAAAAATTACAGAGAGGGAGAATACATGTATACAGACATAGACACGCATATAGACATCTGCATATATGTAGCTGTGTATTTATACCCACGCAAAATAACTATCAATCTATGCATATAGAGATACATATTTCTATAGAGAAATATAATATGCATGCTGCACATGTGTGATGTATGCATATATAGGGGCATATTTGTATAGAGACGTATAAATATATACACACATATATACATATGTAAATCTGTGCATATATGCATATAGAGAAAGACATGTATATATACATATTAATTTCCTTTCCTCATGGAAGATAGCAAACCATCTTTGGAAGCACACTGTAAATGCACATAAACGATTTACACATTGTGTGTGTGTATATGTGTGTTTGCAGGAGAGAAGGTGGGAAATTGGGGAGATATACCAAAGCAGGAAGCATGCTTCCTCAGCTCCGGTGCTGAAGCAGAACATGCTGGGAAAGCCATCAAGCACTAGCTATCCTCTGTGTAAACAACTGGGAAAGTGGAATGCTCAAACCAACACCAACTCCAGTCTTGGCAAGCAGGACCCACACAACCATGGAGGGCTCCCTGGAGGAAGGAGAGAAGGGCGAGAAATGCCTTTCAAATGCGAATCTTGCTGTCAGTCTAATGGATCCCTCTTAAGCTTGACAGTTGTTTCTTGACGAGACGTAGATTTTGTACACCCGTCTGCATTTTATACGTTTTTAGTGCTTTGAGTAGCTCAGTGTTAGGGAATCACTGGTTTGGACAGAAGAGAGAAGATTCATCAGCAGGTTGGAGGGTGGGTCGTCCCAGAGCAGTGGAGGAAATATAGGCTGGTTGTTAGGTGACTGTGTCCTCTTGGCACTTCCATTGCCATCAGTACTGCTGTGGCTGCCAGCTTCTCTTACCCGCAAGTCAGGGCTGGATTGATAGAAGGATGCTCGGGTGGACGGGTGTATGGATGATGGATGGCTAGATGGGTAAATGGATGGATGAGTATATGGGCAGAGAATGGAGAGACGGACGGACGGACGGATGGCTACATGGGTAAATGGATAGATGAGTATATGGGTAGAGAATGGAGAGACGGACGGATAGATGGATGGCTAGATGGATGGATGGCTAGACATGTAAGAAAAAATTGTGTATGTATGTTTCGATTATGTTTAGATTATGATTAGACTCTGGTTTTTTGACAGCTGGGATTCCTCACAAAATGTATCATCATCCAGGAATTCTGTGTGCCCTTGTTTATGGCAATAGATAGGGCAATCTACTTTTAAATCATATAAAGTTTAAATGGGTGTCTTGTCATACAGGGAATTTTTAAACAGGTGAAAACTCACCTTATTTGTCATTAAAAGTAGGGTAGGTGGGAGAGAGGGAGACGCAAGAGGGAAGAGATATGGGAACAGATGTATATGTATAACTGATTCACTTCGTTGTAAAGGAAAAACTAACACACTATTGTAAAACAGTTATACTCCAATAAAGATGTTAAAAAATAAAATAAAATAAAAGTAGAGTAGGTATTTTCTCTTAAGAACCTTGTATTTTCTTTGCCTGAGGAAATAAATGGGGATGGTTGAAATTTGTTGGGGAAATGAATCAGCTGGTGCACCCAGAGAAACCTCCGTGTAAGCAGAAAATAAACTTGGACGTGAGTGAAAGCTGCACAATTACTTTACGGATCTGGGCTGGCTCTGGTAACGGACAGAAACACTCTTGTCCCTTACACAATACAGGTGTGGCATTTAATCTGGGGAGTTGCACATTTCATAGACATCTTTGGGAATTATGAACAGCTGATTAGTGCAGTTTGGAAATACAGAGCCTTAAGGCAGGCAGTTGAATCCTCTAAACCGTGGCGACGGAATTAAGAGCAGAAATCCACCATCAGGAAGAGAAAGATTCCAGCATTGGCAGGGAAACAGATCACCCCCAAGTCCAGCCAATGGCTTTTGCCATCAAGGAGATTAAAATAATAAAGCCACACTGGACTCTTCAGACATACCTGGAATTTATCTCATTCATTACTTCTCCTTACTCTTTTGCGGGAGTAGATAAGTAATTTCCCTGGGCGAACAATAGCCGTACAAGAAACCAGTTGACTTGAATCATTTAAATCCCAAAGTCAGTGACAAAGACCTATACCATGAAAAAATCTCAGCCTCTGTTTCAGAACTATTGAGATTGGGAATCTAAAATCTATTAGTCATCAGGGAAAATTAAAACCACAAGATACCACTTTACACTCACAAGAAGGGCTATAATTTGTCAAAAGACGGATAGTATCAAGTATCTGTGAGGATGTGGAGAGAGAGGAACCCTCGTACAGCGTTGGCGGCAGCCACTGTGGAAAACTCATTGGCAGTTTCTTCAAAAGTTGAAGACAAAATTACCATCCAACCCAGCAATTCCATTGGTAGGTGTTTACCCAAGAGAAATGAAAACTTACGTTTCCATGAAGACTTGCATGTAAATGTTCACAGCAGTATTATGTATGATAGCCCCAAAGTGGAAACAAGTGTCCATCAACAGGTGAATGATAAACGAAATGGAGTCCGTCCATACAATGGAAAGGAATCCAGCCGCAAAGCAATAAAGCACTGACACAGCCTACAACTTGAATAACCCTCAGAAACATTGTGTTCAGTGAAAGAAGCCAGTCACAAGAAGCCACATATTATTATGTAATTCCATTTAGATAAATCATCCAGAGCAGGGAAATCTGTAGCGACAGAAAGTAGATTAGTGGTTGCCTAGGGGCTGGGGGTGGGGGCAGAGGTCAGAGAAATGACTACAAACAGACATGTTAGTTCCTTTTTGGGGGGAGGTTATGGAAATGTTCCAGAATTAGATTTGTGGTGAGGGCTGAAAATTTACAAAAAGTATCAAATTGTCTCTTTGTTCAAAACAGTGAATTTCATGATATGTAATTTATACCTCTGCAACCTTGTTTTAAAGCTACATGGAGGTGTTTGGTGGGTTTTTCAAATTCCTCCTTGTCTATTTCACAAGTTTTAGGGTGAAACCCTTTTCCTCTGTGGTTTTCCACCCGTATCCTTGTTTTGGAGTTCTGTCAAATGGGCTTTATGTTTCCATAGAGATCCTCCTAGACAAAGAGGTCTGGGATTATCTCCCCTGGGAAGGCAGCGGTCTCCCCCCAAACGGGGACAGAGGGCTTCACCCTTGAAGTGGCTTCCAAGGTAGCACTGGGACCCTCTGAACAAGGTGACCCTAGACTCCTTGACTCAAAGCTCCTTTTCTGGACAGAGGTCAGACTTTGCCTTTCACCCACACAGAATTACCTATGTCCATCTTGGGCCACGGCAAACATCCAGTAGTTCTTCTAAGATACAGAGATACATCACCTTTTCCTGGTTTGCCCAAATTCAAAACACTTGGGAGAGTTGGGCCAGTTCTGGGAGGGACTGAGTCACCTTTGGGGGCTTAACCATCTCAGGGCTGCCTCTTAAAGACTCTACACCAAAGGGGCTTTTCACAGAGTGATCCAGAGAGTTAATCCCCGTCACCTCCACCAGCTCCCAGCGCACACACGCCTTCCCGGGCCATCAAATCTGCATCCTTGATCTGAACAAGTGGGTCTGCAGTAAAGCTTTCCACTGGGACATCACAGCTGACGTATGAGTCATCACTGGAGAATCTAAAGCAAAGAGGCAGAACATGATTTGCCTCTTCCCGTTTTAATAGCCTCCTTTGTTTTATTTTTTAAATTTTGAAACATTGTGGTTGAAGACACAGAACGTGGAATTTACCATCTTTTTAAGTGCACGGCTCAGGGAGGTTAAGTGCGTTCGCTTTTTTGTGTTACCATCCCCACCACCCGTCTCCAGAACTTTCTCATCTTCCCAAACTGAGACTCTGTGCCCTTGAAACACTCACTCCCCCTCCCCCTCCCCCAGCCCCTGGCCCCCACCGTCCTCCTCTCTGTCTCTATGGATTTCACTGCTCTAGGGACCTCCTATGAGTGGAAGCACACAGTATCTGTCCTTCTGTGTTTGGCTTATTTCACTGAATATAATGTCCTCAAGAACCATCCACGTGGCAGCCTGTGTCAGAATTTCCTTCCCTTTTCATGGCTGAGTAATATTCCACTGTCTGCATGGACCCCATTCTGTTTATCTATCCATCCATCCAGGGACACTTGGGTTTCTTCCACCTTTTGGTGATGATGAATGATGCTGAATAGCTTCATTTAGTTTATAGCAGGCACATGCTTTGTTTCAGGGCACCGTAGATCGTTAAAGTTTCTTCCGAAACAGGCTGGTTGCAGCTAATTTTCAGAGGTATCTTGACTGAATTTGCCACACACACCCCCAGGATAAGTAGTATTGAAGTGCAGCCTCGGGGTTCAGTTTCCACGGGGGCTCCGTCAAGTAGGCGTGATCAGTAGATTGACTATTCAATCGATTGATTATTCAATCAATCGAGTGATCAATTGCTCACATGGTTAATCTCAGCCTCCAGGTCATCTGATACCGCATGACCCAAAGTCCCCCATCCTAAATCGTATCGTTACCATTTGGCAGGCTTTCCCCCATGCCGAGACTACCCGGGGTGACCCAAGTCCCCCTCTCCAGGCAGAGACCGGTATGGTCTGAATGTGTGGGTCCCCCCACCAAAGCTCGTATGTTGAAGCCCTAACCCCAAGGGGATGGTGTCAGGAGGTGGGGTCTTTGGGAGATGATGAGGTCATGAGGGTGGGGCCCCCATGGATGGGATCAGTGTCCTTATAAAAGGGACCCCAGGGAGCGTCTTCCCCTCTTCCTCCACATGAGGACAAAGGGAGACGCGGTCTGTAAACCAGGAAGCAGGTCCTCATCAGACACAGAATCTGCCCTCGCCAGGAGCTCAGACTTCCAGCCTCCAGAACTTTGAGAGATAAAATTCTGTTGTTTGTAACCCCCGAGTATATGGTATTTTGTTACAGCAGCCCAAATGGACTAAGACAAAGACCCTCCCATCAGGCACGACACCCAAAGGGTTTAGACCTCCCAGAATCCCCAGGCAAAGGCCAGAGCTCTTCGGGGTCACGGCCAAGTCTACTGCACATTCAGGAAAAAGGCCAGCTTTTTCTCCCCAGATACAAAACAAAAAAACAAACCCTGCTAGAACTAGTTAGCCCCACAGAACACGAGCAAGTGGCCTTTAATCACAGCCGCCACATGCTCTGGACGGTTCACCTTTCCAGAAGGGTCTGGGAACGCACAGCACCCGCAGCCCGGCCACGCACCTGGTCCCGGAGCTCGGCCTGGAATGCGGTCAACCCCGCCAGCCACAGCACCGCTGCTCAGGGAGCCCGCCTCCCAGGCCAGCCCGCGGAGCCCCCTTTCTGGGGAGATTAAGACCCTATTTGTTTCCATCATTTGCTGCCTCGTCCATAATGGGCTACGTCTCTGCTCCAAAGCCGTCTTCCTGACAGCCGACGCCGGGTATGATTAGGCGCCCCTCTAGAGACGCTCACCCCACCCTCTGCGTGCGCGGCATGTAATCGCTCCTCAACAGACAGCCGAGCCCTCCCGCAAGCCCTCTCCCCGCTTCTGGCTGGAAACAGGGACGTTCCGGAAGGAAGAGACGTCTCCCTGTAATGCTTATTGACAAAACAAAGGTGACATGTTTACATAATTGGTGACACATCTCACTTTTTACTTCTCATATTCTATTCATTAGGCTGCAGTGATACCCACCACCCATCCCCTCTCCCAGAAATAAAAAGACAGAAATACGGATGTGGAGCTATGGAATCTATTTTTCCTAAAATCATCCAAGACCTCAGATCACTCTTGCCCTGCCAGGATGTCTCCTGCTGGATGAATGTTTCCTGAGATGTTAATTGGGAAGGTGGAGGTCACCCCAAGCAGTTTCCTGCAGGTTAACACGAGGGCGGCCTGAGCCCGTCATGCTCACCGGAGCCCTGAATCTGAGCAAGGAGGCAGCACGTGGGCGGCCAGCCCTGGTGAGCAGAGGCAGCTATACCGAGCAGCTATGTGTCCGAGCAGCTATACCCTGCTGGTGAGAGGGCAGCTTGCAAACCCAGGTCAGCTCAAAGCTCCAGGCTTGTATGCAGCTCTCTCCTAAGTCCAGGGCTCCCCCTGCACCCTAGGCCACATGCAAGCCTTTCTCTCCAACCCCAGCAAGTCTTTGTAGCTTTCCCCACCTCATGTCTACAAGGTACCTGACTGCATATGTCCCTCCAAACCACATCAAAACATTTAAGGATCAAGGGGCTTCTTCTCCCCCGTGGCTAAGGGGCAGCGCCCGCTTCATTCATTTTCACGCCTGGCAGCCCATGGCCTCTGCTGTTTATCAAAACATCTCCAATCATTTCTCTAATGTTTGGGGTTAAGGGGGAAACAAGAAAAAGAAAGAAAACCTTTGCCAAAACTCTTTAAACACGTGTGTTGTGAAGTAAATTGAACCCACATGTGTCTGTTTCATTTAGACTTAACTCATTGAAATGCTGTTGGGTCAGGACGGCTTCATTTCCAGAGCGTGTTCAGAATTCTCAGGCCCTCTGAACAAGGGAGAAGCACTTTGTTAGCAAATATTTCTCGTTATCCCAAAGAGAGACCGCAGTTCTCCGCTAAAAGAAAAAAGAAACCAAAAACCCAACACTGGAACAGGGATAACATCACATGTTTCTGCTTAGCCCTCCTGTTACAGCAAGAAAAAGAACTGTAACCCCGCGCAGAGGGGACCCCACCCCTCTCGGGGGGATGGATCTGCACTCAAAGAGCCACTTTCCGTAGACAAATGACATCTGCACCCTGGTGCAGGATCGAAGCAGACGCAGTGCTAGCAGCGCCTTCAGCACGCCAAGTTCCTGCGGGGGCTTGCGGTGAGCGGACCGAGGGACAGACCAGAGCTCCCCAAGGCCCCTCCTAAAATAAACACCATCACGAGAGGTTGGCCCAGGAACCAGTGCATGTCACCTGGATGTTGGCATTTATTTCGTCATCTGGGTTTCCAGAAGCTAACACTCAAACACCCACCACACGGAAGCAACCTACATGCCCGTCGACAGGGGAATGGATAAAGAAGATGTGGTACATACATACAATGGAGTATGACTCAGCCATGAAGAAGAATGAAATGATGCCATTGGCAGCAACATGGATGGACCTAGAGATGATCATACTAAGTGAAGTAAGCCAGACAGAGAAAGACAAATATCATATGCTATCGCTTAAACGTGGAATCTAAAAAAAAATGATACAAATGAAATTATTTACAAAACAGAAACGGACTCACAGACATAGAGAACGAACTTATGGTTACCGGGGTGTGGGGGGAAGGGTGATTGGGGGGGAGGGATATTCAGGGAGGTTTGGGTTGACATGTCCACACGGCTCTATTTCAAATGGACAGCCGACAAGGACCTACTGGGGAGTGCAGGGAACTCTGCTCAATATTCTGTAACCATCTCAATGGGGAAAGAATTTGAAGAAGAGTAAAAAATAAAAAAATAAGCAGTGTTGCTTACGTACTTGTTTTTCTAAAAAGCTGTTTATTTTCTCTAATAGTTCCCTGCGATTAGGATATACTGCCCCCACCTGGCGTTCGCCTGTGACCCGATGGTCTCCCAGGCAGACTTGCTGAGGCCACATTAGCTGAAATTCCACGACAAGGAGAAAGCAAGGGTCGAACGGGCTGTCCATGAAGACATACTGAAATGGAACAAAAATGGCATTTAGGACACAGGAGGGAGTGATTACCCACAGTGACACAGGCATGACCAGCAGCCGTCTGGATTCCAGGACCCACCCTGTCTCCCCAGCTGCCGCATCCCCGGGGCCCCGGCAGGGTGGGCTCAGCTGTACCAGGAGTCCGCCCACCATGTCTGGTGACACCTGCCTTGTGTCTGTCACCAGGACTTGAAGAGAGAGGCCCTAAATCACTGTGCTGGCAGAGACACCCTACCGTGTCCCTAAGTCCCATAGCCAAGGGTCCCCCTTGATCTAGATAAGCCGAAGCTTACAGGTGCCCGTGGCTCTGCCCTGCTCCCCACTGCTGGGCACCCTCACTCTCTGGTCCTGGACGCTTCTTCTCAAGTGCATTACTGTCCTGGGGCCATAACCAAGGACCACAGATGGGGGCTTAAAACAGTAGGAATTCACCCTCCCCCAGCTTTGGAGACCAGAAACCCGAAGTCAAGGTGTCCCAGTGCCGCGCTCCCTCCAGAGGCCCCCGGGGAGGGTCCTTCCCACCTCTTCCAGCTTCTGGGGGTTCCAGGCGTCCCTGGGCTCGTGGCCGCCTCCCTCCCGTCTCTGCCACTGTCTTCCCGGGGCTTCTCCTCTGTGTCTGGGTCTCTCCTCTCTGTCTCTTAGAAGGACCCTGTCATTGGATGTAGCGCCACCCTCCTCCAGGAGGACCTCGTCTCAGACCCTCCACTGCGTCACATCTGCCAACACCTTGTTGCCACATAGCATCAGACCAGGCCCGTACATCAGGCCCTGAGCAGCTCCAACACAGCTTAGGTCATAACGCCCATGACTCCTGTGGCAGAGCCGTGGCCCTCCTTCCCCTGAAGTCTCTCGGAAGAAGAATGTCCAAGTACCTAATTCTGGAAACCTTGCTTGACTGCATACTGTCACTCTTAAATTGCATTTCCTCTTTCCTCAGGGGCCTAGAAGACATTTAGTCCGTGTCTAGGTTACCATCATGCTAATCATTACAGTGAGTTCCTAGCACTGTTAGAAATTGCGTTATTAAGGACGCTTACAGCATGCAACACCTCACAAAAATAATAATAGGTCCAACAGAAAGGGTTATTATGGGATTATAAGAAATCATGTGTGTGAAATTTTGAAAATTGTAAAGCACTGTAGAATTTAAAGAGTCTTTCATTCAGCAAACATGAAAAAGAAAAGAAAATTACAGACATGCCCCCACTGGGTGTGTGCAGGACAGGGCATAGACCTCAGAGGCTGGGCTGAAGCCTCAGCGCGAGGGACCCCGAATATCTTGGATGCCCACCCGCCTTGACTTTAGGTCCTCATGGGCCCCCCATGACCATGCCCTGACCCCTTCATAAGGCTTGTTTGCTCTACACCCATCACTGTCAGCGGGCAGAGCCTTTCTGTCCCAGATGGAGGCTGACAAGGAAAAATAATTCTGCAGGACCAAAGGGGCGTCGGGGACCAGCTTCCCCCTTAAGTGGTATTTAGTCCGTGCAGGCAGAGGCTCTTCATTTGCCATTTTAAATACTGTTTGGCATATTTAAACTTTGATTTCACCCCATCTGAAATCGCACATGGTGATTTACAACAAAAACCCTTGGGATGTAACGGGAAGTGTTTTTCATCCTAGCAAAAGCACACAAGACACAGAGGGTATAACCAGCACGTATTCAAAAGAGCTGGAACCCCAGGTTTAAAAAGATGCTTTCATGCTTGGTGGAAATCTGCTGGCTGCAAAACTGCCTCCACCAAGTACCCGGTGAGGCAAAAACTATGAGGTGGGGATGGAGGAAAGTGTCATTCTCATCATGAGCTGCTGCCCACATCTGTCCCCCTGGTCGCCCGAAATTGATGTGAACCCCAGGGCTGAGCCTCTGTTTGGTAGAAGTAGCTGGGTAGATACAAAGCTAAAAAAGAATCACCTAATATCCAGCAATACCAACATTCAAATGATATCCCAAATACCTACTTTGGCCTCATCTTCACCTTTATTTTTTTGTTTCCCCTTCATTCAACGTAATTATTTTTGGCAACAATCTTATATTTTAGCCTTCAGACCTAACCCACATTTAAAATTTTCACGTTATTCCAACTAAAAGAAGCTACGGGAGAATTCTGTATCCTGTTTCAGAAAAATGAGGGGAAAAGGTCTCTAGTCACTCAGAAGATGTCTCTCCGCTACTAAGAGAGCTTTCTGGGATATTTTCCCTCTGTTTGTTGCCTTTCTAAATGATATTTGAATGAGGCAAAAAATGCAGAGGGAGATAAAGAACATTTTAATGGTCCCCCCGCTGGGTGACCCACATAACATCCCACCTCCTGGGAGTAACGGGTGTGTCTGTTCCCGGCCACCCGTGTTCGCACAGGCTCAAACACACATTCACAGACATCACTGAATCAATGACGGAGATTTCTCCGTGACAAAACCAGCTCGTAATTCCAAACCGTCGACCGTCTCGGGTTTTACTTTCAATATGAGTGACATTATCCATAAAGCTCTGGGCAATTCTGAAGTCCAAATCGAGGACATGTAACTCCACAAGCTGGACCAGTTTGGGATGTTCCAAGGATGGACTTGCATCTGCTGGATTTAGGACTGGATTTTTATGTTAGGTTTATGGATTTCAGATCTTCTCGGGGTCTGCCATCGCATGCCTCAGGGTTCTTTTCCTTTTTTTTTTTTTTAACATCTTTATTGGAGTATAATTGCTTTACAGTGGTGTGTTAGTTTCTGCTGTATAACAAAGTGAATCAGCTATTCGTATACATATATCCCCATATCCCTTCCCTCTTGCGTCTCCCTCCCTCCCTCCCTATCCGACCCCTCTAGGTGGTCAAAAAACACCGAGCTGATCTCCCTGTGCTATGTGGCTGCTTCCCACTAGCTATCTATTCTACATTTGGTAGTGTATATATGTCCCTGCCACTCTCTCACTGCGTCCCAGCTTACCCTTCCCGCTCCCCGTGTCCTCAAGTCCATGTTAATATCTTGATTTGTGTCTCAGCAGCGGTCCTCTCCTTGTCAAATCAACCCAACGTTGTTTTCTTTTTTAATTCTTTAAATAACTCCTTAGAGGTGTTGGGCCCTCCCTCCTCCACCCCCTCTTCTCCCCCCGCTGGCCTCCCTCCACCAGTCCTGAATTACAACTAAGAGAATCATCCATGTCTCCCCAGGTCCACTGGGTAGACCCTGCCCCCCAAGCCCGCCTCTGGGAAGAGGGGGGTATCGGGATGGAAACCTCTGAGCTGCTCTCAAAGGCCTTTGGCTGGAAAGAATGCGCCACCACAAAATTAGGACAGGAATGTTCCTAGCAGTTGCCCGAGAAAAGCATCATGGGGGCTGAGCGCAAGACCACCCTCTACAAGGGGCGGGGCGCTTTGCAAAACACACAGGGCAGAACTGTGCGTCCTCGGGGAGCCCAGCCCTTCCACGTGGCGGGGACCTCTCCATCCTTTCCTGTGAGCTGTGCCGGCCCAGATCCAGGGCTGGTTCCCACGTCATGTGTCCATTCTTCACGCTTTTCACGCACAAAACCTTTAGGATTTAGGGGGCCGCCAATCACCAGAGTCATCAGCGCCACCGCGGGGAGCCTTTGGCCGTCCCCTCCCCATTCATTTTCTTGGCAATGAGTGTGAGTTTTAAGGAATTCTTTTCGTTTTCACTTGCTGGGAGATAAATGAAAGAAAAACAATGAAGGAAAATAACGCACACAGAGTGTTAGCGGCACTGCAGTCAGGACAGACAATCTGTGTCCTCCAGCGTTCACCTATCCTAAATACAGAGCTGGCCCTACGATGGGCCCAGCCGGGCTGGCTTCCCACCCACAGATCCAGAGGGCTCCCCCCTCCCACCAGCAGGGTATGCCCACATCACAGGAAGATTTATAACAGCAGCACACCAAGGTGGGTCCTGTTACAAAAGCGTTCTTCTTTGGGAAATGAGGGTGAAATATAATTATAATTTAGCTGTACCATTGAATAAACAAACTAGGCCATGTTCTGCGCCACCCAGGTTTTGCTAAATCTCAGGGCTTTAAATTGCTTTTCTTCCCTGCAAATTCACCCAGTCTTTGCAGGGAGGGAGATTTCATGGATCTTGACGTGGTTCCTCACCACCCAGAGTGCCCTCTCTGAAATGGGACCGTGGGCTAGACATCCAGGGAAAGTCTTGCCGGGATCAGGTGTAGAAAGTTGGACCTCTCACGTCTGGAGATGCTCTTGCACTTTTGCCAACAGATGGAGCGTTGTGCTATAAACCTGTTAACTGTGGTCAGGGTGGAGAAGGCACAGGGAGAAGCTGTAGAAGAGGTTGCTCAGGTTTGATTTGGGCTGGGGGGCCTCAGAATCCCGGGAGAAAATGTAAGAAGGTCCAACTTTTCACACTTACGTGTCACACAACCGTGGACCATGCTTCCAAGGATGCGGCCCCAGGAAGAGGCAGACCAGCATCTTCAACAAAAACTCACGCTAAGAGGATGCAGATGTGCACGGTGGCTCCAAACTCAAGTCCATGAATGGAGCCCCCAAGACCCAAGAGCCCAATTCAAAGGCTCTTCCTCTCTGACCCTGGCACCGGCAGGGAAAGGTTTTCCCTGCTGGGTGAGTTGGGATATTTCCATGATGCTGGACCATGAAGAAGGTGATCCAAGCTGGCTACTCCCTCCATCTCCATCCTAACTTCCACACCCATCAAAACGGTGAAAAAACATGCCAATGACCCCAAAGCTTCACTGCTCACCTCAGGCTGTGCCAAACTGCAAGAACAGTGAAAAGCTGGGGCTCTCACATGCCTCGTCACTCACCTTTCTTGTTTTCTCAGGTTGCTATAGTAAGTGTATGAAAAGGTAGGATAAGTCCCCAAATCTATTCAACCTCATGGGTCTTCTGCAAAACCGTACCAGTTTGGATGGTTACCTCCACAGCAGCCCACAATGTGGCCTGCAGGACATTCTCACGGGACTAAGAAACCAAATTCTTCACTGAGTTATCGCTCCTAGGTGGCGATGACAGCATGCCAGTCTCCGAAAATGTAAAATTAGAGAATCAAAGCGTGAGGACGGGGCTTCCCTGGTGGCGCAGTGGTTGAGAATCCGCCTGCCGATTCAGGGGACGCGGGTTCGAGCCCCGGTCCGGGAGGATCCCACATGCAGGGGAGCGGCTGGGCCCGTGCGCCACAACTACGGAGCCTGCGCGTCCGGAGCCTGTGCTCGGCAACAAGAGAGGCTGCGACAGTGAGAGGCCCGCGCACCTCAGTGAAGAGTGGCCCCCGCTCGCCGCAACTAGAGAAAGCCCTCGCGCAGAAACGAAGACCCAACACAGCAAAAACAAATAAATTAATTAATGAACTTCTACCCCCAACATCTTCTTAAAAAAAAAAAAAAACAACACAAAAAAGCACAAAAAAATAACCACATATGCCCTTTAAAAAAAAAAAAAAAAGTGTGAGAATGGGTCTCATGTAACAGAAACCTCAAAACCTCTCCCAAGATGCAAGTAAGATTTCCTTTAGGACGGGTTCCTGCATTTCATCTTGTCAAATGGCTCAGGATGGGTTTCCATCATTTCTCTTGAGAGGCGTTTTCAGAATCTTCAAAGGCACACAGCCGAGCGTATTTCCCCGGCATTCAGCCCTACAATTCTCCTCTCTTGGTTTTATCCCCATCTTCCCAATTATAACTCTTGCACTGTGCTGAGGAATTCTCTGTTCTCCTTGGTCTTTCTGTCTTTCAAGGATTCATAGGATATTTGAGGACCCCCAGTACTGACTCAGCCAGCTCTGCTTATTGGAAGCCTTTTGTCTTTCCTCAGAATCAATCCCCCATGTCCTTCATGACTTGAATGGTTCTCCCCTGAAATCTGTCCAATGAGTCTACACCTGACTCTCTCAACAATCCTGGAGTCTCCAAAATCCCCCCTCTTGTCTATGCTCTTCTATGTCCTCCTTGTGGAATTCCAGGGCACTTGGAGTCCCCGTTCCACCCACCCAACCCCCCACCAAACCAGCCTGCTCTCTCCCTGGATCCTACACTTGCCCCAAATTGGACGTTTTTGGATATTTTTAGACCATGTTTCCAACCTCCCTGAGTTGGACCTCTCAGTTTCTCATTAGGAATCTAGCTTCATCAGAAAAGGTACACACAAACACACACGTATACGTGAGATACGCACACATGTATGTATCCACCGTGGCAGAACGTCCCTTACTAAATCTAAGTAATGACTTCACAGACGTCTTTTTCAGAATTCTTTCACCTTTTTTGCACACTTGGCTGTATTTTTCCCCATAATAAAAATTTAAAGTTACAAAGAACCCCAGACAATTCTGACGTTCGTCTTGACTGACTTCCAAAGGGCGCCCGTCAGAACCCACGCTGACGCACCCCGTCACGGGCTAGACGGCCCCAAAGCCGAGGGGTCAAGTCCAGAGTCGGGGTGTGATGGTGGCGGGGTCTCACCTCAGTCAGCCGCCACCTGGGCGCCTGGGACCCCTCTCGTCTAAGGAGCCTGCCTTGACTCTCGCTTACAGGATGCCTTGCTGCAGTTAATGTCACAACTATTTTCAAAATTTAATTTAATTTCCCTTCCTATCCTCAGAGGAGCAGGAAACAGCTGGTCCCATTGAGTTCTCTGGCCCCAAGCCCGGGAGCACTGTTATTAAATTTCCCTTCAGCTGGTGCTGGGCATTTTTCAGGCTCCCGCATGCAAATCGCACCGATTGGTATGCAAAATGGCCCGCCCCTCTCCCCGCCCCCCCCAACCGTCCCCTGCCAAGTCTGACACACCTGGACAGAGGGACCCGGCCTCCCCTCCCCTCCAGGCTCGTGTCTTCGAAGAGGAAGCAGCGTTATCAGTCTGTAGCGGGGACGCCAATGCTCACGGTTCCAGGTGAGGGCGAGTTGAAAGGCAGCCCACCGTGCTCGGAGGCGGTGAGATTAAAAACACCGCCGAAAAGAAAAAAATCAAATCAAATCAAAACGCGGCCCCGGGATTACTGTCGCAGTGGTGCGCTTTTCATAGAACTTCTCTCGCAGGGAAGACCTTCGTAAGTTTGCCACCAAGACGCTCGTGGTGAGAGACACCTGCCCACCTCACAGGTACAACCTGACCCAGGAAGACAAAATAACGACATGCTTTTAAAAGTGAGAATCAAGTTAAATGGAGGCGGGGGGGGGGTCATCTTAAAAGGCAGAGGAGTGGTGAATGTTACAGGTCTGCCTGTGAAAACTAGACTAAAACGTGGTCGGAGGCACCATGGCAGCCCTACCCTAATCTGTCTTTTGTCCTGTTTATGGTATATATATCTATATCTGAATCACTTTGCTGTACAGCAGAAATTAACACAACACTGCAAACCAACTATACTCCAATAAAAATTTAAAAACAACAGCAACAACAAAAATATAGACGAGGTCATACCTTATGGTATGCGAACTTACAGGATTAGCTTTATTTCCCCCTCAGCATAATTCTCTGCAGGTTTATCCAACTTGTACCAACAGTTACCGACATGCGATACTTGTCTTGCTGTGTCTGAAGGACTTCGTTTACATAACGGTCCTGCGATGACAGAATTACAGAGGCGGGGCCAGACTGTGGTCATCAGGGACCCGGGAGCGGGCAGGAGGGAGATGGATGTGGTTATGGAAAAGGCAACGGGGCAGTCCTGGTGGTGATGGATGGTCCGTGTGTCCACTGCGGGGGTGGATGCACAGATCTGCACGGGGCATTAGATGGGACATTATACTCTGAAAACAGAGTTTAAAAGGACCCAAAATTGTCAATATTGTATGGAGTCTGGCAGTGTTGACACTACCCTTGAAATAAATCTCTGCACCCAAGGTGCAAGGTGAGTTACCGGGAGACTTGGAGGTACTGTTTGTTCATTTACTCTGAAAGTATTTCTTGAGCACCTACTATGGGCCAGGCACTGTTCTGTGCATCGGAAAGGTAGCGGTGAATGAGGCAGACACAAACCCCATCTCCTTATAGGGCTTCCCTTCTCATCGGAGCAACAGGCAAATAGATTGCGTGAAATAGCTGACGCGTCAGGTGGCCACAGATCCACTAAGACAGGGGAGGGAGTAGAAAGTGCCTAGCAGGGTGGCCTCCTTATTAAAGAACTAGGCCAAGAGAGTGTCCTTGAAGAGGTGACACCGAGCAATGACCAGAGGGCGGGTCAGGAGGGAGCCACGTGGGACGTCTGGGAAAAGCATTCTAAGCAGAAGGAACAGCCCGTGCAAAGGTCCCAGGGCAGCAGGGGCGTGTCTGGCGCATTCAAGGGACAGAGAGGGAGCAGGTGTGATGGACGGAAGGGAGACGGGTATCTCAGATCATGGGGAACAGGGGCGGAAAATACCGAGGACCGTTTTAACCCTCCAGATTTCATGCGCTTTTGTACTCAAGTGCTGTTACGATGGCCAACATTCATTCCTGTTTGCACTGGATTCCACAGGCTGCTTTGGTTTGCTGGAAGGAAAACAGACCCGGCAAAATTCTTCTCCACCCACAAAGCTGACCCCAGCTCTTTCTGATCGGAGAAGTTACCTCTGTCTGGAGAGGATCAGGGGAAACCTCACTTTCAGCCGTTGACTCCTGGTTTAAAGAATTAAGTGATCAACTAAGTTTCAAAGGCTGACTTTTTCCATCGTTTTGACAATTACTAGACCTTATTTTTTAGGCTTACAGAAAAATCGGGCAGCCATTACAGGGAATTCCCATATAACCTGTCTCCCCACTCCTCCAGTTTCCCCTGTTACGACCCCCCTAACCTCGGGCACGCCTGCTACAGTAGATAAGCCAAGACCGCGACATTGTTATTAACTGAAGTGCACCGGTTCCACGAGGCATCACCTCTGGTGTGGTACATCCTACGCGTTTGGATAAATGTGTGATGACACGTATCCACCGTTACAGGATCACACAAAGTAGCCCCACTGCCCTAAAAGCCCCCCGTCCTCCACCTGTCTATCCCTCTCTCCTTTCTCCCCTCAAACCCTTGACTCAGCTGATTCTTTTTCTCCTTCGCCTGCACCTCTGTTCTTTTGCAGATGATCTCTTTATAATGAACACATTAATCATAGTGAACTTAGGATACAACCTCCCATATTTCTGGGCAGCCAGGGCAATAACATGCATTCGATCAAACTGGTCACAAACACCTAGCAGAAAAGTGTTGAATCCACAGGCATTCCAGGTCACCGAAGATGGAAGGGTGGGCATCCCCTCTGCTTCTGTGGGGGAACCAAATCCTGCACGAATAGGGCCTCATGTTCTAGATCCGTAGCTCCAGATACTGGCCCCAAGACTGGTAACAGCAAACCATAGAGAAATAAAAAGAGACCCGTCCTTCAGCAAGTACAACGTCACTTGGCTTTATCACATCCTCAGGGCGATGCTCTATGCTGTTTGGGGTGTGACAAGGATTTTATCTTGTGGGATGACGGTGGTTATACACGGGTGTGTGCTCTCCTACCCTCTGATGGGGAGATAAGACCTCACGATCCCACCTGGGTTACTCACAACATTTTTGCTTTCAAGTTTACATCTAGGCGCCCATGCGTGTCTATTCCGGATGACAAGGGTCACAGCAGGAAAGGGGACTTATTTGTCGCAGAACCATGGCAACGGGATGGAAAACGCCACCAAAATGGGAAAGACCCTGCAGGTTGGAGGTTGCAGAACACTTGAGAATGGTTTTTAATACATGCAAAAAAAGGAAGAGGTTGAAAATATGATCCGAATAACGTTCATTCACCTCAGATTACAGGAAACGTATGCGGCGGTGCAGGGAAGGATTCCAGGGCCCCGCTGCAGCTCTCCCAAGACTTGTCGTAAATCACAGCCACACTGAGATAAGGTCAGTGATCAGAAAGCCGGGTCCGGTGACACGCTTCCCCCGATAGTACCCACTGCTCTCAGTTGGCGATGGTCGCACGCACGCGATCTGGTTCCCGGGCAATGATGAACTGTGAAACTGCTCCCTCCTACCCCAGCGGGGGCGGCGGAAAACATGTGATACCACTTAGGTCGGCATGAAAGCAGTCTGCTCTCCTATCAGATGCTTTGTGCAAAGAATGTCAGGGCTCTGCAGGTCACGGGCAGGCGGGCTTTTAAAAAAGCTGGAGGTGGGGCGTGCAGGAGGCCTCACCCCCAAGTCTCCGTGGCCTGTTATTTTTCTCATAACAGGTCACGGCTGGAAAGGCATCTCAGAAGATGTAGAAATGTCCCTTGATGCACATGGGAGATGGTCCAGGCTTTCAGCTTTCAAAAAAAAAAAAAGAAAGAAGAAGAAGAAGAAGAAGACATCCTTGGAGGTCTGCCAGCGGCTTGGATATTTTGTACCCCTGAGCTGTTATCCTGATGGTTTGGGGCTCTTAGGACTGTTTTTCAGAAATGTGCCACGCCTCACCAGCCCCGAGAAGGAGCCAGGCTGAGGAGCCGCCTGGAGGGGAGAAGTAATGGTGCCACTTTGGTGGGAGCTGGGTCACCTGCATGGGGCCACCCCCTCTTGCCAAGTTCGGGGTCCCTGCAGCCCAGAGACAGACAGAAGCAGACAGCAGGAACCTCGTGGCTTCTGGAGGATGTAGGCACGTCCGCTGTCACCCACACCAGATGCACTGTATTAAAGAAAATAATAACATACCAGCCAAAAACCTAATAAAGGTACGTTGGTCTCCTCTCCTGCAAACGAGTCTGATGTCATAGAAGCTCCTCTCGCATTGATAGCCTTGTAATTCTCGGTTCTCGGATGGTATCCCGTCGGACTGACAGTGACGGTTTGCATAATGGAGTGTTTGTGACAAATGTGGGGAAAGAAGAGCTGCCACAGAAAGGAAGACAGATGGTCCCATCCGTTACAGATACAGTGACACTCGTGCCCCGGCAGGGCTCCTGGGAATCCGCCGCAGAGACAGGAAAATGGGTAGTCGGAATCAAACTCGAAAAAAAAAAACAAAACAAAACCCAGCCACCTTATAGGGAACAAAATAAATTGTTTAGAAGCGAACAGAGCAATAGATACTGAGGGGGGAGCATATAAATCAAAATTCAAAAGAGATTAACCCCCCCAAAAGGGACTCTCCTTGCCGTACGTGGCGGAGGGGAAGGGATACAGGCAGGGGAGGGGAGGCGTACAGAGGAACGAATGATGCACTAGGCAGCTTTGCTCCAGGGGGCCTCGTCACCCCCAACTCCTCCGCTGCCCTGGGTCACCCAGCCGTCCACCCACTTGTTCAGCTCGCCGTCACGCACTCGATGGCTGTTTCCGAACGCGCATCTGAATCCCGGCATGTAGCCAGCTGCCCTGCAAAGAAGGAAACACAGGACGTGGCTTCTTATCGCGGGAGGAGATGCTTCATACGTACAGGGGAGAGTCAAGCCGGCGGAGGGGTCCATCCACAAATAGTTCCGGGTCTGACATCCTCGGGGTGAGGGCGCGTCCACAAGACACGCACACGTGCCCTCCTGGAACCCGCACCCCGAGGGGCAGGCGTGGGAGGGATGATGAGGAACGTCCTAGGGAGACGGACAATCGCCCAGTAAGTAGGAGAAATGATGGAAATGAAGACGAGCCCTCTAGAGGGCTCCCTGACAATGTGCCCCATGGCTCAGATCACGGACACGGACGCGCTCAGGAGCGAGGTTGTGGGTCTTGGTCAAGCATGAAGTGGGTTGTGAGTTTAGATGGTCCTGGGAAAATGGTGAGATATTTGGGGTTCTGAATGGGCGTTTGCTTACTGGGTCATTCATTCATCCACTGACTCATTCATTCATTCATTTCCAAGCTGTACGGAGGGACTCCTTCCTGTGTGCCAGACATGCGGACCAGATGAGGTTCCCCCCCACCTTGTAGCTCACAGTTGAGCAGAGAGATGCCGAGGGAGGGAGCCCCATGGCCCCAGGAAGTGGAAAGCGCTGCCCCAGAGGAGGGCACAGTCCCTGGGGAAGGAGAGGAGTTGCCCACCCAGATGGGCGATGGCCAAGGCTCAGCCCAGGCGAGGACGTGCACAGACTCATGAAGAACTAGAAGCCAGAGTCGGCCGAGGGGATGTGCCAGGAGCCCTGGGGCAGGGACCACAGGGAGGGCCTTCCGAGGAGACTCAAATGTGCTGGTGTCACACCAGAGAGTTAGGAGATGGCAGATGCTGGAGAAGTTTAAGTGGAGGGTCCCATGACCACATCTGCGTCACAAAAAATAGTTCCTCGGGGTCTCCTTGAGCACAGATGGGAAGGGGGGTGGGTGACAGGGCAGGACACACGGGGACAGAGGATGAGACAGGAGGACACAAGATGACTTCCTGAGGGGAAGGAAGAAACATGTCTTAGAAAACAACAAGCATACATTTTGAACATCAACAATAAAGACTCGCGACAGATGGATATATAGAAAGATGATAGATAGATACAGATAGATGATAGAAAGATAGACATATACATAGATGATACATAATATAGATGATAGATAATAGATGGATAGATGCAGCTATAGACATAGAGATAGAAATAGGTAGATTGGTTGACTGATACATCTAGATAGATAATACAGAAAGAAATAGTAATAGGTAGATGGATAAATACATAGTTTAGATAGATAGGTAGGTAGGTAGATAGATGATAGATAGAGATGATAGATAACAGAGAGAGAGACATACACACACACACACACACAGGGGAACTCTAAGGGTCTCACAAAATTCTCTCTTCCCTGGAAACCCAAGGGGTAGAATTAGAAACTGGATATCCTGTCTGCTCCAGGCCTTCTGGAATTCTTGTAAACCAAACCACAATTTAAGTGTCACAGGGAAATCTGCTATTTAAACAACCCCTGGAATTTGAGCGGGCAGCTGGGAAGCCACAGACCAAGAGCAACACTGCCATTTTCCGTACCATCCATACTCACGTTTCTTCAAGCGCAGCAGAAGTCTACAGCCTAGAATCTCAGAAAAGGCTTTCATTGAAGGTCTCGCAGAGCAAGCCAGAGTTACACATTAGAGCAGGGAGACAACCCGGAGGACTTCTGGGCAGGGGCAGCGGAAGTTGTCGTTGGACTTGGAAAGAGAAGATACCTTTGTGCCAATATATAAAGATTTAAAAGTTTGCTAGAAAAAGCACTGACAGGATTTGGACACGTGTCCACCTTATGTTTGGTCATCTGCCGTGTGATGCTCTGTAAAATCTGATCTGAACACCCTCTCTCCCTCTCCTTCAATTCAAAACCACCTTTTGAAGGGAACAGAATTTCTGTACAAATAAATCAACACACATCTGACCAACAGTTCCTGCAGGAACAGGGACTGACATCTTCACACACAAGAAGTCCAGAGGTGGTGGCCTCAGCTGGATGTTGTGAAAGACCCAAGTCCTTCCACCTTGTCACCTCAAGGTTGCAAGGTGGCTGCAGCTCATCCAGACATCACAGCCGCATGCAGAGGCAGGAAGTGTGTAGGTGCAGAGAGGCAAAGGGAAGGGATACTTATGATTTGCTTTGACAGATGTAGCACATCGCCTGCCCACCACGCCCACAAACATCTTGAAAAACTTTCCTGGTACTTCCTCGATTCACTGCAAAGCCTTTAATTGAAGGGCTGGTGAAACTTGGTGGGTTGAACACATGGCTTATTAGTTCTGCTTCTCAACCTGCTACGGAGAGTAAGGCAAATGGCGGGCTGGGTTCTGCTCTCTCTTCTTCAGCCTTTCTCCCCAGCTGCAGGGTGGACCCAGGGCTTGGGGGAGACAAGAGAGTGGAGGGGCAAGTAGCCGCTTCCTTGGCCGGGTGCTGCTGGGGGACGGGGCTGGCTTCACCCCCTCCCCATCTGGCTGATATTGAAGACTGAGACATGTTTTGTGGCATCTTCAGAAGCTCTTCGGGTCTCCTAGGCCAGACCCCTCTGAGTCTTAGAACCACCCCCAACTTTCCCTCACCTTGAAAACAGAACGCGGTGGAGAACTCACCCCCAGGGAACCCTGTGACTTTTTGTGCCCCCAAAATAAGAATTTTAAAAGCTGACATGTTTGTTTCTTTATTACAGGGTGTAACTTAATTAATTAACTCTAACATCCAGAATATAAAATAGATTGGCAGCACTTGAAAATACACCAATTGATTTTTTTTCCTTTTTACACAATGCGGTGCATAATTTATCCCTATTATTAATTTATGGAGCGCCTCTCTTTGGAGAAGCTCATAATACCTCTCCAACTTTGGTGTCTTATTAAACATTCATAATCGCCCTCAGAGGAAGGGAAGAGGCAAATATTATTATATTATCAAACAGTTTCTCCATAAAAATCCATAATTGGAATAAAAAGCAATTTCAAGGAGCAAAGGAATGCCCGTGAAAGGTAACACCAAGATCATTTAATGATATGCTTTTCTGATATTCAGCACAACTGAGCTGCCGAGTTAATCTCGTCCAGGCTGTGGATCAAGCTGCTCACTACTGAGTGGTCACAGGGGCACAGCTCCCCGCGGGGGCTGGGGATGAGGAGGAGACCACTTCCTGCTGCATCCCGCCTGGTTTTGAAAGGTCAGAGGGCACCAGGGAGAGAAATTTCCTTCTGCCTTCCTCTTGTAAGGACCTGGCGGCTGCATTTAGAGGTCACCTGGGTAAAACAGAAGAATCTCTCCATCACTTAATCACATCTGCAGAGGCCCCTTTCCCACGTAAAGTAACATATCCCGGGTTCTAGGGACCAGGACATGGACGTCTCTGGGGACAAAGACTGGCTCCAGGATTAGCCAGGGTGGCTACCGATGGAACACCTGTGACGCAGGAGACTCACCTGGCGACGACGGGAAGCCCCGGGAATGGTCCGAGCAGGGGAGAGGGTTCGCCTTTGTGGACCGTCCACTTTGCTTCGTCTCCTCATCAGTGGGCATATGGACGTGAGGGAGGGGGCGATGAGATGCACACCCACGACTAAGTCCCCCTGTGAGCGTCGGGTGGCCTGTGTCCGTGGAGAGACGCAGATGCGTCTGAGTGCTATTCGGGTGACACTCCGCAGGTGGGCAAGTGGGGGACGAGTCAGGAAGGACATCCAGGTGCGCCCCGCGCTGGGGGGGGGGTGGCAGTGCTGTCCCTGTGATGGGAAAGCAACCAGGGCCAGCAGAGAGGTGGCCTTGGGGCCGTGCTGGCCGTGGTGGAGGTGGATGCACCTGTCAGGACGCAACTGTTAGGAATGAGTTTCATCCCACCTATTGCCTCTCTTCCTGGCTCAGGGGACATTTGCACCGTCACGGCGCCCTCCACACGTGTTCCCGCATGTCCCTCGCCGTCCTCCATAACCAGGAAGTCCTCGGTGTCAGTCCCACCTTGGTCTCCAAACCCTAGCATCCTTGTGACTGTGGGTCAGCCCTGGGACCCCTTCCTAGAAGCTCCTCCTTCCTAGAAACACCTCCTTCTGGAGATTCCACGTTGCCAGGAGGGTCCCAGCCTGGAGACGCTCTAGGAAAATGTGAAAGGGTCTAGAGGGATGGCATGCAGGTGGGGTTCCCGCTGCTGAATTTCTGAACCTCCCAGCCTCCACTCAAGGGCACAGGACCACCCGCCTCTGACCAGTCCGCGTGAATATCGTAAAGCTGATGCCCAGCTGGCCTGCGAGAAAGCCTGGAACTCGGCACCGAAATGCCAGAACGACCACCCGGGTCTGGCATGGGCCCACCCAATCCATGTCTCCTGAACCACACGCCCAAGGAAGACAGTCCGGCCCTGCTTGTAGCCCCAGGGGACCCACGCGCGCGCGCCAGCCTCTCTCTAACATCCTCCTCATCCTGCTCCCAGGGTCCCCGCCACCCCGATGAGTTCTGTGGCCGGCCCTGCAGAAAGCTGCCTGCACACCTCGGAGCAGCTGTTAACAGGCTGTGATCGCCGCCGTCACCACGGCCGCGCGTCTCCCGAGGGCCCCAGGCGCGAGCACACGACACCCACCTGCGGCGGCGACAGCGCGGCGAGGGGAGGGAGGAGCCGCCCCCAGCTCAGACGTGCCCACAGATATGCCCCGCGGGAGGACACGGGCGCACCGCTGCGTCTCTGTCTGACGGTCACCCGGGCACCGAGCCGCACTGTGCGGCGCTGCCCGCGTCCCGGCGTGAGAAGGATGGACGCAGAGTCCGTGCTCAGCAGTCGGCGCTGTGCAGGCACAAACGAGGGAGAAGAGACGCAGTGTAGACGCAGCGCACGTGCACGGAAACCAGCCGCCGCGGAAGGGAAGGGTCCCAGCCCAGTCTGCCGTGGGCGCGTGTGTCCGTGCGTGTGCGCTGTGTGTGTGGAGGAGTAGCGTGCACGTAGTGTGAGGTGTGTGTCTGTCTCTGTGTGTATAACATGTGTGTAGTGTGTATGTTGTGTGTCTGAGTGTGTGTATGTCTATGTGTCTATGTTGTGTTTCTGTGTGTGTGTCCGTGTATCTCTGTGTATCTCGTGTGTCTGTGATTGTTGTGTGTCTGGGTGTGTGTATAACGTGTGTTCCGTATATGTGTGTATCTCTGTACGTCTATGTTGTGTCTGTGTGTGTTATGTGTGTTGTCTGTGTATGTGTGTATGTAGTGTGTGTGCGTCCTATGACTCTGCCTCTGCGTCTGCACGTGTAGTGTGTTTCGTGGGCTTCGGTATGTATTGTGTGTGTCTGAGTGCGTGTGTCTGTGTGTGTGTGTCTATGTCACATGTGTCGTCTGTGTGTGTCTGAGTGTGTGTGTATAATGTGGAGCGTGTGTGCAAACTATGTGTGTCTGTGTGTCTCTGTATGTGTGTCTGTGTTCTGTGTCTGTGTGCCTGCATGTGTAGTGTGTGTCCGTGTGTCTATCTGTATCTGTTGTCCCTGTGTGCTGTGTGTGTATCTGTGCGTGTTGTCTGTGTGAATATAATGTGTGTCTGTGTGTTTGTGCCCACACATCTACCCCAGATAAGACCCCAGTACCTGCCCTGGTCCCCTAGGTGCGTCCCTTCGTGGACCTATCGACTGTCTCATGCACAGGGCAGCCGTCACGTTGGGGACCCACACACGTGACCCCTTCCCATGTGACCATGTAGCACAGACAAGGTCAAGGCCGGAGCCAAGACCGGAAACCAGCGTTTCCCCGTGACGCAGGCCCAACTCCCACCCTCCTTGCTGGCACCTCCTGGTCCCTTTTCCCAGAACTCTCCCTTCTTTGCCCAGCGTTAAATGTGATAACAGCTGCTCAGTAGGGCCCCTGAAAGGGCGCGTCTGCCTCCCCCTCGGGAATCCCTGGTGGGGCTGCGGCGACGCAGACGCCCACCCTGATGGGATGGAGGGCGCCTGGCGTTCACGCGGCCTTCCTCGCCTGGCTCTGCTTTTGTGCTGCGTTATCACATTAGACCCATCGACCCTCTGATGTCACTGCTCGGGGAGGGATGCAGTCCCACTTTATGAAGTTATAATGGACTGAGCCAAGGGCTCCGATACCATCCAGTAGACACGTTAGAACTAATCTGTGTCCAGACTCAATAGAGGATTTCGTCCGCTTCACAAAGACCCCCGTTTCGGCGGGGCCGGAGCACGTGGCCGGCGAGGCTGCCGCCGAGACCGGAACGCCGGGCCCCGTCCATCCTGCTGGCGCTGGCCGGGCTCACCAGCTCCGCTCCTGGGACGCTCCCGGGCCGTGGGATTTGCAGCTGATTTCAATTTCATCCTGCTCCTTTGGTCAGATGGCTCCGGGCACACGGCGGAGAAATCAAGCACAATGCCAGCCTGCAAAAGGACGGCGTCTCCTAGCTTCTCTGAGCCGCCTTGCTTTGCCAGCCAGGCGCTTGCTCCGGAAGGCTTCGGGGACCGGATTTGCACCCCGGGATCGCTATTCTTGCCGGGATTAAGAGGATTAAACACCATTAAACGACCATCCTCCGACCCAGGGGACGCACACTTGCTCTCCTCGAGCCTCCTTCCGCGGGGCCAGGCCCTGCGAGGGACCCGGGGCCAACAAAGGGATCCGTTAGCATGACAAAGAGCAGCTGATGTTTCCCCCAGAACAAATGGCATCAAATTGGCCGGGGCATTGTGCAAAACTCCATCGCTGGCCTCCCGGCCCCCCTCCTTTTTTTTTTCTGGCCGGGGCATTGTGCAAAACTCCATCGCTGGCCTCCCGTCCTCTTTTTTTTTTTTTTTTTTAATTTTCCCATTCGGAGCTCAAGGTGTCATATTAATTATTTAAATCTTGGGGAGATTTCAGCAGCGTCCTCCGAGGCCCTGTTCCGTGCCAGAAGGCCTCGGATCCCGCGTTAGCTTTTCTTAATTAGAGCTGAACCGAGAACTTTGATCTCCATGAACAGAATAGCCAAAGAGGAAAACTTCCCGTGCGATTTACCCCGTACCTAGCTTCTGCCCGCGCTGTTTTTCCACTCTACCAGACTTTGATTTTCCTCGTTCCGGGGAACGTGAGACACCCCGAGTACAGGAGGAATTTAAACAGCTTCAAAGGCCCGGCCGCGATGCTAGTTCAATGCCAGGCGCGGCGGCCACCGAGTTGCGCTTGAGCCGGGTGCCAGCCGGCTTTATTTATTTATTTTCGGAGGCGGGGCGGGGCAGGGCCGGGTTTGCGGGCGCCCACGCGGCTACCGGTGTCAGCTATCACAGGTTTCACCGCCTGGATTGATCTCCGCTCATTAAGCAGCTCGGTTCCCCGAACGGCGCGCGCGCTGATGAAACAGAAGGCCCCAGTTCCTCTGCCAGGTGTTTCTGGCGCGTTCCGGCTCAGCCACGCCTGAGACTGCAGCTTACATCCACGAGGGTCACCTCCGAGGGCTTGCCTTGTTAAAACATCTCAGCTCATTTACATTTTCCTGGCTGAAAAAGCACAGGAAGACATGGAGGGAAAAATCAAAACGTTAACCGAGGCTCGAGGAAGATGAAATCCATCAAACTTCCGTGACACTCGGGTCTGAGAACGCACCTTTCTTCCTGGCAGTCTCTGGGCTGTGCAAATCAAAGGGACACAAGGATCCAAACTCGCATGCGTGGCCCCGAGAGCTCCAGCAAACCCGGCGCCCACAGCTCTCAGAGCTGGCTTTGCCTCCCTGTCCACACAGTCTTGATTAGTGGCCCAGAGCCTCGCCTGACAGCAAGCCCCGCTGTCCTCGGAAGGCGCCCTTTTGAATGTCTCGGTCCTGTGTCATCTCTGGCTCAGATGCCGTTTACCAACTTGCAGAGAAGAGGGCAGATGGAAATTTCCTGAAATCAGAGCCACTGAAAAATTGCCAACAATCATAGAGATACTGAGAGACCTGGGTTTGGGGTCTAAATAATACCAAAACTGTCAGAGGCTTTTTTTTTTTTTTAAAGTATGCATATTTTAGAGTGGATTTGCTGTCTGTGAAATAATTGGGGTTTACAGCTGTTAAGATAATTAGATTCTCTCCCTGTCAGACACTCCTGCTCCCCTGCCTGGATTTCCCAGAGGGCCAGATCATGACTTATTTATCCCTGCGTCCCCATGGCCTCCCCCTGCCAATGCCTGGAGTGCAGGGACCCTTGACACCTGCATTGGGATACCTTCTGAGACACCTTAAGATTCTGAGGCTACACTCTTAACCAGGCTGCAGCTGTGATGGCCGAGAATTGCTTAGCGGTGGCCGTTATTCTAGCAAAGATGTTCTCCGGTTCCAAGGCAAGATGTCGGATAAAACCCCTGACATCCACCCACCAACAGCCCACACAGGTGGAAGCCAAGCCTGACATCCTCCTGTCCAGGTGGTCAGGCATTCTAAACTCTCTTTAGAAAATAATGCAACGTCCCGGAAATGGTTGTCAGTTAGGAGAGAGCCTCCAAAAAGCAAAGGGATAAATGCTGTAGTTGTTATTATTCAAACGGAAGGGCAGACATCCGAGGTGCACCAAGCACCACGCAGGTGGCACCTGGCACCTCCCTCACTGCCCCTTCCCTGTGCCTGGGGATGACACTTGTCTGTCTGTGCACACATGGACGAACGTCTGGGCTTCTATCTTATTCCCATGACTCTCCCCACCTCCAGACCCCCTTTCAGGAGCCAAACTCCACAGCACAATGTGCCCGTGTGTGCACAGCTCTTAGCCCCACTTTTCCTCCTGCTGGTGGGGGGGTGGGTGGCGTCTGAACCCCGTGAGGCCGTTCCCAGGTGGCGGGGTCACTGCTGTCGTGGGAACACCACTTTGCTGTGCAAAGATTTAGACGTGGCGTTTCTGTGGACCAAATCCAGACCCTTGCCTATTTTTGTAAATAAAGTTTTATTGGAACTCAGCCAAATCCACCCGTTTCCATACTGCCTGTGGCTGCTTTTCCGATATTGGCAGAGTTGCGTCACGGTGACCCAGGGCCTGTGGTGTCCAAAACTGGAAATAGGTATGATCTGGCCCTTCACAGAAGAAGCGGGCTGCCCTTCGAACTCGACAGCCAGCTCCTTGCTTTCCTGAAGCAGGGCATTTGAGAGAAAGAAGCCTCCAGATCACTCCTGAGGGGACCAGGGCAGGGAGACCCCAGCTTTTGTTAGAATACAGCTCTCCCCTGTCTGCCGGCTGGGAGGCACCAGGGGAATGGCCTGACCCTGCTTGGCCTTCGGAAACCCCTCAACCCCTTCCAGAAACAAGGGACACGGCCTGAGTGGAAGCGTCTCCGGGATCCATGGAGGATACGGGGTCATGGCTGATGTGGCCCAAGGCGGGGAGGGGTACCCGGCTGAGACCCAAGCCTCCCAATGGGGCAAAAAAACAAAAGGCAGGATCCCTGTTCCAAAGGTGGGGGAGAAGCTTTTCCCTTTCTTTCATGGGCCCTTTCTCTCCCTCTTGTGACCTGTGCTGGTGCTTCTGATGTGCTACCCAGTGGGGTTCTCGTGGGCATGGGCAGACCCTCTAGGGCACTCGGGGTCTTGTGGGGTCCCTGGGTGTGTGGGACTGGTTGCCTCACACCAACTCCAGGTCCCCGTCGGGTGGAGGTGGCAGGGGATATGCAGCAGGGGGTGATGGGGGAGACGGCAACCGACACCCCTTACCTGGGAGGCAGCCGGAGATGTCGGGAGGGGGACCACCTGTGAGCTGAGGCACCACAACCCCAGGGCCCTTCACTTACTGCTCTGAATGAATGTGTTCCCCCTGCCGACAAATTCAAGTGTGGAAACCCTGACCCCCAAGGTGGTGGTGGTGGTGGTGGGGTCCTTATTCATAGGAGGTGGGTCTTTGGGAGACATTAGCATTAGATGAGGTCATGAGGATGTAGCCCCCATGATGGGATTGGCATCCTTCTAAGAGGCCTTCACGTTCCTCTGGCAACACTGTAAAGTTGTGGCTACAGGAAAGGATGTGTCTATTGACAGACCCAGCTCTACCCAGCAGCCTACAGACTGCAGTGTTCGAAGCCTCAGGCCAAACAACTGGTAAGACAGGAACACCATCCCACTCACAAAAAAAAACGGGGAAAAGAAAATGAGGCAGCAAAAAAAAAAAAAAAAAATTGTGTCACAGATGAAGGAGCAGGCTAAAAACCTACAAGATGAAATAAATGAAGAGGAGATAGACAATCTACCTGAAAAAGAATTCAGAGGAATGATAGTAAAGATGATCCAGAATCTTGGAAATAGAATGGAGGCACGGATCAAGAAAATACAAGAAATGTCTAACAAAGATCTAGAAGAACTAAAGAACAAACAAACAGAGATGAAAAACACAATAAGTGAATTGAAAAACACACTAGAAGGACTCAATAGCAGAAGAACTGAGGCAGAAGAACGAATAAGTGAGCTGGAAGACAGAATGGTGGAAATAAATACCACAGAGCAGAATAAAGAACAAAGAATGAAAAGAAATGAAGACAGTCTCAGAGACTCTGGGACAACATTAGACACACCAACATTCGAATTATAGGGGTCCCAGAAGAAGAAGAGAAAAAGAAATGGTCTGAGAAAATATTTGAAGAGATTACAGTGCAAAACTTCCCCAACACGGGAAAGGAAATAGGCACCCAAGTCCAGGAAGTGCAGAGAGTCCCATACAGGATAAACCCTGGGAGAAACACACCAAGACACATATTAATCAAACTAACAACAATTAAATTCAAAGAAAAAATATTAAAAGCAGAAACAGAAAAACAAAAAATAACCTACAAAAGAATCCCCATAAGGTTATCAGCTGATTTGTTAGCAGAAACTCTGCGGGCCAGAAGCGAGTGGCAGGATATACTTAAAGTGATGAAAGTGAAAAAACCTACAACCAAGATTACTCTACCCGGCAAGGATCTCATTCAGATTGGATGGAGAAGTCAAAAGCTTTTCAGACAAGCAAAAGTTAACAGAATTCAGCACCACCAAACCAGCTTTATAACAAATGCTAAAGAAATTTCTCTAGGTGGGAAACACAAGAGAAGAAGAAGACCCACAAAAACAAACCCAAAACAATTAAGAAAACAGTAATAGGAACATACATATCGATAATAAGCTTGAATGTAAATGGTTTAAATGCCCCAACCAAAAGACACAGATTGGCTGAATGGATAAAAAACAAGACCCATATATATGCTGTCTACAAGAGACCCACTTCAGACCTAGGGACACATACAGACTGAAAGTGAAGGGATGGAAAAAGATATTCCATGCCAATGGAAATCAAAAGAAAGCTGTAGTAGCAATACTCGTATCAGATAAAATAGTCTTTAAAATAAAGACTGTTACAAGAGATAAGGAAGGACACTACATAATGATCAAGGGATTGATCCAAGAAGAAGATATAAAAATTATAAATATTTATACACCCAACATAGGAGCGCCTCAATACATAAGGCAAATGCTAACAGCCATAAAAGGGGAAATCTACAGTAACACAATAGTAGTAGGGGATTTTAACACCCCATTTACACCAATGGACAGATAATCCAAACAGAAAATAAATAAGGAAACACAAGCTTTAAATGACACAGTAGACCAGACAGATTTAACTGGTATTTATAGAACATTCCACCTGAAAGTGGCAGAATACACTTTCTTCTCAAGTGCATATGGAACATTCTCCAGGTTAGAGCACATCTTGGGTCACAAATCAAACCTCGGAAAATTTAAGAAAATTAAAATCGTATCAAACAGCTTTTCTGACCACAACACTATGAGATTGGAAATCAATTACAGGGGAAAAAAAACCCTGTAAAAACCACAAATACACAGAGGCTAAGCAGTGCACTACTAAATAACCAAAAGATCACTGAAGAAATAAAAGAAGAAACAAATGACAACGAAAACACAAAGACCCAAAACCTATGGGATGCAGTAAAAGTAGTTCTAAGAGGGAAGTTTCTATCAATTCAATCTCACCTCAAGAAACAAGAAAAATCTCAAACAATCTAACCCTACACCTAAAGCAACTAGAGAAAGAAGAACAAAGAAAACCCAAAGTCAGTAGAAGGAAGGAAATCATGAAGATCAGAACAGAAATAAATGAAATAGAAATGAAGAAAACAATAGCAAAGATCAATAAAACTAAAAGCTGGTTCTTTGAGAAGATAAACAACATTGATAAACCCTTAGCCAGACTCATCAAGAAAAACAGGGAGAGGATGCAAATGAGTAAAATTAGAAATGAAAAAGGAGAAATCACAACTGACACCGCAGAAATACAAAGGATTATAAGAGACTACTACAAACAACTTTTTGCCAATAAAATGGACTACCACGAAGAAATGGACAAATTCTTTGAAAGATCCGATTTTCCAAGACTGAACCAGGAAGAATTAGGAATCACAAGCAGACGAATCACAAGTAATGAAATTGAAACTGTAATTAAGAATCTTCCAGCAAATAAAAGTCCAGGGCCAGATGGCTTCACAGGCTAATTCTATCAAACATTTAGAGAAGAGCTAACACCTATCCTTCCTAAACTCTTCCAAAAAATTGCAGAGGGAGGAACACTCCCAAATTCATTCTACGAAGCTCCCGTCACTCTGACACCAAAGCCGGAAAAAGATATTACAAAAAAAGAAAATTATAGACCAATATCACTGGTGAACATAGATGCAAAAATCCTGAAGAAAATACTAGCAAACAGAATCCAAAAGCACCTTAAAAGGATAGTACACCATGATCAAGTGGGGTTTATCTCAGGAATGCAAGGATTCTTCAATATACGCAAATCAATCAATGTGATGCACCATATCAACAAATTAAGGAATAAAAACCATAAGATCATCTCAATAGATGCAGGAAAAGCTTTTGACAAAATCCAACACCCATTTATGATAAAAACTCTCCAGAAAATGGGCATAGAGGGAACCTACCTCAACATAGTAAAGGCCATATATGACAAACCCACAGCAAACATCATGCTCAATGGTGAAAAACTGAAAGCATTTCCACTAAGATCAGGAACAAGACAAGGATGTCCACCCTCGCCACTCTTATTCACCATAGTTTTGGAAGTCCTAGCTACGGCACTCAGAGAAGAAAAAGAAATAAGAGGAATACAAATTAGAAAAGAAGAAGTAAAACAGTCACTCTTTGCAGATGACATGATACCATACAAAGAAAATCCTAAAGTTGCCACCAGAAATCTACTAAAAGTAATCAATGAATTTGGTAAGGTTGCAGGATACAAAATTAATACACAGAAATCTCTGGCATTCCTATACACTAACAATGAAAAGTCAGAAAGAGAAATTAAGGAAACACTCCCATTTACCATCACAACAAAAAGAATAAAATACCCAGGAATAAACCTACCTAAGGAGGCGAAAGACTTGTACTCGGAAAACTATAAGACACTGATGAAAGAAATCAAAGATGACACAAACAGATGGAGAGATGTACCATGTTCTTGGACTGGAAGAATCAATACTGTGAAAATGAGTATACTACCCAAAGCAATCTGCAGATTCAGTGCAATCCTTATCAAACTACCAATGGCATCCTTCACAGAATTAGAACAAAAAATATTACAGTTTGTGTGGAAACACAAAAGACCCCGAATAGCCAAAGCAATCTTGAGAAAGAAAAATGGAGCTAGTGGAATCATGCTCCAGGACTTCAGAGTGTACTACAAAGCTACAGTAATCAAGACAGTATGGTACTGGCACAAAACCAGACACATCAATTTTGGAAATCTGAATTTCCTAGATGGTCATAACACGTTGCCAAGTGGTCCGGTTCACACGACACAAATTTGTTCCATCAAGGTTCTGGGGCTCCGAAGTCTGGAACAGCCCAGGGGCCTGCATTCCTCCTGGAAGATCCGGGGGAGAATCCGTGTCCTGGTCTTTTCCAGCTCCTAAGGGCACCTGCATTCCTGGGCTTGTGGCCCCTTCCCAAAACACCTCTCCTGCTCTCTTGGAATTTACCAGGCGACTGCAGGCAACTTGGTCCCCCGGGCTCCTCCTGCTTCCCCGGTTCTAACCATCTGGGGAATGGCGCCGTCTGTGCGGTGTGCCCTGTGACTTCTGTCGGCACCTGGGGAGGTAAGGCCCTGCTCCTCACGCCTCCTGGGCCCCAGAGCCCAACCTACGTAACAGCCGTCACCGTTCTCTGTCGCCCAGCTTCCTGGAGGACCCACCCAGGGATGCTGCCTCCACAGAGGAGCTGGGGTTCTGTGTGTCTACCGCACAGCAGAAGCCGTCGGCACCCAGGCCTGAGGCTACGTGCTCGGGGAGCGGCCTCGGGGACCCCCAACACCCGTGGCCAACGGTCGCCAGACAGGACTTGCGGCTTCTCGGTAAGGACAGGTTTATCGTGCTGGTGAATCCTGGTGGATTCATTGCTTTCACAATCTGTGGGTATAAAAGACGTGCAAGTCTGAGGCAGTAGATGAGGCAAGATGTTCCCACACCCCCGAGCCCACCCGGGCAATGAGCCATCCCCTCAACTGTCTATTTTATCCGTTGGAAAAGCTGTGATTTAGGTACCAGCAAACGTTAACACGTTTTCATGTAACTGCACCCAGTGGTGCTTTCACCGTGAGGCCAATTCACAGGACTCACACACACACACACACACGCCACAAACTTTATAACTACAGGGCAATGACGATACAGTGACAGAGGCTTGAAGTAACAGCACGTCTAAGATGGAAAGGATGTGCGTCCTTCCTCCACAAGAGCCGAGGGAGGAATCGACATCGTTCTTACAAATATTTTTCACCCTCATGTTTTCTGGATGTTTTTGAGATGTGTTGGTGTAGCCGTCACGGCATAAATCACAGAGACTAATGGACTTTTGGCCAACAGAATGCATCACGACTGAGCGAGATCAAAGATCCCATCTTTCCATCCTTATCCCTACGAGCCCTGACCCCCAACACTCCCCTCCCACGTCGGTGCTTTTGAGACCAGCTCCGGGCAGATCTCTGCTCAGCACCCCGCCCCGTTTTTGTTGTTGCTTTTTAGCTTTTGCGAGGTACCATGGACAAATAAAAATTGTATGTATTTCAGAAAGGTGTGCGACTTGATGGTGTGATATGTGTCCACGCTAGGAAGGCATCACCCAAACCCAGCTAACTAACACACCCTTCTCCTCCCATCATGACCTTGTGTGAGTTTGCGTGCGTAGTGCAAACACCTATGAGCTACCCCCTTACCAAATTTCAAACATGCAATACAGCGTCATTAAGTCTATTTTCCTTGCTGCTCATTCCATCTGTAGAATCGATGCCTCTCACAGCTGGGAGTTGGTGCCTTAGACCAACAGCTTCCCACGTCCTTCTCCCCAAGTCAGTGGCAACCATCCTTCTCTGCTTCTGGGAGTCTCACCATCTTAGATTCCACCTAGATGTGAAATCGTGCAGGATTTGTCTTTCTCTGTCTGACTTGTTTCACTCAGCATAATGCCCTCAAAGTCCATCCATGTTGTCACTAATGGCATTATTTCCTTCTTTTTAAAGGCTGAATAATAGTCTCTTGTGTGTGTTTAGACACACACAAGGGACTGTTATAGAAATACATTTTCTAACCCATTCGTCTGTCAACAGACATGGAGGTTGTTTCCACATCTTGGCTCTTGTGAAGCATTATTCCAATTATTGAGATGCTGTTCTTGAACCACTAGCCCTCCCCCCCCAAAAAAAAACCCCCCAGAATTTGCACTTCCAAAAACTGATTGCTTTGCCTGAGTCCTAGCTCAGACCCCCCAAAATGGGCGAATTCACTCAATCTGCTTATAACGTCTCGGAGAGAGAAATGAAACGATTTTCTTCTCTGATCTGAAAGACCAGACCCATCATTTCTCACCTAGGTTGGCAGAGACCATCAGAGCCATATGGCCGATGCTCAGAGAACGGGAAACTCTGACCAGGGCCCAGGAGACCCCCACCCCAAAAGATGGGAAGGAAGGACAGTGGCTTCCCACGTGCATTTGCCCCAAATGCACAAACTGGGCGCCCAAACGGAACCATCTTGGCATGTTGCCAGACAAGAGGAGAGCAAACAGGTAACCAGCCTTTGAGTTGAGAAGTCCCTTCAGGAGCTCTTGGTGCAAAATCCACGTGGGTAGAGCTGGCACCGGGGGTAGCAGAGCTGGAGAGGGGTGAGGCTTCTGGGGTCCTGTGCAGACACGCAGGACGCAGGGGCTGTCCAGCAGGAGCCAGTTAGAAACAGAGATTACCATCCACACGCACGCACACCCAGCATAGCGTGAAGACCTATCTTTCTCCATCGCTGTTTCCCCAGAAGCCAGTCCTCAGAAATGAATTATGTAAAAAAAACAGATCGTGTGCATTTAAACCCCGGAGCGGTTCTCTGAATCCTGAGGAGCGGTGGGGAGGGCGTGTGTAGGTCTGAAAACTCCAGGGAGTTTTCAGAGCGGGGTGTCAACGCTCTGACGCAAAGTATCAGATGCTCTCAGAACCCTGAACAGGGCCAAGTCCACCCTCCTCTGACTGTTGGATTCCGTCCCCTTACAAACCTATGAAAGTCCTATCTCCCTGCATCTCAGATATTTGAGAAGTCAGCCCTGGGAGTGACTCAGACTTTTATCCGGAGGATGTTGGAAGTCGACTGGGTTCGGATGGCACGGAGAACAGGATAAGGACGCCATAGAAAGCGGATGGAGACCCAGCACCTCTGTGGGGAGAGAGAATAAGTATCTCCGGGTTCACTTAGGTGGGATCTTCGACATACCCCGTTAGCTGTTATTCGAATAATTTACATGCCACTCAAGGTCGAATGCTAAGCGTGCTTCCACGGGCTGTCCTGCGGGCAGAGGCCTGCCCTGCTCCTTCCGGCCAGACCCCCAGCCACGCCGCATCCTTCTCCGTGTGCCTGGCAGGGCGGGAAGCACCCGGCTGAGGCAGAGGCCACGGGTACAATGGGCAAAGCAGTGAAGTACTATTTATCATCCCGGCAAGAACAACAAGCCACGCTTCTCCAAGGAATAAGCCAGCGTCCGTCACATGGATTCTCTCCACCGCCGGCTGAGCCGCAATTACAAAGTCAATCTCGCTTTTCACTTTGGAGGAACTTTTACCGTCAGGGCGCCCTCACCTCTGCACAGACACGCAGAGGACACACAGGGTGCTGGCCTCTGCCTGTCCTGCTGTCTGGCTGACCACCGGCCAGTCACCCTGAGGTGTAAAGCAGAGCTGACCCGCAGACGCAGACCATGAGCCGCTGCGCTCTGTCTCAGAAAATGGGTCTTGCTCACTGGCAGCGCCTGGCCTCGGCTCCCGGCCCATCTCTGGAAGGAGATCTTTTAATTACCCCTTCCCTCCGGCCTCACCACTGGAGTTGTGGTTCAAGACATTAGCAACTGAATGGGATCCCTTCTTACTGTATATCATTTTAATCTTTCATGTCCGAGGGAGCCAGATGGCTTATTATTACAAGCTCTGCCTCGGAAGCAAAAACAAAACAAAACAAAAACAACCCAAACTTTCTATCCGAGGATTTGTGAGATGATGGGAAAAGGAAAAAAAAAAATCGGGGGGAAGGGTAGGAGGAGGGGGTGGCCTCCTGTCCCACCAAACGGCCTGAATTTTAATGACACGTCTTCCGTGGGCAGCAATTTCCACTTAATTACCATTCCTGGTAAATGAATAGGTAGATTAGACGGATAACTAAAATGGCATTGAAAGCTCCCAGACATGAGATTGGTTTCTAAAATATGGACTCGCTAAGCAAACTAGTCATTGCCTTGTGGGGAAATCTCAGGGCGTCCGAGCTCAGGGCCACCCCACAGATGAAATTTTTAAGGTTCTCGCTGTCTGGCTGTTACAACTTGGCAATTTCAGGGTTTACGTATCAGACCACACGGCCATGAAAGCCTTCCCAGTGAAAAAAAATTACTTTGGTCATCATTAAAAGAATTACTATAGGGTTTTTTTTTTTTTTAAGATTTTTGTTGGGGGGGGACGTGGACCGTTTTTAAGGTCTTTATTGAATTTGTTACAATATTGCTTCTGTTTTATGTTTTTTGGCCTGGAGGCATGTGGGATCTTAGCCCCCCGACCAGGGATGGAACCCCCAGCCCCTGCCTCGGAAGGCGAAGTCTTAACCACTGGACCGCCAGGGAACTCCCACTATAGGGTTTTTAAGGTGCCCCGGGGTGGCAGGATTCGGTGAAAAGGCAGCGTTTCCACGTGTGAGATCTGGCAAAGCATTTTTCAAATACCCAGCACGATCTAGAAAATGTTGGACCTGGAAAAGCTTCCCCTCCTTTTAATTCCAGAGTGTCTTTCTACATTCCTTTTTAAAAATGTGTACATTTATCCTTGGAAACCAAATTAAAATGAATATAGGACTTCAGGGGGGATTCATTCAAGGACCGTGACTCAGATCTCCCACCGTGGGTCAGAGATGGGCGTGAATGGTGCCTGGAAATAACACGACCGCTAACCGTCTGCCCCGGGCAGAAGAGACGTCCGCTGAAGCTATAACTGTCCTCATGTGTATCCCATGTCCCCGGCGTGCATCCTGGGAAGAAACAGTCAGTAAGAGATACAGCACTTTTAAACGTGGTGCAGCATTTATTGAAAGAAAAAAAAAAAAAAAGGATATTTCCTTCCATGTGTTAGGAGGGTGGACGGCAAGACAGAAAGTTCCAGAAGGGGGATGGAGCAGTTAAGGCTGAGGGTCCTCCAGGGCTGAAGGTTCCAGGATGGGGACGGGGGGACAGCAGTTATTTCATGGTTGTCCTTTTATTCATCGGCTCTGTGCCCATTGCCAGTGTTGACTCCCAGGGTGCTCTGGTGGGTGGAAAACCCCCATATCCATGGCGCACTCCGCGAGCCCATCCCAGGGTGAGTGTGCGCACGTTTATTACACGGGACCGTGAGAGAGACCACGCGCGCCCCTCTGTGCGTGCGTGCGTGCGTGTCTGTGCGTGAGCGTGCGCCCTCGGGTGAGCCCTCCCGCCGCTGCCCCCGCTGACCCCTGCGCACGTCTCCTGCGGGTCCCGTGTCCTCTCCTCTCACAACCACCGGCTTTCGGGAGGGGGAGCCCACGGTCAGAGGTCAGCTCCCGGCCTGCAGCTGGGAGACAAAGGAGCGGATCACACCGGCTTCAGTCTGGCTCCAGACGACGTGGGACATCTGGCTCGTGAGTAATTACGGGGGAAGACGGTTCCTGCGCCACCCGGTCCCTACGAGCCAATAGGGAGACTCATGTTGGGCTTTCCCGTCTTCTCTTCCTGGCAGTAAAGACGCTGAGTCACCTCTGACTTACAACTTGCCACCCCAAAGATACAGCCCCAAGGACTAAGTGAACTTGGTGAAAGGTCACAACACTCAGAGCCGTTGCCGTCGGCACCACGGGGGCCTCCACCTGAGAGCTGGGCAGGGCGAGCGGGTGCTCGTCTCTGGGTGCATCTTGCTACGTGTGTGTGAGCATCTCTGCGTGTATGCACGCGGTGCACGTTTGCGCCTCGTGGGTGTGCACACGTGCGTACCTGCAGGCACATAGGAGCCAGTGCACGTTAGCACGTGTGCGCGTGTGTGTGTGGACGTGCAGCGTGCAGGTTTGTGTTTGAGGTGGTGCGGGTACGTGTATGGAGTTCACGCCCGTGTGTGCACACGCGTGCATGCAAGTGTATCCCTGTGGGCGTGCACGCCTGTGTGAACATGTGTGCTTCCCTGGGTGCAGGCGGGAGAACGTGTGTGCGTGTTTACATGGGGCTGTTTGTCGGTGCGTGTGAGAGGCTCTGTGTGTGCGTGGTTGCCTGCACGTCCATGCAGCGGCGTGTGTGCGTGCGTGAACCTGCACGTGTGTGCGACTGTGCCTTGTGTGGGCACGTCTGAATCTTTGCCTATACCTGCATTTGCGTGTGTGTACGTGTGACTGTGGGTGTGTGCCTGTGCGTGCATGTGAGAGAGTGTGTGTGCGTGTGTGTGCGTGCGTGTGTGTCTCTGTGTGCGTGTGTGCGTGCGTTTGTGTGCGTGTGTGCGTGTGTCTGTGTGCACGTGTGTGCGTGCGTGTGCATGCGTGTGTGTGTGTGAAGGGTGGCACCGTGCTGTGCCCGTCTTCCTCACCTTCTATCACCTCTCCATCTCCTGCCCTGACGGGCCGGCCACTCTCCTGAGTCCCCGCTGAAACCCCACCTCGCTCCCTTGCTCCGCCCCCCGCCTCAGGGTTAGAGGACAGCGTCCTGATGACTGTTAACTGTGTGAAATGCCAAGTTGCTGTCCTTCTTCTAAGCCCTCAAAGGGGGCTGATTGCTCATTGGAATCAATCAGCCCACCGGATCCCTTGGTTTGGTGAGGAGGATTCTAGCTGAGACGTAGCCCCGTCGAGGGCACCCACCCGGTGTCCGACTTCTGCAAGCGGGCACTGACCCCAGACCTGGGGAGGCCTGTCCCCAGCAGGGCAGCTGCCCCCACCCCCTCCGTCCCTGCCCCTCTGCTCCTTCTCTCCCGGCTGCACTGTCAGAAACTCCCTCCCAAAGACTCACCATCCGTCTGTCAGGTGCTGCACACACAGGAGCTGGCGGGAGCGAGGTCCCTCCGGAGGGTTCAGGTCTCGTTGGCGTCCGGCTCCGGAACGACGTCTGTTTCCCTCCTCCTAGCTCCGTGCTCCCACCTCCATCTGCTGATGCCCTGGGACTCGCCTGCTTCTCCTTTAAAAACATCTCCCAAATCACATTGTCCATTTAAAGAAATTTCTCAGCAGTCGTTGACGAGCCTCCAGGTGCCCGGGTCCCGCGGGCTCAGTTAGCGCCCGCCTTCGGCGCGGGCCATCAATACCAATACCGGCCGCTGCCCTCACGCCCAGGCCTGCTCAGGCCGGATAAGGTGCCTGCCACTCAGATGTCCGAAGTATCAAATTGGTAGCTTGAGGGCACTTAGGGCAGCCCCATCTCGGCGTGCCGGACGCAAGGAGATGTCACGGCACTTCCTTCTAAGAATGTTTTAGCAAATGTTGGACTAATGTTTGTTGAGTGCCTGGGCCCTGGGTGTTTAACAGGTGTATTTCTCTAAAACAAAGGTCCCAAACTCAGATGCCAGCAGGAGTAGGCAGGTAGTCTGAGGACGTGAGGCCAAGGCACTAGGGAGAGGCGGGGATGGGCGAGATGGAGCTCCTGCGTTCTGTAAAACCACAGCCCACGTCCCGGCGGCCGTTGTCCGCAGGAACCCAGACACAGGATCCCTGCCCTTTCCAAATTAGTCTGGGAATCTCGGCACTGGGTTTTCCTCGGACACGGGCCAATTTAAAAAATATTAGCAACTAACTCAAGATTTCAAATGCATTGTCTGGCCAAAAGAAAAGTGATGGGCCGTCAGTTTATAACATTTTCTCTGGATCTTTGCACCCGTCCTAGGAGTCAGGAAGTATCAGACAAAAATCTAATTTTAGGTAAATTTCATAAAGTGTAAGGACTGGGCTGGGGAGGGTGGGACTTGGAAGGTGAACTCCGAGGCTGGATTCAAAAAGGCTGGATGCATGTCACCACAGGGGTGTGTATGTGTGTGTGGTACGGGATTAGTAGATACAAACTACTATACGTAAAATAGATAAGCAACAAGGATTTACTGTATAACTCATGGAACTCTATTCAATATCTTATAATACCCTATCATGGAAATAATCTGAAAAAATATATATATTTTTTACACACACATATATATATACATATATATGTACAACTGAATCATTTGCTACACACCTGAAACTAACACAATATTGTAAATCAACTGTATTTCAATTTTTAAAAAAGCCAGTGTCTTCTTCATGTACCATCTAAGCCTCAAGAAACGCTCTCCATCTGAGGTTCGAATTGCTTTCCAAAGCTTTGGTGCTTGAGGAAGCAAGCTGATGTCCCTGGATAATTAAGTCACGTGAAGACATCCTCCTAAAATACAGGGTAAATGAGGCGTTACCGTACTTTGAAAGAATGGGATCCCCCTCCCCTTACACTGCATCTAGACCCTCACTTGCACCCATCACAGAATCAGGACTGGGCATCTCTCCCACCAGGCTGTAAAGCCTGTTTTCCGACCCCTGGGTCCCGGGTGGCGCTGTGTGACACATCTGGACAGTGTGGCAGTTCTGAGGAGGACTCAAGAAGCCCTGAGTTCTTCTTCTGTATTTCTTCTGTTCACCCACCACGTGAGCAAATTCTGGTGGGTCTGCTTTGGACAAGAGGCCACATGGAGCAGAGACGAGGCACCCCAGCCGAGGCCATCCCAGGTAGGCCAACCCCTAGCCCGCCAGGTATCCCATATATGGGGAAATATCCCCTTTCAATCCACATGTCTTGTGCTGCTTATGGGGAAAATAATAATGTTGATAGGAACCCACACTTTGCAGGATCTCTCTTAGTGGGTCAACATGCTTTATGCCAAAACCAAACCATCCATGAGGATGACCCACCAGGCTGTCTTCCTCACATCATGGGCTGAGATATTTCAGTGTGAAGAGGTAAAAGGATAAAATTAACCAATAACAAATGTGGGCGTGAACCTCGATGTTTGGATAAGCAGCAACCAGCAGTCAAGTCTTTCTGGGCTCGAGGGGCATCAGACGAGAATACAGAGAAGGTTTTGGCTTCAAAGCATCTGTGCTCCAGTGGATTAAAATGTAGACCAATATTAAATCACTCCATCGAGAAGGACTTTCCAGGAATTAAAACAATAGAAGCAATTATATGGGAAAAACTGATCACTTTGTTAACATGCAAATTTTAAACTCTTTATGTCTAAACGATCATAAACACTATTTAGCATTATGTCTAAAAACCATAAACAATACAATAGCATAAAAGATGATGGAAAATATTTGTAACATATATGAATGATAAAGGGTTTAGATCCTTAATATATAAAAAGCTCTTACAAATCAATAAGAATGACAATTATTTACTGAATGCTTTCTGTGCACTAAAATTTTACATATGTGATCTAGTTCAAATGTCATTAAAAAACAAAACAAAACAGGGGACTGGTTACAGGTTAGAAAACTGAGAATTAAAGACATTAATTAAACTGCCCAGAGTCAAAGAGATAGTAAGCTGTGGTTTGGAATTCAAACCCAGGTCCATCAGACTCCAAAGCTCATTGTCCTAAAGACTGCTATCCTGACCCAAACACACACTGGAAACATAACCAACCATCCTAAATAATTTACAGAAGAGAGATACACATGGGGAATAAACGTGAAAAAAAACCATGTTTGCCACTAAAAATCAAAGACTGCAAGTCAAAACAATGGACGCCATTTAAAAACCGTTCAATTTGCAGAGCTCATTTTTTTCTTTTAAAGTAAAATTCAGTGCTGGACTCCATATAACATCGCAGACAACGCCGTGCTCTGTCGGCATCAGTATAAATCAGTACAACCTTCCGGGAAAGCCACTTGACGGTATGAATTGGGCTTTTCACAAGTTCACGTATTAGATCCACTAATTGCACGTCTAGATGTGTCTCTGAAAGTCAGAGTTTTATATGGCAGGATGGATCTGGAACAATGTAAATTCCCCCAAAGAGGTGCAGAGTCGAGTAGATGCTGATGCATCCATGTGTGCAAATACCACACGGCTACCAAAAGTCATGTTTTTGAAAAATACTTAGTGATATTCCATGTATACAGCTTCAGAGCCAATCTCACCATTCCTCCCCAAAGTGTACCAAAAAAGGGGCTGAAGGCAAAGACAGAGATCTTCTTCATCGCCAGGTACAGGGACATCCTGGAGCTGACACTGCCTTGGTTACCAGGCCTACCTGTCCCCTCATAACTAGTAACAGAGGCCCTCCCCTGCCCCAGGCCCCCCCGTTCAGATGAAGGTCATATGGTCTCTGGAACTGTAAGCTCCATTTATTTCCTGTTCTCTATTGGTTTGGGGCTCTGTCATCATGAAGAGTTGCTTTTATAAGGAGAAAAGATACCCCACCTCCCGCTGCCTGACCAATGATCACCCACATCCAGCTCAGCCCGTCTCCAGGCCCAGATCAATCATCAGTCTCATTCCTCAGCCTCCAAGGCGAGGGTCATGGGGACACGGCGGGAGAATGCCCTCTCAGGGCACTGAGGACAGAGGGCGGCCACGGGGACCCTGCAGATTACAGGAGCGAGGACCCTCTCCTTACCAGACGGGCAGCAGGAAAGCCCTCAGCCTACGGGAAGCGGCCAGAGCCCTTCAAGGGTGGCCCCGGGGAGTCAGGACCGGGAGCCACGGAGGCAGGACGGTCTGAGGATGTCCCCGTGCAGGGAGACGCAGGTCAAGGGCCAGCAGGTCACGGGCCAGCACAGGCCTCTTCACTCCACGTGCCAAATACAATAGAAAAGTGAATTTTCCCTTTGAAAACCAGCCAGGCTGGGTCTGTCAGGTAACCACATCTGTGAACCACCTACCTCCATCTCAAGAGAGATGATTTACCTGTAAATATAAAATACGCCTCAGATTTTAGCGTGTGTCTTTAAGCACTGAGCACACATGCACATGCACACACGTGAAACATATAATGTGTATATGTAACATCTATATACAATGTTATATATAACATCTATCTATAAGGTGTAAATACAATGTTTATATGCAATGTCAATAAGTAACACCTACATACAATGTTATATACAATATCTATATACAATGTCTACATACAATGTCTGTATGCAATGTTTACCTATATATGACATCTATATATAACATCTGTATGCAATGTCTGTATATAGTATTTATATACGTCTATATATAATATCTACATACAGTGTTTACATATGTTTCTCTACAATGTCTGTAATAGTCTGTATACAATTTCTATATAAAATATCTACATACAAAGTCTATATGCAATGTCTAGCTATGTACACCTATTTATAATACCTATATATAATGTCTACATACGATGTCTATATATAATATTTACATACATCTATATAGAATGCCAATATATAATACTTGTATATAATGTCTGCATATAGTGTTTATATATAATGTTTCTATACGATGCCTATGCAGTCTGTGTATAATTTGTATATAAAATGTCTATAATGTCTATATGCAATGTTTATCTATATACATCTATGTATAATATCTACATATAAAGTCTACATACAATGTCTATACATAGTATTTACATAGCCTGTATATAATGTCTATAGGTAACACATATATATAATGTCTACATACATTGTTTATATATAATATTTCTATACAATGTCTATACCTGTAGCCTGTATACCATTTCGATATAAAATGTCTACGCACAATGTCTATATATTTGTATGCATATACACGTAATTTCATATATACACTTAACCACACACACACACACACACACACACACACACACACACACACACACACAATGATTGGAATGCAACTTGACCAGAACAAATTGTCCACAAAAGGAAAATGAATGGGCAGGTTAAGCTGAAATGACGCCTCACACGTCAGGTCACCATGGAAAACGCAGGTGTTTGGCCTCTATCTGCATATTCAGACCCAGCCAGACAAGCGGCTGAATTTCCTGAACATTCTTCCACCAGATGTTTCCCTTCCTGTCCCTGCAATTGTAGCCTTTCCTCCGTGAGCCTGTCATGACCAGGAGGGAGGCCCTCTCTTTACTCTATTTTATTCTAAATAAATGACAGGATTTATCCTGCACCTCTACTCCCCACCACACAACTAACGGTCTGAGCGATGTCGCCTAGTACCGCCGTTACCAGCCTTGAAATAAAACACCCAATGTCCACGAATGTGTCAGCACAATATCATTGGAGCGTCTCCATTTCAGAAAAGTTTCATCCCCGAATCCCCTAAAAAGAAAAAACAAAACAAAACAAAAAACAACCACGGGAGGGAAACACACGTTGTCGGTCTCCATCTCCATGTCACTTTGTCTGCTGGGCTCTTTTGCATTTCAAGACATTTCTACTCACCTTGAGTTCCCGGTTCAAAAAGAAACAATAAGTTTAATCTTCTCACTTGACAATGATGTATGGTTCCGGAGAAAAACACTTTTCAGAGGTTATCATTAAAAAGTCTTCTCCCTGCCCACTCCCCCCCCCGCCCACTCCGGTTTCTCCCCACTCTTTATACAATAAGCAATGCACTGAGGCCACCCGAGTCGCTACCGCGTCATGCCGGATGCCATGGGAGCCAAGCCCTTGGCCGAGACCGGCACATCCGAGCCCCGCGGTGAGGTTTGACCCCATTCCCCTGGACGAGCAGTCCCCGGCTGCTGGACTCATCTCAGAGGCCGGGCACCACTGGCCCTCGCCGCCCACCCGGCCCAGCCCCAGCCCTACCCAGATGACCTCTTCCTGGTGAGCACGTTTGCCGAGCTCGGCCTCTTAGGCAGCTGGTTTCCATTAGAATTCCTCCTTCTTTTTTTTTTTTTTTCCTTTTTCTTTGCAGTTAGCGACGTATTAGCATCTGTCCAGGCAGTGGCCGGTATTGGGATGTGGAATATAGTGCAAGGAGCCTGCAAAACACTCGGGGAACCTGGGATGGAAGGAAGGGCCTCCACCCGCACCCCAAGGGTGAGTCCCATTTTTTCCCTAGAGCTTGGGGTCTGCTGAGTGGAAAGCAGCAGCCCACCAAAGCAAAGGAAGGGGAGGAAATCTTTCTCCTCCATCCATTTTACGTTGATGTGAGGGGCGTGGGAGACCTCGCCAATAGACGGACAAAAGACAGATTGGCAAGAGAAAAACAGAATTTACACACACACACACTCAGTGCTGGGCGTCTCAAAGCGATGGTTATAGAACATGGGAGCGTTGAGTGTCTCCACAAAGAAGATTAGATTTGTGAAGACAAAACAAAGGAAAAGAGTTTCACGCTTCCACGGGAGGGGAGCTTTGGGAAATAAACAAGTGGGGGAAACTGATGGAGTGAGAGGTGTGTTAAAAAAAAATCGCACTGAGTATGTTTGAAGATCTAATTGGCTTTGTCGGGCAGGCGACCCATGAATCAGGCGGGCACCCCATCCAGGAAGGAGACGGGCTCTCCAGCAGGATGTACAAAGCGGGAGGTTTTCATCAGAAGGAGGGTTCCATGGAGGCGCTGAGAGCAAAAGAAAATAAAGGGTTGTGTGTAAGCCAGGGCCCCTTCTTTTGTGGGGAAGGGATTGGCAGGGAGCTTTATCACCCAAATTACCTCCGCCAGGTGGACCAGGAAATTTCAGAACAAGCGTTGCTGAGATCAAGTTTCTGAGAGGGGTTGAAACCGCAATCCAGTCTTGCTTTGCTGCCCGGGGGGCAAAGGACTCCATAAGGGGCTGTGGTTCCTGTTTAACAGGTGTGTTTGGGCAGGTCCGTCTGCCTGCCGATGCCCCAAGCTCTTCGTGGCCCTGGACGTGGAGTCCCCAGCTGCTGGACTCATCCCAGAGGCCGGGCAGCACTGGCCCTCGCCGCCCACCCGGCCCAGCCCCAGCGCTACCCAGATGACCTCTTCCTGGTGAGCACGTTTGCCGAGCACGGCAAGTTCCCCAGAGAGGGGGTCCCTGGCCGTCATCATTCTGCAGAGGCGTCTGTGTTTAACCTGATAAGGGAGGCTCTGGGAAGTGGTCTTCATGAACGTGCTTGTCCGTCACCTCCAGCTCGGAGCAAATCCTGCCACCAAACGGTGGCGTCTGGGCGCATATTCTGCCCGCACAGCAAACGTGCTTATTCCCACAAGAAGCTCAGAGCTACCCAAACTGACCCTGCGTTGGAACAAGGCTCTTCTGGGGATGTTTACATTTCTTGCTATTGTCATGGTTATGGATTAAGGTGAGAAAGGGATTTTTAAAGAGGCACATGAAAAGCTGCTCAACATCGCTAATCATTAGAGAAAAACACATCAAAACTACAATGAGGTATCACCTCACACCGGTCAGAATGGCCACCCTCAAAAAATCTAGAAACAACAAATGCTGGAGAGGGTGTGGAGGAAAGGGAGCCCTCCTGCACTGTTGGTGGGAATGTAAATTGATACAGCCACTATGGAGGACAGTATGGACGTTCCTTAAAAACCTAAAAACAGAAGTACCCAGCAATCCCACTACTGGGCATATACCCTGAGAAAAACCATAATTCGAAAAGACACATGCACCCCAATGTTCATTGCAGTATCATTTACAATAGCCAGGACATGGAAGCAACCTAAATGACCATCGACAGACGAATGGGTGAAGAAGACGTGGCGCATATATACAATGGAATATTACTCAGCCATCAAAAAGGAACGAAACTGGGTCATTTGTAGACATGTGGATGGACCTAGAGTCTGTCATACAGAGTGAAGTAAGTCAGAAAGAGAGAAACAAACATCGTATATTAACGCATATATGTGGAATCTAGAAAAAGGGTACAGATGAACCTATTGGCAGGTCAGGAATAGAGATGCAGACATAGGGAACCGGTGTGTGGACACGGCGGGGGGAGGGAGGGACGGGGAGATAAGGTTTGACATATACACACTGCCATGTGTAAAATAGGTAGTTAGTGGGCACCTGCCGTACAGCACAGGGGGCTCAGCTCGGTGCTCTGTGGTGACCTAGGTGGGTGGCATGGGGGGTGGCAGGGAGGTCCAAGCAGGAGGGGATGTATGTATATGTAGAGCTGAATCACTTCATTGTACAGCAGAAACTAACACAACATTGTAAAGCTATTATATGCCAATAAAATTTCAAAATTTAAAAAATATTGGGGAAAAAAATAGTGTGAACTTGTACACACATGTTCATAGCAGCCCCACTTACGATAGCTGCAAGGTGGAAACAGCCCAAGTATCCATGGATGGATACACAGCATGGGGTCCACGCACACGGTGGAATATGACTCAGCCGTGAAAAGGAGTGAAGCCCTGACGCAAGGCTACCGCGTGGACGGACCTTGAACACAGGCTGCTCAGTGAGAGAAGCCAGACCCGGAAGGACACACGGCATGTGATTCCATTGACAGGAAACGTCCAGAACAGGCAAATCCGTAAAGACAGAAAGTAAATTGGTGGTTGACAAGGGCTGAGAAGAGGGGGTCGTGAGAAGTGACAGGTAGGGGGTTACAGTAAATTTAAAGCAATACGTTCCTATTTGAAATTTGTTAACTTTATTTAAGTTTAATAAACTTCCCCAACCACAAAACAATCCCAGCAGTAGCCAGCCCACCTGCAAACTGTGCACTGCTCCTTGTGAAAGTCTAAGGCAGGACCACCCTTCAGGACCCCTGACCTTCAGAGCCGCCGTGCCTTCCCTGCTTCAAGAACCTGAAAGCAATCACTCTGCTAAATTGCTTACTTTTTGTCTCTGACACTGCGTGGGCTCCTTGTACATGCCCACTGCATGGGGCCACAGGGGGTGAGGGGTGCCAGATAGCTGGTTAAACTGACTCTGGATGTGTCTGGGAGGGAGGGTGTTTCTGGATGACATGAGCGTGTGAATCAGTGGACTGAAGAAAGCCGATGGCCCTCCAATGTGGTGGGTCTCGTCTAATCAGTTGAAGGCCGGATAGACGTAAAGCCTGGAAAAAAAGAGAAGTTCCTCCCATGGCCTTGGAGTTGGGACATCAGCTTTTTCCTGCTATTTGACTCAAACTGAAAAAACAGCTCCTCCTGGGTCTTGAGTCTGCAGGCCTTCAGACTGGAAGTTACACCATCAACTTTCCTGGGTCTCCAGTTCGCTGACTGCAGGTCTTGGGACTTGTCAGCCTCTGTAATAGCTGACCTGATTCTTTATAATTAATAACCCACTCTCTCTCTCTCTCTCTCTCTCTCTCTCTCTCTCTCTCTCTCACACACACACACACACACACTCTCTCTCTCTCTCTCTCTCGCTCTCTCTCTCTCTCTCTCTCTCTCTCTCTCTCACACACACACACACACACACACACACACACACCACCGGTTCTTTTTCTTTGGAGAACCCTGACTGACACAGACCTTTTCAAAAGTGGAAAGAAAATTGTCACACTGAGTTCTCTCTGTCCACTGGGGTGCACCCAGGAAGTCCCGGCCACTGGCACAAAGTCACCACCATGATGACCACTGGCCCTCCCTTTGCCACCGTCCACTGATGTGTGAGATCAATGGTAAGAACAAATATTGGCGTGTGTCAATAGTTATCTGCCTCCCTTCTGGAAGGAAAAATATATACATAAAATCTCCTTCAAAATATGAAACAGCTTCCTCATTACTTCACTGCAGAGAACATTTTGTAACCATCCACTTTTGGTTCCAAAGCCTCAAAACCCATGACAAGTGACCTCTTTCCTGATCTGCACATCTGGGGTCCAGGAATGATAATAAAAACCACGTGGAATGGACCAAAAAAATAAAAATAGGTATCCATCTCACATTAGTTCTTCATAGTTCCTCAAATTTCCCCAAAGACAGAATGCCATTGGTGGGGCATTGCAAATCCCCGTTCTGTAAGGAAGAGGGGACATTCCCAGGTGTATTCAACTGTAACATCAGAAACCCCAGGGTTCGTTAGATGGCAGAGTCCCACCAGGGTCCCCAAGCATTGACCAGTCGCCTGTCCCTCACCACCCAGGCTGGCCACACGCTCTATTTAGAGCAGATTTACCACCATTTCCACAAAACCCCTATTTGGGGCTGGCCTTGGGCAAAGTAGAGAGGCTCCATGAACTACTTTCTAACCTCCCCCTTTGGGGCACCATTGGACCCTCTGTCCCAAATGTAAGCCCTCCAAGGAGCCGCTTACACCCATGTCTTATTTCTCCACACGCTCCTCTCTGTGACATGGAAACAATGGAGTTGCCAATGTCTTATCATTCCCGGGGGTCCATGTCAGACATTTCCTCCCTGTGAAAGAAAACAATCTCGCTCCACTACAGGGGTCCAGAGATTTAAGAATGCAGGAGGGACCTTCCCAGAACTTTGGTAAGTGCTTTAAGCAGATGGTCATTGGCCCAGTGGTTTCATTTATCGCCCTAACCAAGACCCCATAGACCAGGTTCTCACAATCTCATGCGGGTTATGTTAAAATGAGGTAAATAGTGGGGCCTGAGACCGCATTCCCACCATGTATCACGTAGGTTATGTTAAAATGAAGTAAATGGTGGGACTTCAGACTGGGTTCCCAACGTATTATATACCAAAGACGTTCTAGATCAGTGTCCTCAACTTTTCCTTCAGTATCGCCTCCCTAAAATCAACAGTCTTGGTGTAACAAAGGTCAAGCTGCCCCACGGCGGACGGAAAGTCTTCTCAATAAACGGTGCACATATCGCTGATTCACTTCAATGTACAGCAGAAACTAACACAGCATTGTAAGGCAACTCTACACCAATAAAAAAGTAAAAAAAAAAAATAAACAGTGCAGAGTTGACTGGATATCCATGTTGGGGGAAATATGTCTACAGCCCTTTGCTTCACAACAGAAACATAAATTAATTCCAGGCAACGTGAAAAGTAAAACAATAAAGCTGCAAGAGGACCTCCCAGGAGGATATCTTCCTGACCTCAGGACGGGCAGACCGTTTTTTCCTTTCCTTTTCATTTTTTGGCTGCGCTGCACGGCTTGTGGGATATTAGTTCCCCGACCAGGGATTGAACGCAGGCCCCGGCCACGAGAGCGCTGAGTCCTACCCACGAGACGACCAGGGAATTTCCAGGCAGACATTTCCTAGGATGCGAAATGAACTGACCTAAAAGAAAATGGTTAACACATGGGATACATTAAAATTAAGAACCTCTGGGGACTTCCCTGGTGGTTCAGTGGCTAAGACTCCACACTTCCACCTCAGGGGCACGGGTTTGTTCCCTGGTCAGGGAACTAAGATCACGCATGCCGCATGGTGCAGCCAAAACAAAAAAAAATTAAGAACCTCTGTTCTTCAAAATGCACATTAAGAGGGTGAAAAGGTACCAAAAGCCAGAAAGGGCAATACAGAAACAAAAGTCAACCTTATTTACAAACATGTAGTAAAAACTCTAAATAAGAATAGTATACACAGAGCTGATTCACTTTGCTGTACAGCAGAAACTGACACAACATCGTAAAGCAACTAAAGTCCAATTTTTAAAAATTGTAGCAAATCAAATCAACTATACTTCAATAAAATTTTTTAAAACCCTATTTTTAAAAAATGGTGAAAAGGCAAGGCCACCTGTGATTCAGAAGATATTGGCCAAATCTTCAGATCCGGAATATGTAAAGGACTCCCGCAAATCATCAAGAAAGAGACAAATGAGTGAGAAACAGAGGAAAAGACCAGAACTGGCCCTGCACCAAGAGGGGTGTGGGGAAGTCCAGGATGCCGTTGGCGATAAAAGCGTGATGATGCCAGGGGTCGATGACATGCTTCTACAATGCTGCTGGGATGTCAGCGGCCACAACTACTTTGCAAAACTGTCTGGCATCAGTTAGTATAATGTACACAGCACTATGGAATATTATGCAGCCATGAAAAGGAGAGAAGCCTCTGACACGGGCTACAACGTGGATAAACCTTGAACACACGATGCTCAGTGAGAGAAGCAGACCCAGAAGGACACACAGTGTGTGATTCCATTGATAGGAAACGTCCAGAACAGGCCAAGTCCACAGAGACAGAAAGTGGGGTTCATGGTACCAGGGGCTGGGGCAGGGAGATGGGGAATGACAGCTCATGGGGACAGGGTCTCACGGGCGGGGAATGAGAATGTTCTGCAACCAGACAGAGGTGGTTGTACAACATTGTGAATTTGCTAAATGCTGTAAAATTGTGAATTTTACCTCCACATTTTTAAAAAAATGAAACTTTGCACAGTGCATGGCTCAACACTTCCACTCCTAGGTGTATTCCCAGTAGAATAAGCGCACAGGTATATGTTTACCAAGAAATGTGACAAAGAAGGTAGATGGCAACACAGCTTCTAGTGCTCCAGGCTGGAAACAGCCCCAAGGTCCTTGGACTGCAGGATGAGAACGTAAACAGTGACATCCTCGCAGGTGGACGTCTACATGGCATGACATCTCGTACAACACGGGCAAATCCCCACAAGCCTGGAGCCCAACAAGAGACAGACGTAAAAGTGTGTTTCCATTGACAGGACTTTTTTTTTTAAATATAAATTTATCTACCTATTTATTCATTTTTGGCCACGTCGGATCTTCGTTGCTGCGCACGGGCTTTTCTCTAGTTGCGGCGAGCGGGGCTGCTCTTCATTGCGGTGCGCGGGCTTCTCATGGCGGTGGCTTCTCTTGTTGCGGAGCACGGGCTCTAGGCTTGTGGGCTTCAGGAGTGTGGCACGCGGGCTTCAGTAGTTGTGGCGCACGGGCTTAGTTGCTCTGCAGCATGTGGGATCTTCCCAGACCAGGGCTTGAAGCCGTGTCCCCTGCATTGGCAGGCGGATTCTCGACCACTGTGCCACCAGGGAAGTCCTGACAGGAAGTTTATAATCAGCGAGAACTCATCTAAACTGGAAAAGACCAAGTGGCCGTTACCCCTGGGAGGGGAGGCAGGGGAGGGGACAGCAGAGGGGCCTCTCTGGCTGCTGGGGCTGAATTCCTAATCTTGGTCGGTTTGCATGGGGCACCCAGGTGGTGAAAATTCATACAGCTGTGCACTTATCACTGCTCTACTTTACTGTCTGTAGTTTTTAAATTGAAGTATAGTTGGTGTACAATATTACATAAGTTACAGGTGTACAATATAGGCGTCCACAATTTTTAAAGGCTTTATTCCATTTATAGTCATTATAAAATATTGGCTACATTCCCCTGTGTTGTACTATATATACTTGTAGCTTATTTTATACTTTGTATAAATATATCCTTGTAGCTGATTTTATACCTTACCCCCATATTTTACACCTTGATGAAGACTGCTTTTTTTTAAAAAAGTTCACGATCAGTATCCTGAAGGGTAGAAATCTATAGCCCAGGGTCGAAGGAAAAGATGAACAGACCTGGAGAATGTAATGAATGTCATCTCCCCGCCGGTAATATCCAGGAAATTGGCCGTGCGTCATAATTAATGGATTATTAGCGGGCACTCAGGCACCCTCAGTAATCAGAGGGCGCATCGTGATTTTGTCTAATTGAACAGTGAGCCCAGGGAGGGGGTCCCTGTCTCCCCTTCCCGGCCCCCGGCCCCTGTCTTCCTCCCGGGGAGGCCGGGAAAGGGAGGGTGCTTTCCGCCCCACGGCAACTTACGTTTGGGGAAGAGATGAAATTTCAGCAGAGACGGGGAAACACTGAAGTGAACACTCAGCCCCCAAATAATTAGAAACAGGATAAAGTAAGGAGGTAGGACCACAAATCAAATACACAGGCATCAGTTAAAGTCAAAACCTGAAGCAAGAAGGGCCAGCGGGGAAAGTCAGAGGCGGAGATGGGCTGGGGAGCCTCCAAGCCCTGTCAGCCCTCACTCCCACCCGCTCGGTTCATCCAGAGCACAGGGGGCAGGGGGGTCTAGGTCCTACATCTCAGGAGCCCGTCCATGGGGACAGGAGCGCAGAACCAGAGACCAGGCAGTGTTCTCAGCAGCCCAGATGCTCAGGGGCCGAGACCCTGAGGCCACAGCCACCCCACTGTCCCATCTACCAGCCCACGGGGACCCCACAAAAGTGGGTAGAAATGCAGCAGGTGCTCATTTGTCCCAAGCAGTTACCTGGACGCATTTGGAAACACCCGCTCTTTAAGCCACTTCTGTACTTGCTTTTGCAGGGCACACCCCTCCATGGGCCTTGAGACCTACGAGGACCAAGGCGCCGGATCCTCGGGCTGTGCCGCAGGTCCCGGGACCGCGTCCACTCCTGCACGGCACCCCCTGAGGTGGCCACACTCCCACCCCACACAAGAGCGCCCGATCCAGGTCAGGCCCCGCCCCACGGTGAGCATCATGGATCATGGCTGTGCCTGCTCAGAGCTCGTGTTCTCAGGAAGGATCAAGTGATACATGGGTAACAGATGCCACGGTAATGGGGACTAGAGATTCCTGCAGGGAAATACCTGGGGGGAGACAGGCTGGGGGTCTTGGGATGGAGCTTGGGGAACGGCCCCTCTGCAGAGCTGACGTTTAGAAAGAGCTGATACCAGGAGAAAGCATTCCAGACACAGGAGCAGCACGTGCAAAGGTCCTGGGGTGGGTGCGGACATCAATGCTGAACAGAGTCAGGGGGACCACGGGCCTCTGAAAGGGCCTTGCGTAGCATCTTGTAGGGCAGCAGCACCCTAAGTTTTTCCCGACTATGCTGAAGAATCATAGTTACCCTCCATCGAATCTGCACGCGAAGACCTCTGGGAAGCCGAGGGATTGGTGCTGAAAACTCAGCTCTTCTAACCAACAGCCGGGTGGTCTTGCCCAGACCTCGTCCCAGTTCCTAGGGCCCGCACATCCTTCTCTTTTCCCTGCATCCACGCTACTTCCCTGACCCGTTTTGCTTCATAAAATCAAAGTGAAAAAATTAACGCTCTGAGCCCCCGCCTGCATGGGGCTCACCCCCAAGGGCGGCTGCGCGAGGACCCCGAAGTTGGGGGTGTGTCCTGTGTCCTTCTTTCCTTGTGTTCCCCAGATCTCCCCGCTGCAGGGCTCTGTCATGGCCTTGCCGAGACCTCTGAAGCCTCGCCTGGGACGGGCTGTTCATTTCCTGCCCTTCTCCCTGAAATAACTCAACACTTTGCAGCACCCAAAGCAATCGGGGCGGCTCGAGGATTAATCACCGCACAAATTTCTTCTCTGGAGTCAAGGTTAATTTTAAATTATCACAAGGCAGAGGAGGCTTTAATTACCGAGGAGCATGGAGCCCCGGCACCCCTGGCAGTGGCCACCCCCTCCCGAAGAGACGCACGGGCTTTCCAAGCAGGTTAGAATAAAATATGAAACCGAGCTACATTTAGAACAATGGGCAAATCAAACCCCGCGTTTAATTTTCACCGTGCATTGTTTTGGGGGTGGGGGGCATGGAAATCCAGTTCAGGGCCTTCTCCTCCAGCTTCCAAATGAATGAGCGCCTCGGGGGGAAAATCTTCTACCTGCCTGACACCCCTGCAGAGTTTCCTGACGGACCTTGTGACAGTCACGGGTCAATCCCAGCTGGCGGGCAGGTGGCCCGGCTGGCAGGGCAGGAGAGGTGGGGGGAAGGGTGCCTCACGGCCTGGATTCCGCAGCATCCCGTCTCGCAAGGGTACTTTTTCTGTGGCCCCTTCCTTCCCTCTTTGTCTTCGACCCCGCGCCCGCCCGGAAATTACCGGAAAAGCTTCGATCACCACTCAGTAAACAAAAACGTTTTGGCGCCGGGGCAGCAAGTGACAAGGCTGTGATTCACTGCATCTCGTTCTAAAGCCGGGTCTGGAGAGAATGCTAATCCTTCATTATGTAGGATGCACTGGGTTTTCTTTCCTTTTTTTTTTTTTTTTTTTTTTTTTTTCACCCTTTCTGCCCTCTTTTCTTACTAAAATGACAGTCAGGCTGTGAAGCCTAATAATTGTCCGTGAGTGGGTCTGGCTGACTGTCCGTCTTAATTTTGCCTCTGAGGCAGGCTCCTTACTCCGCGGGGGTCAGGGGTCTCCTGCTAAATCATGCATACCCACCATCCCTTGTGAATTAGGCGGCTGACAAGCCGGCGCTAATGATTAAACCAAGCTGCATTAAACTCCGGCACTAAATTGCTATTACTTGCGTGATGGATTACGGTTCTAATGAGCCGATTATTACCACAAGTGACCTTGTGGGCTGAGAGAGTGTTTCAATAGGGCCCACGTCTCTGACACACCCGGTGTCACCGCGGCGCCGACGTGTCCACGTGTGTGCACGCGTGGGTGTGGGTACCTGTGTGCACGCGTGCGGGCACCTGTGCTTTGTGTCTTTTTTTTATCCTGGGTTTGTTCCTCGATGTTTCCACTGCTCATCGGAGCACACACCCTAATGGGACCCGCCATCTGAGGCGTGCTCCTCGCTGGGGAGTTTTAATAGACGTGAAATTAAAACGTCCAATGACTAGTACGTGCGCAGCGGAACCCGCGGGGTCCCGTGCGTGTCCTCACGCTGCAGAGCAGGGTGAGCAAAAGGACCTGGAAAGGAAGAGACGTTCTCCGGGAAGCTGCCCGCACGTCCTCCAGCTGGGAAATGGGTGTGGAACGGGCGCCGGTTTGAAGCAAAAGCCCGAACACTTCCTCTGAAGTTTAAGTCGCCTGGAAAAGCCCATGAGGACCAGGGACGGCCCCTGTTCCTACACCCACCAGAATCAAATATCAAAAACTGGCCAAGTGTCAGTTCCGTCATCTGTAAAATGGTGAAAATCACTATTAATTGTGAGAGTAAAATGCACGAATGTACACAGCAATGCCATGCAACCTGGAAAGACCTGGACAAGTATAAGGGATTATCTCATGCTTTTTTTTTTTTTTTTTTTACAAAACAGAGAAATTGCATTTTTTGAGATTGCTTCTCCTACAGAGGAAGCATTTTTGCTCAGAACATTTTAACGCTGCTCTGAAATAGGTTCTGTCAGCGGGAGCCTGCTTGGGGCCTGGGCCGCCCCGTGGCCGGGGGGGTACGGGGTCAGTGAAGGTCTCCAGTGAGCGCCCTGGGGTGTGGTCCCCGGCGACGGAGACTTGCCGTCCAGGTAAGGGCTGCCGTCAATAACCCAGATGGACCCCCAGCAAAGACATTCAGGAGGGCTCAGCAGAGGGTCCCCCGGTCCAGCCTCGATGGACGGCCGCCCCCGGAAGAAAGCACTCCCGCCCTCATCTTGATTTTGGACTTCTGGTCTGCAGACCTGTGCGACGAGAAACTTCTGCTCTAAGTCACGCGGCCCGTGGCCGTTTGTTACGGCCACCTCCGGAGGCTAATCCGGAGCTCACGACCACCTTATTTCCGGCTACTTCCTGGGTGAACCTGCACTCCTCACCTGCCCAGCACACCTGGCCTCCCGAAACCACGTCCCTTCCCCACCCACCCGCGGGTGTTTCCTTCGAGGTCCAGTCCCCGTCTCACTGGCGTGGACTGAATATGTGTGTGCCTCCAAATGCACATGTGAAAGCCCTGACCCCCAGCGGGATGATATGAGGAGGCGGGGCCTTTGGGGGGTGTTTAGGGTTCAAGGAGGGTGAGGTTTGCATCTTTCCTGGTGGGATCAGTGCCCTCAAACACCAGAGCTCTCTCTCTCTCTCTGTGTCTCTCTTTGTCTCTGTCTCTCCCCCCCCGCCACCGCCCGAGGGGAGAAGGGGAGCCCCAAACTTTCACCTCCAGCAACAGGACAAATGAGACCCTGCAGACAGGCGAGAACGTCCTCTCCCAAACTTTCACGGCGCGACTGCAGATGCGCTGTGTAACTTGGGGGCTGGTGCGTTGCTTTGCTGAATCCCATTTAAGCCTCCTTGGAAAGCACGACACGCGTGGCGTCGATTTCCACGGGAGTGTGAACCCACGGGCCCCCGGGCGCGGGCGGGAAGAGCCAGAGCAGGAGTTGCGTGTCGGCTTTGCTCTGTAATTTAAGAGAGAAGAGGAAGAAGCCAAACGGAATTTGTGTGATTCTGCTGGTGACGCACCAGGCGAGCTCTTTGGAAAAGCGAACCCGGGGTTTCGGTTCACGGATGCTCCGTGGAGACCCCCTCGCTCAGAGGAAGCCGCTCTCTCCGGGAACACGGAAGGTCCGGATTCAGCATATCGCTGTCTCCTTCAGCGGATAAAGCAAATGTTCCTTGATAAGGCGCCTTTAGGAACATAATTCCATTTCCCAGTGGCTGGTAAAAGCTGAAGGAATCTGGAGGATTTTCCTGGCTGGAAAGGGGGCTCCTCCGTCTCACCCAGGGCTTCCTGCTCCCGCCACGCGGCTGGACACCACATTCTTGGACACACGCCCCTTGTCATCTCTGGATAAACAGCCTCTGACACGTTTTCAATATGATTACATTAGAGCAAGTGGGTCGTGATGGATAACCTAATATCCAGGCCACGCAAGCCATCCATCACGGGAAGTATATTAATTATTCAATGTAGCTCTCTAATGCAAGAATCAATGTTGGAAATGAAGAAAAGGAACTCCAAACTCCCGGCAGACCCCAATGACACAATACACAAGGAATACTAAATAATCACACCCTGTAATCAGTGGCTTAATAAAATCCATTTATTTCCCTGTCAAAGGCATGGCACGGCTTCATTTCACAAAAGGATAATTGAATATATTTTTAAGTTTTTTTTTTTTCTGGACACAATTACACGCGTGTAATTAAGCTGTCCTTAAGTCTGAAACACACAACCGATAGTTACGCGTTAGCAGCTGGGATGTACTGTTAAGGGTGGATGTGATACGCACCCTCATACAAGACATGGGACACGAGGTGGCGAGTTCTTGAAGAGAGAACAGGACCTGGGTGGGTTCCAGCTCAGAGACCCAGGGACTCCTGGGAACTCAGGAGCCCGGCGGGGCCTGAGTCTGCCGGGAACACGGTGCAGACCCTCGCCCTTGGTTTGAATACGCCTGCCTTTGTTGGAAGGACGGGATGGATGCAGCTCCTGCCCAGCCTCACCACATACAAAGCTAGGTTACCAAGTTTCACATTTTGCTGTTCACTGTAATTGCTTTTCTTTTAATTTACCTCAGCGGAAATGTGGAGAAAGAGAGTGCCTTCCATGGGTATTTCTGATGCGCCCTTTGGACTGTCCTATTCCAGGGGCCAGTTCCAAACGCAGGGAGGGGAGGTGGAGGCCTCAGGCCCCAGGCAGCCGGCCAAGGAAATGCGTGTGTGGGCGGGACTGACGTGGATGGTAAACATGCACTTAGCATCTGCCAGGCGACCTTTCAGGAAAGGAGTGCTCTTTCACTTTGTCCAGATGATGCCTCCATGTTTGCTCCCGGGAGAAACTCCACGCTTTAAAAATCTGAAGAACCAAATGCATTTTCCCCATCCCGTTCAGTTACACCTGGGAATCAATATAAGACCACGAATACATAAGATACTTGGCCAAGTGCCCAAGCTTTGGGGACACAGGCTGTGGTTCTGGGTTCAAGGGAGTTATCAGAGGGCTCTGAGGAGTCCTGGTAGCAGGAAGTCTGGAGTTGGTGTTACCTGAATGGTTGATTCAGCTCCTCGGTGGAATCATTAAGGAAGGGGTTCTCACCTCAGCTTGGTGGCATCTGTGTTCGGGTGCCTCCCCTCGTGGCGCAAAGTGGCTGCCACTGTTCTGGATATCATATTCTTCTACCATAGCACCGATGGCAGGAAGAGAACGTCCCTGCTCTCACATCTACCCACTTCAATAAGGAAAACCCTTCCCAGAATCTGGCTCAGGCATCCCTGCTAAATCCACCAGCTGGAACTGTAGCTGCCAGGGAGCTGAGAAGGGGACGGTGGGTGCCTGGTGTTTTCTGTTATGAGAGGTGGGTGAGCCAGGAAGGCTTTGGACAGGTGGGCAGGGTACCCTCCTGAGGGCATTTCTCTTCCCCAGGAGACGATGCACCTAGAGGTTGGAAAGACTCCAGGGGAGGGTCCTTCCTGCCTCTTCCAGCTGGGGGCTCCGGGCGTCCCTGGGCTCCTGGCCGCATCCCTCCCGTCTCTGCCTCCATCTTCATGTGGCTTCTCCTCTGTGTCTGTGTCTCTGGTCTTCTGTCTCTCAGAAGGACCCTGTCATTGGACGTAGGGCCACCCTCCTCCAGGAGGACCTCATCTCAGACCCTTCACTGCATCCCATCTGCAAAGACCCTCTTTGCAAATACGGTCCGTTTGCCAGGTGGGCATGAATTTGGGGCTGGTGGGGGGGGATACTCATCAACCAACACAGACTCCACGGGCCTCTCCGTGAAGGGCGGGGCTGGAAGGGAAAGCACGGGGCGGGGTCTCCCTGTTTCCACGCAGGGGTTGTCCTAGCAGATGTTATCCACGAGCTGCAGGGGCACATTGGTCATTGCCCTCTTTCTCTCCAGGTCCAGACAAGACTTAAATTCTCAGAGGCCAGGCGGGCGCCGGGAGAGGCAGGTGAAGGTGCTCAGGAAGGCCTGAAGCCACATCCGAATCGGTAAACCTCTCTTTGGTCTGGGATAATGACATGATCTCAGCCCAAAAGCACAACGGGCTTTCTCTGTCCCCAAATGCCAGCGTTCCTCTAAATTGTGTCAGCTGCCCCCCCTTCCCAGCAGAACAGGACAGACCAGCGGTCAGAGCACCTGCAGGCAGCTTAGGTGGTGCCGGGTGAGCTGGGTGAAGGCTGGAGGGGCCGTCTTCGCCCTCAGCTCTGTCCTGGCCTGAGAGACCAAGGGAGACAGAGTCAGGAAGTGCGGACCCTCCTCCCAGGCATATGGGGATGCAGGACCCTCACCCTACATCCTCTCTGGTGCTGTGGACTCCTAAGGGTGTATTATGAATTATGCATTTCCCTGGCTCTTGTCTGTCCCCCGAATACGAATCCCGTGAAATAGGGGCTGGTCTGACCCGCTCATGGCCGACTCCCAGCCACTGAGACCCCACCTGGCACTTAATAGATACAAGGTAATTCCCTGTCACTCCTTTTCATGGCTGAATACTATTCCACTGTCTGGATGGACCTCACCGAGTCCACCATTCACCTCTCGGTGGACATTTGGACTCTGTCCACCTCGGGTCTCTCCCCTGAGTCTCCCCAACCGTCTGGGTACGAGGCGTGCTTCCCCACCAGAGAAGGGGGCTGTTCACAGCATCCCTAAAGGTACAAAATGAGTGATGAGATTTTAAGAGTTTTCTTTTTCTTGCTCTGCGACCCTGTGTTGGGAAGACGCATGAAAGCAAAGGGAACAAACCAAAGCAAGGCAGTCTTTCTTTCCTCCCTGGGCTGCCTGCTCACTAATGGCCAAGCGGCGTTTATTCAGCTGCCTTTCCCCCACGCATCTGGCGAGTATTTGGGGGCACTTCCAATGCACAAGGCTGAGGGCTGGAGGTTGAAGGAAGGGGTCCTGCCTTCCGAGGTTCACCCTGCAGGGTTTGGGCAGATGAAGCGTTGTTAACAGGACGGTCCTGCCTGAATGTGACGCGGGACCCTCTCCAGGGGACAGCTCCCCGAGTGCCCTCCTTTTCCAAAGTCCTGGGGTTCAGGCGAGGGGGACCCCTTTCTGAGCAATGCTGGAAAGAACTCATGGAAAAGGTTCGCATTAGAGTTGGGTGTCGGACACATATCTGATTTTTCTAGGGTTCAGGCTTGAAAGCAACCTTATTAGCTTCATCCTCGTGCCCCTGAGGAAGGGGGTCTGCCTCGGAGATGCGGGGTGTCGGAACAATCCGAAGCGAAGGAGGCTCAGCTGGCACTGAGGCTGCAAACACAGGCAAAACCATCTTTGTTTTTGTTTCCGCTTTTCTCCCCATTAATAAACAGGGAACCACCAAAATAGCTCACAAGGGGCGTCTCCAGAGGAACCACAGAAACCCCCAAACCAGGAGACATTACAACCCTTGACCCTCACTAATGTGGGAGCTGGCCACCCCCAAGCAGAGGTCTGATAAATGGGTCGACCAGCTGTCTCCACGCCCAGAGCTCACACCTGGGTCCTGACCTTCCCTGTTTTACCCTCAAAAGTGTCCCACTCTGGGTCAGAAAATATGACACAATCGTGCCAGTGGTTTAGTTCTCTGTGCTTGGGAAAAAAAAAAAAAAAAAAAAAAAACACCTCTCAAAACACCCTGTTTCTAATAATCAGTAATGGATGCATTTCAACATGCCATTGGGAAAAGCGTGTTTAAGACAATTTACAACAAAACTGTCAAATCCTTCTCAGAAAGACCCCCAGAATACAGAGGCAGGGGATACAGCGCATATATTTGGGCCAAGAAAGGCTCGTTTTCGTCTTCACGTTAGGCAAAGTTTAAAATGATCGTAATAGTAATAATAGAAAAGGACACACTTTATAATTGCAAGTGTGCTTGGGGTTTTTGTTTGTTTGTTTTCAATTCACTACTGATGTCAGTTGATTAAATCGCGGTTCAAGAGGTCAGGGCAGCTGCCATCCAATTATCTATTCACTGATTAACCCGAAACACAACAGGTGTCCACTAGCTATGTGAATAGCTTAGGAAAAACATGTCCAGTCATTTAAAAATTGTAAATCTATGCAGTATGAATACAAACCAGACATTCACTGCTCAGGGGCAAGGCTGGTTTTGTCTCAGGCACCGGTTTCAAGAAAGAAGGGCAAGAAATAGGTCTCTCATTATATTTCTTTAGCAGCCTGTTATCCTGGGAAACCGGCACTTAAAGGTGCCACAGTGGGGGCTGCTGCAAATTAATGACAGCTGCCTTCCCCCAACGCAAACCTGTTTCACGGAGGGGAATTGCTGACACGATTCCCCGTGTGCGGGAAGCGCCATTGTTCGGAAGGAGAGCAGGCTGAAAGCCAGAAACCCATGTGCTCGCTACCTCGAGTCCCGTCAACGGCACCGAAACATTATCCGCCCAGCCTTTCAGGAACATCTCTTCCGTGTGAATGCTGGGTTTTTCTTTCTTTCAGCTTTTTTCTTTTCCTTGAAATCTTACAGACTCTCCGAGCTCTCCATAAGCGCCGGGTTTTGAGCGTGGAAAGACATCTCGGCCAGATGTGGCATCTTTTACTTTCTCTTAAAAATCTAACTGTAGAGATGAACGTATTTGCAAAGCAGAAATAGAGTCACAGGCGTAGAGAACAAACTTATAGTTACCATGGGGGGAATTGGCGGGGGGGTGGAATTGGGAGATTGGGATCGACGTATACACACTACTCTGTATAAAATAGGTAACTAATGAGAACCTACTGTAGAGCACAGGGAACTCTGCTCAGTGCTCTGTGGTGACCTACATGGGAAGGAAATCCAAAAGAGAGGGGACGTATGTATACGTATGACTGACTCACTTTGCTGCACAGCAAGAAACTAACACAACATTGTAAAGCAACTCTACTCCAATAAAAATGAATAAAAAATAAATCTAACCTTTCTAGGGACTTCCCTAGCGGTCCAGTGGTTAGGACTCAGTGCTTGCATTGCAGGGCACAAGGGTTCAATCCCTGGTTAGGGAACTAACATCTCACATGCCATGCAGCACAGGCAAAAAAAGAAAAAAAAATGTATATATATATATATGTATGTATATATAACCTTTCTACATGGTTCACCGCATACATCAAGGAAACCAAAGAACCTAGGATAGAGTAGGTGCCAATTTAACGAGTTTCCTCATTCCTTGGACAATAAATGTTTACAGACTCTCCCCCGGGGGGAACATGGGCCCCCTCCGGAGGCCGGCTGTACAATGGGGGACAGATGTACAATGTATTTAGTATCTCTGTGCCCTTCTGGAATATTCGACTACCCCAGAGCCCATTTCCTTATTTTTAAACTTTTACTGGAGTAGAGCTGGTTTACACTGTTGTGTTAGTTTCTGCTGTACAGCAAAGTGAATCCATTATACATATACATGTACATGTATCCCCTCTTTTTTAGGTTCTTTTCCCATATAGGTGATTACAGAGCATTGAGTAGAGTTCCCTGTGCTCTACAGAAGATCCTTATTAGTTATCTAGTTTATATCCAGTACTGTGTATGTGTCCATCCCAGTCTCCCAATGTATCCCTCCCCCACTTACCCCCTGGTAACCATAAGTTTGTTTTCTACTTCTGTGACTCTACTTTTGTCTTATAAATAAGTTCATTTGTACCATTTTCTTTAGATTCCTCGCCCCGGCTGGAAAGTTAGTGCCCGGTCTTCTGAACCGCATCTGCTGAAATTAAAGCTCTTCGTTCTATCCCAGTTCTCCCGCCAACATGGAAAACGCCTCTCTGACTTCCTTTGCCTACCTGCGGGCCGAGTAAAATTGCAAAACTTGTCATAGTCCTGGGATGCTTTCTGGCTAAGCTGCCTCCTTGACAGAATCCCGGTGTCCCAAACCCCACTCAGGGAACTGGGTCCCACCTGTGACATCACATCCAGCTATGGGCTTAGGTGCTCTCGTCCCGGCAGGGAGCCGCACGTGAAGTCTCAGCCTCCGATGGCCCACGGCCAGGCCCCCCGGGACCACAGGTGGATCCTCAAGACCCCTTCCGAGCATCTTATGGCAGTACCATGGTTTCTGCTCCTTTAGGTGGCCAGGTGGTGTGCACAGGTGAGCCAGCCTCGAAGGCTTCCCTTACATGAGACATAAACCGAGACTTCCTTGGTGGTCCAGTGGTTAAGACTTCGCCTCCCAGTGCAGGGGGTGTGGGTTCGATCCCTGGCCGGGGAGCTGAAATCCCACACGCCTCGCAGCCAAAAAACCGAAACATGAAACAGAAGCAATGTTGTAACAAATTTAATAAAGGCTTTAAAAATGGTCCACATCAATTTTTTTTTTTTTTAGAAAAGAAAAGAAACATAAACCAACAAAACGAATGAGGCTCTCCTGGTCCCCAAGGGGCCTGACTTGGGCCAGCTCTCACTGAATGCCATGCGGAGGCCTCCTTCCGGCTGAGAAGCAGTTCATCTGTAATTGCGGGAACATGGAAACTGTTCTTGAATTTCATAACATCCACTTCGTCATGTTAACCAAAGTGAACGGTTCAGCTCAGTGGAGCTTGATTTAGCGAAGTCACGACGTGCAACCATCACTTCTCTCTGGTTTCACAACCTTCTCGTCCCCCCGAGGAGACCCCGTCCCCGTGAGCAGTCACCCCCATCCCCCTCCCCCAGCCCCTGACACCATGAACCCGTTTTCTGTCTGTGGATTTGCCTGTTCTGGGCGTTTCCTATCAACAGAATCACACACCGTGTGTCCTCCTGAGTCAGCTTCTCTCACTGAGCATCGTGTGTTCGAGGTCCAGCCATGCTGTCGCCTGTGTCAGGGCTTCACTCTTTTTCACGGCTGAGTCATATTCCACTGTGTGCATGGACCCCATGCTGTTCATCCATCCATCCATCCATCCATCTGTCCGTCCATCCGTCCATCCATCCATCCATCCATCCATCCATCCATCCACCCATCCATCCATCCATCCATCCATCCACACATCCGTCCATCCATCTGTCCGTCCATCCGTCCGTCCATCCATCCATCCATCCATCCATCCACCCATCCATCCATCCGTCCGTCTATCCATCCATCCATCTATCCATCCGTCCGTCCGTCCATCTGTCCATCCATCCATCCATCCATCCGTCCGTCCATCCATCCACCCATCCATCCATCCATCCGTCCGTCCGTCCGTCCATCCATCCATCCGTCCATCCATCCATCCACCCATCCATCCATCCGTCCATCCATCCATCCACCCATCCATCCATCCATCCACCCATCCATCCATCCATCCGTCCATCCATCCATCCATCCATCCACCCATCCATCCATCCATCCGTCCATCCATCCGTCCACCCATCCATCCATCCATCCACCCATCCATCCATCCATCCGTCCATCCATCCATCCATCCATCCACCCATCCATCCATCCATCCGTCCATCCATCCATCCATCCATCCACTGACAGATATTTGGGTTGTTTTCACCTTCTGACTATTGTGAATAGTACTGCCATGAACACGGGTGTAGAAACTTTTGTTTGGGTTCCTTTTTCGATTCTTTTTGATCCATGTATATGCACACCTAGGGGTGGGATTACTAGGTCTTACGGAAATTCTATGCTTAACTCTTTGACAAGCCCCTGGGCTCCATTTGACGGCTTGGGCCAGGCTCTAACAGCCTCCCGTGGAGACTGGTGTGTGACCAGGGCAGAAAAGAGGAGTGCGGAACAGGTCCCAGGAGGGAACCCCTGCCCCCCTACACACACACACACACACACACACACACACAGAGAGAGAGAGAGAGAGAGAGAGAGAGAGAGAGAGCAAGAGGGGACAGCAGGCATGGCCCAAAGCTCGTACCAAGATTTTCAGCAAACAAGAAAGCCCAGCAGCTCTTTCCAGCGCCTACCAACACACACGTATTCATTTCACAAAATTCATCCTGGAGGTAAATTCCCAAGGCCCGGGGGGTTGGTGGGGCTGCCTCTCTCTGCCAGATTTCACAGAGAGCAAAAAATATGAGGGCCAGCGCTGTATGCTCCGTCTTGAATTTCTGGTCAAGGAAAGGGGGCCTGGACCACCCACAGAGGAGGCCGCCAGGTTCCAAAGCGTCCCCTCCCGCTTTGCTCAGACCCCCCCTACTCCCGGCTTTCCCACGGGGCCCTGCCCGTGGCGTGGCTTGTTTCTCATGGCCTAACTGTCCATCCAGACTCAGCGCTCCCACCCCCGGTGGCAGCATCAAGACCCCAGAACCCTCCTCCACTGACAGTGAAGGTGGAGAAGAAAACCCGCCCTGTGACTTCCCGGGTCATGGCAGCCAGAAAGGGATCGTGGCGAGTCGACCCACAGGTCCGAGGCCTGCGGACTACCTGCTTTGCAAACCCTCCTTCACTCGCCCAAATGAAAACGTTTGGTGCGACAGGACGGCATGCATCTAATTTTTAGTCCTGGGTTCAACTAGCTACATGATAGTAATTAATATTATTAGTAAACAACGCAGTGCGGGACAGGGTCGTTGGCCTTAGAATTTTGAGTGGAGCAGGTCTTAGTTTCCCTGCCGTACACGTGCGCACATTTTCTCTCCACACACACACACATTTCCCCGCCATACACACACCCACACACATATTCCACACACACACACACACACACACACACACACACACACACACACACACACAGAGTCTGTGGTATTTCTGTCAATCTCGTGGAGCTCCAATGAGACTGTGAGAAATGTGAAAACTTACGTGATCGTACCTGACAGTTCCTGGCAGCTGGGCAGCTGAGCCCTGGAAAGGATCTCTCTCTCCCGATCCAAGATTGAATTTGGACTGAAACACAGGGCTCATTTAAGCAGCAATTAAAGGGCCTTATAGACTGGAGGAGAATGAAATGATTAATGCAAAGAGTCTTGTTTAATGGGGATATTAAGTAAACTGCTGGTTAAAATGCCCATATATCATCCGCGGGCCCCTAATTGGCTTCCTGTTCCGCCGGCATGTGGCATTTTCAGGAGGAATTACGTTCCTTTAGCACAACCGTGGCAAACGCAATAAATCAACCCCGTGGATTTTAGCTAATTTTGATGGAGCCTAAATTGAAGCCATAGCATATGAGAGGCCTTGCAATTACAGTTCATTACAACTTCCAAGATGCAGAAAGCAGGACTCCGAGAAGGTACCCCACCCCCTGGACGGCCGTCCGAGGAAGGCGAGGTGCTGAGCGCCAGGTCCGCGTGCTGCCTCCAAACCCTCCTTCCACAAGGGCTGCTCCTGCCCCCGGGAACCTCAGGACCAAGCTCAGCCTCATCCCACCCTGGGTTCAGGACATGCCAGCCTTCACTCTGTCGTAACCCAGGGGTGCCCTGTGTTTACTAGCACAGAGAAAATGGCAGCTGAAGAATGAAAAGGGAAAGTTCTCCATACAGTTACAAGCTGAACTGTGCCCCCCAAATCCACATGTGGTGGTACTGACACCCAGGACCTCAGGATGGGGCTGTATTTGGAGATGGGGTCTTTAAAAAAGTGATGAAGGTAAAATGAGGTCGCCAGGGTGGGTCCTGATCCCATAGGACTGGTGTCGTTAAAAGAAGAGGAGATCAGGACACAGACACGCACAGAGGGACGGCCACGTGAGGACACGGGGAGGAGACGGCCGTCTACACGCCCAGGAGAGAGGCCTCAGGAGGGACCAGCCCTGCCCACGCCTGCATCTCAGACTCTAGCCTCCAGGGCTGGGAGACAATAGATGTCTGATATTTAAGGCACCCGTCTGTGTTACTTGTTACAGCAACTCTAGCTGACTAATACACATACCTAAAAGTTTTAACTTACGACTTTCAGACTCCTTAGAAATCCTGATGTACATTCAAAATAGACATTTTTGTCTAGATATTAGCAATGCTCTACTTCTACCTTTTTGTCATAGAGAAGGGCCATTCTCCGTTTCTTCTGAACTGAGGAGTTTTCTTTCTCGTCCCCTGCAGGGAGGTCCTTGCTGACGCTGAGTCTACAATTCAAAGTCAAGGTCGAGGGTGAAGGATGTGACATAAAGGAAAATCAGAAAAAAGGGCCAGGAGAGCATCAGTGGAATCTTTTTCTTCCGAGGGGGAGTCTCTGCAAGGGGCGTCCCATGAGGATTTCTTGGGCAAGTATTAGGTAATGCTGGAAATTGTGTGACTCTATATAGCTATCACAGTAGGCATTCCCACAGTCCTTAAAAATCCGATGGAATGGGGGGTTCCTGCTGGGAGTCAGAGTCAGGGTGACACCTGAGGGTCCAGGTATCCACCTGCTTCGGGGAACTCACAACGCAGATGTCAAGCAGGTTAAAACCAGTAATGACTGAGTCGTCACCCAGCACTACAGCGATTCCTCTGTAAACATATCGACCTGTTTTATCCTCCACCTCAAAGCAAGGAGAAATCAACATCTCTAAGCAAAAGAGCATTCTGACTTCTTCCGTGAGTGGATCCTGCAGTACCAGGCGGGAGGCCCACACGATGGGATCCTGAGAGCCATCGTGGAGATACCGAGTGTCCAAAATACACCGGCTAGGAGCAAGACAGCAGCTTTGAGAGGGAAGAGGACTGAGCCAGAAAGGGTCCAGAGCCTGCGGTAGGACCGCAGAGGCAGGAAGAGCAGTTTGATTTCATGCTGGAGTCAAAGGGAGCCAGTGAAGGTTCTTGAGCTGGTGAGGACAGCCACCAAGAAAGGCTCTGTAATATGCAACACAGGACCTGCATCTGCTGAAGTCAGAGAAAGATTCTGTCATCCGTTTATTCAACAAATGCCCATCGGAAGCTAAACACAGAGTCCTCCCTCCAGGGGCAGTGGGGACACAGAACAAAGAAAAAGGGATTTGGGGGTCAGGCAGAGATGACTCTAAACGGAAAAATAAAGGTTGCTCAGAGAGGGAGGAGAGACGGCAGGGGTCAGTGCTTTGTTGTCTTAAAGAGGGTGGTCAGAAGGCCTTTCTGATGGGGTGGGTTTGGAACACAGACCTGAAAGCAGGAGGGTGTGGGACGTGTGCTCAAAGCAGCCAGAACCACCAGTGAAACGGCCCCAGGGTAGCAAATGCAAGCCCAGAGCAGGGACAGCCAGGAGCGTGGAAGGGCCAGCAGGGGAGGCTCGGAGAAGCCACGGGACGGCAGAACCTGCAGGGTGACGTAGGTCATCTTAGACTGGACGGCTGGGCGAGGGCAGCCTGCGGGTGCTGACGGGAACAGGAGGTCTGGAGGGGAAGCCAAAGCTGTCATCGGGGGACCAGGCTTTGCTCAAGGCACCATCTCTCGTGTGCACGCACGGCTCCGGCCACAGAGACTTTTTTCTCAATTGTCTTCAAAATGCACGTTATATGGTTGGGAGGAAATGAACGGTATGGCTGGGTGGGCGTGGGGGGCATCGCCAGAGCTTACGAGCGGCATAAGTCGTGTTCTCCTGGATTTGTGGGTTTGGGTTTTCCCCAGAACGCCTCTGTGCTCTGCACACAGGGAGGCCTGTGTGGGTCTGAGGACGCACGTCCCCAGGGACTCTCCCTTTGCTGGCGGAGGGGGCGGGCTGGGCTCTCCGAAGACTCGATTCATCAAGAAAATAGACAAGGATTCAAACCGGGCTTGTTTCAGGAACCTTCCCAGCCACAGGGCCTGGCTCTGTTTCAGCAGCGCGGTGGAGGCCGGGGGGGTGGGGTGGGGAGATGGTGGGGCGGAGCCCTGCCGGTGCCACCGGAGACGCACCAGAGGGAAAGCGTAAAGGCAAGCGGCTTCTGGGCGGTATGTCTGCTCTGGGAGGATCACTCGCCAGGGTGTGACCAAGGGAGAGAAGCAGTGCCTTCTCCTCACTTCCCCAGGGAAGGGGTGACTGGCCACCCCCTGCACACCCCAGGCAGAGAACACAAGTGCATACACTCCTGTACACAGAACACACTAAAACAGACATGCACGTGCACACGCTCCTGTACACGGCACACTGACGAACATGCATGTCACACACTCATGGACACAACACACACAAACACACAGACACCTGTGCACACAACAGATTTGAACACACAAGTCATGCGTACGTGAACACAGGTGTGTACACTCGTGCACACAACACACAATCACACATGCACACACATGACACGCACACACAAGTCATGTGTACGTGAACACAGGTGTATACACTCGTGCACACTACACACAGTCACACATGCACGCACATGACATGCACACACCCAAGCACATACATACACACACTTGCCTCCAAGTGCGAACACACGCATATACAAGCACATGTGTGCACACTCTGTCCATGCACTCTCACACATGCACCCAACCACACGTGTGCTCACACTCACCTGCAGACACACGCTCGTGCACACTGGTACACACTCACACAAGTACCCAAACCAACTGACACACACACACACACAGGCACACACTTATAACAGTTACATCCTCCTGGGACCCCCCCCCCCAGCTGTGTCTCTGCCTCACCCAACTTGCTGCCCCTCACAGCAGCAGTCTTTGACCCCCGAAATGTTGACGGTGGCACCCCCTTCACACCCGGCCCCAGAGCCCCCATGGGGACCCTCTGCCTCCAAGGGTGGCCATGGAACTGCTCTCCACCAGGGGACTGAACATCCCTCCTGCCCGTGGGGCAAACACTGAGCTGCAGAGCCAGGAGGAGAACTGGGTCAAAATCATAATAGCACAGCGTACTTTACTTTTGCTGTACAGATATCTCTGAGGCTTCTGTCCGTTTTTTCGACCCACAGTAGACCCACACATAGACAAGTGGAGCAAACACTACATAGTTCCTCCCACAGGGCAAGGCCCTGTGGACACTGGAGAAACCACCACAGAGAACGATTTCCACACCTGACCTGTGATGCATCAGCCTGGCCTGAAGGACCCCGTCATCCCTTCCCGGATCCAGAACCCTGCCCGGCTCTTGGGAAAGGAGAATGAGTGACACTGCCAATGTGCTACATGAGCTGAGCATGTATGACGGGCCAGCCCAGGTTAGCCCTTCATGTCCTTTACTTCATTTAATCACCCAGAAACACCTTGAGGTGGGGTTACTCCTATCAGGTTTTTTTTTTGGTTGGGGAGACCAAGGCACAGAGAGGTTGAGGAACTTGCTGGAGGATGCACAGCTTTAGGCAGAGGCTCCATGAGAGGTCTTTGGGGACAGTATTCCATCCACCACTCAGGGATCAGGACGTGCACATCTGTGGGGGACATTACTCTGTCCACGACATGGTGGTCAGGATGTGGACATCTCTGGGGACATAATTCTGTCCACCACATGGTGTATTTATCTGATATATAATTTTTCAATCTATCAGAATGGATCTAACACTACAGTCTTTTTTGCCAGCCAGATGTTCATTCATTAGGCAGATGTATTTTGAGCACCTATTACGTGCCTTCAGAAGTCGTAGGCACTGAAAATACCACGATTGAGGGTCCCTGAAGGCAGAGTCCCAGTCTGACACAGGAGGAGACCTCTGTGTGAAATCCAACAGGAAGTGCTCTGTTTGGAGCATGAGGCAGAGCTTTGTGAAGGATTTGGCTTCAGAACTGGGTGTTGAGGGATGCGTAGGAGTTCACAGACTGACAAATAAGGGGAGATACCCCAGGCAAAGGAAACCATTGGTAAAGGAATCTGGCAGTGTTCAAACATGGTGGTCTCCAGACCTTTAAGCCTTCTTGGAGTACAGATTATGCATCTGCGGTGGAAAGAAGCCTAAAACAGGCCCTGAGTTTCCCACTGTGTGGTTATAAGTCCTCCATAATCCCGCCTTCTCTCCTTGAGTGCGGGTGGAACTAGCGGTGCTGCTGGATGTCACTCCCTGGATTGGGTTATATTCTACTGCAAAGGTGATGGGACATGACCTTACGTGACCCCATCTTGGCACCTGGAGAGGGCTTCCTCTCCTGGCTCATGAAGTCAGCTGCCACATGGTGAGAGGGCCCTGCTGTAGCATCCCTAGGGGCTGAGAGACGCCCCTGGCCCACAGCCAATAAGTAAACAGGACCGAGGTCCTAAAGTCACAAGGAACTGAATTTTCCCAACAACCCAAATGAGCTTGGCAAAGGACTCAGGGCTTCCGATGAGAAACGCAGCCAGCTGACCTTGAATTTGTGTAGAATTAAAATCCATGACACGCTACAACAAAAAATGAGAGAAGACAAAGAGTTAAGATGTTTAACGTCATTGCATTGTGGTAAAAAGTAGTCGCTTACGTGAGACTTGAAGTTACTCGTGCATGTGGCAATGTCTGGGGCAACTCCAAATGTAGAAAGAGAATAGTGAACTGGCAAACACGTAGATGTGGGAAATGGTATACAATAAAAACACAAAATCAAGACAAAAGAAGGAAAATAGGAGAACGGTAAAAATAGAACAGGTAAGCAAAGAAAACCAGAGTAAGAAAATAGATTTAAAGCCAAACAGACTGATAATTCCATGAAATGTAAATGCACTAAGTTCCTCAAGTACAGAGATTGTCCAACTAAATGTGTAAAACATACTCTGCTAACAAGAGATATACCTTTGGTATAAGATACAGAAGGACTGAGGGTTAAAAGAAGAAAAAAGATACCTGTCAAACAACACTCACCAAGAACAGACGGGGCTAGCTATACAGTTGTTGGGCAAAATAGACTTTAAGAGGCCTCCCTGGAGATAAAGAAGGACATTTCATAGTGATATAAAGGTCAGTCCACCAGGAAAATACAACAATTCTAAACGTGTGTCCTCAGAATGACAAATCTTCAAAACATAGAAAGCAAAAAAAAAATTGACTGGAAGGAAAAGGAGAAATAGAGAAGTCCATAATAATAATGGGGGTGTTTAACACACCTCTCTCACTGATAGAAAAAGATGATTGCAAATTCAGCGAGTTCAAATTCAAACACAAGTTTGAACAGGACAATTAACACACTTGCCCTAAATAACATAGCAGAACACTTCCACCATCAAGTGCAGAATACACATTTGTTTCAAGTGGATCATATTCCAAAAGTGATCGTATTCTGGGTCATAAAGCAAGACTCACCAAGTAACAAAAACTGGGATCAGACGGAGTGTTGTCTCTGACCACAGTAGAAGGAAAAGCTAGAAGTCAAATTTTTAATGACGTTTAGACAACTGCCCAAATGTTCTGGAAATTAATTGACATACTTCTAAAGAACTCACGAGTCAAAAAAGAGATTAGAATCAACAAAGCCAAAGGCTGATTATATGAAAAGACTAATAAAATTGATAAAACCTGGGCAGGACTAATTTTAAAAAAAGAGAGAAGGCACAAACTAGCAGAATCAGGAATTTTTTTTTTTTTTTTTTTTTGCGGTACGTGGGCCTCTCACTGTTGTGGCCTCTCCCGTTGCAGGGCGCAGCCTCCGGACACGCAGGCTCAGCGGCCATGGCTCACGGGCTCAGCCACTCCGCGGCATGTGGGATCTTCCCGGACTGGGGCACGAACCCGTGTCCCCTGCATCGGCAGGCGGATTCTCAACCACTGCACCACCAAGGAAGCCCCCAGGAATTTTTTAATGGGAGGAGGCATGGCTATAAATATGGAAAATAACCTCATGCTACTGAATTTGGAAATATAGAGTGGACAGATTGCAAGAAAAACACATCTCAAGACTGACACAAGAAATAGAAATTTTGATTAGCTCTATATCTATTGTGGAAGTTGAACCCGTGTTTTGAAAAAAACTTCCCACAAAAAATCCTCCAATCCCAGAGAATTTGGCCAAACGTTTAAGGATCTTAAGCAAACTCTTCCAGAAAACAGAAAAACATAAAACAAAAAACCAGAAACAGAAAGGAAGACTTCTCAGCTCGTTTGGGGAGGACAGCATTACCTTGGTACCAGAATCTTTCAAAACCATTATACGGTCACAAGGCAACACCTTGAAGCCAGACACCAGAGGCACAGGGAGGGCAGAAACCTAGGATGTGGGGTCCCCAACTGCCCCACTGAAAACCCACGCAAAGCCAGCAGCCACTTCATCCAGAAATCCTCACAGAGAGAAAAGTAAAACCATGCATAACTACTGTTTGTCAGCTTCTGCACTTGCCCCTCAATCTCATCCTAACTCCACCAGGAAGCCAATATAGAAAAGCTCAAAGTGGTTCCTTTGGCCAAAATCGCTTAACAGTAAGAATTAAAGATTCAATTCAATGCACATGTGTGGAGTGTCCGGTGGGTCCCTGGCGCTCTGTGGGCACAGGAAACGCCCTCTTGGGGAAGACAGGGGTCGCTGCACACTCATGGGGCTCACTGTGCAGCGTGGAGGGAGGGGGAGACCGGTAACTGCCCCTAAGAACCCCTAGCTGCACACGGCCCTTGTCCACCCGGCGGGCAGGAAGTTTGGATGAAGCTGTGGTCCATCCTCACCACGTACACGTATTCGGTGTGCGGTGCTGGATGTACGCAGAAATCCCAGTGTCGGCTGTGGTCCATCCTCACAGTGTACAGGTATTCGGTGTATCGTGCTAGACAACAGCACGCAGCAAGCAGACATCCTACAGGGAGGGCTTCACTGCCCAGCTGCTTGGGGGGCATTTAGCAGGCATCCTCCAGCCACGCGCACCTTCTGGCTCAGCCTCCGCTGCAGAGAGCTGCCTCGCCGGAAGTCACACCCTCCCAAGGACTGAGCCAGGTGGGGGCAGATGTTTGAGCTACATCAGTCCAACACGGGAGAACTCTGGTGGACCACACACACCCAGAGCTCCCTGCGCGGACACTCAACGTTCTCCTCTGCTGGACCTGCTCCCAGCCCTCTCCCGCAGGGACGCCGATACCTAATTAGCACCTTGCACCTCAAGCTCCCAAATCTCAGCGTCTGCTACCGGAGAACCCAGCCTACAACAGGTATAACTGGCAGCTCTGGCTTTGCCCCGTCTTTCCTGACCTGCTTTCCCCTCTGCCCCAAGTTGCTCACCTATTTCTAAAAAATTATTATTTTCCCCGTTCTGTTACATTACATCTAGTGCAAATTGTTTTTAAAATAATAGGGATGTGAATCTTAAGGGAGAAATAGTTTGCCAGGAATGTTGGTACCTCAGAGGATCTTGTGTTTCATCTTCCTGCGATGGGAATAAGCATTCCCCGATCAATTTGCTTTTAAAAATCTGAGACTTTACAGCAAACACTTTCTTACGATGACACTCACCTAGAGCACCTACTGGGAAAAGAAGTGTTTTATTTTATTTTCCCCGAAGCTCTGCTAAAAAGATGAAGGCAGTTGCTAGAGTGCCATGATGTTCATTCTTATCTGGTCCTAGGACCGCTTGACAAAAGCCACCCCCCCGTTGGCCCCATGTCTAGGGGGCCTCACAAGATGCCTTACGGCTTTGAGAGGTGGATTTAGAATTCCTTGAGAATGGAAGTGGTCATCAGAGTCTAGCAACACCAGACTCATCTTTCCACCAAGGCTCGACTCCACCTTTCCAGGACAATCGGACCTTTGTCTGGGATACGGAAGGTTCTCAAAACCCAGCCCGGCTGAACACGACGATTTTAAGGTTTTGACGCAAATCGCAAGTGAAACTCAAGTCCCGTTTCGGGTGGTGATCGCGAGCCAGGAGACCCTCTCAGGGAGGCTGGCCGTTCTAATTAATATGGACAGAGAGAAAAACAAAGAGCAAGGGTGACCCTTGGCCACTGCCGGTTCCTACAGGGTGGTTCACGCGGGGTGAGGACAGGACCCCTGACGTGAGCAAACGGACGGGCTCCAGCAGGGTCACAGCTGCCACGTTTCATAACGTGTGTGGTTTGCGAGCGGCTGCGCCTTGTCAGAGAGCACGGCCGCGGCAGTGAGGGAGAGGGGCGTGGGGCCCAGCGCCTGTGAGCAGGGCGCCGAACAGGGGCCCCGACCCGCCTTATTCCGTGGCATGGGTGTTACTGCTGCTGCCGCTGTCGCCTCTGCTACAGCCGCTGCGCTTGCTGCTGTCCTTGGTGCCGAGGCTGTGGCCGCCGCCGCGGTTGTGGTTTCGTTGCTGCGGCTGCAGCTGCGAGCGAGGACAGTCCCTCAGAGCTGCCAGGCTCCCGTGCCGGGCCCCCTAGATGTGGCGAGACACTGACTTTTGCTGCGACGGACCACGCCGCGCGTAGAAGGGTGCCCCGCACACACCCTGACCCCCAGAACCTGTGAACGGGACCTCATTAGGGAACGGGGTCTCTGCAGGTGTGACGCAGTGAAGGAGCCGAGATGAGGTCCTCCTGGAGGAGGGCGGCCCTACGTCCAATGACAGGGTCCTTCTAAGAGAGCAGAGGAGAGACACAGACACACGGGAGGCACCATGTGAAGACGGAGGTAGAGACGGGAGGGAGGCGGCCACGAGCCCAGGGACGCCTGGAGCCCCCAGAAGCTGGGAGAGGCGGGAAGGACCCTCCCCTGGGGCCTCTGGAGGGGGCGCGGCCCTGGGACACCCTGACCTCAGACGTCTGGCCTCCAGGATGGGGGAGGAGGCATTTCCACAGTTTAAGCCATCCGGTTTGGGGTCCTTGGTTAAGGCAGCCCCGGGACACTCCTACCGAGGTCAACACGGGGAGCCCCTATCCAGGTGGTCAGCGCAGCACCCTGTCAGGACAGTCTTCTCCTTTGCAAGCCGAGGCCCCATGGTTTCCACAAGCACGATGTCACTGTAGGGCCGAAGCAGCCATAGAGCACACAGCAGTGAAGGGGCGTGGCCGCGCTCCCACAAAACTTGCTCCTGAAATTTGAATTTCATATGATTTTCACGGGTCAGAAAACGTTTTTCTCTAGACTTGAGTTCAGCCATCGAAAGATGTTCAACCCATGGTACGTGATTGCGTGCATACGAAATGCTCCGAACAGGCAAAGTGAAAAAGGCGGGAAATAGATCAGCAGTTGCTCAGGGCTGAGGTTGGGAAGGGCAGGCGGGCGATAACTAAAGGGTAAAGGTTTCTCTTTGAGGTTCTGAAGCTCACCTGCCACGATGCCTGCACGACTCTGTAAGTTATATCTCAGGAAAGCTGCTTCAAACAATGTAGAACCATTCGTAGCCCGTGGGTGGGCCACACTAAAGCAGGTGACGGGACGCCGTTTGCCACCCCGCTGCAGGACACGGGGCGTGCTCTCCGGGTCGCTGTCCTGGTCTGTAGTGGTGTTTGCTGCAGTCTACGCACATTCCCGAACCCTAAGCCATGAACGGCAGACCTGGCTTCTTGTTAGAAAGAGAGAGGAGGGTGGATTCCCTCTCAGTGGAAAAGGCCCCATTAGAAGAGAGTCTGTAGTCAATGTATGGTGCTGGCCCGTCTTGGTCCTCTGCACAGCTGCCCACGCCGTAACCCGACCCGGTAACCTAACTAACTGTCCAGAGTTAAACACAAAGTGCCAGGGAAGGACATAACTTTAGACATTTGTCATTCAGTGCCCTGGCTCTGCAGCTGGAGAAGGCAAGCTTCACAGGAGTGGTACAGTGCGCTCGGGAACGTGTCGCGCTTCGGGAGGTTGCGCGGGGGCTGCGGCACAGATGCTGTGCTCCACCGTCTGGCCCACAGGACCCTCGTGCGGGCAGCGACGAGCTGGCTTCCCCCGGACTTGGCTTTGCAGGAGGCTTCCCCACACAGGGGCTGGTTTGGCGAGTGTTTTCTCCTCTGCGGCCTTCAGCTGTGCCCACTTGACACGACCCAGGGCAGGAAGAACAAGACACATCACACACAAAACACCTGATCCACCTTCCAGAGGCCAGCCAAGTCCTGACGCTGCCCTGAAACACTGAAATGTTAAAGTAACTGCTTAGATGTATCACGACGACACCGTTTCGATATGCATCTCAAGCCGCTGCTTCTGGAACGGTCCTGAAAATGGTCAGAAGAAGTGGCGGGGGGGGGGAAAGCACCCCACGAACGACAGCTGTCGTGGCCCCGGTTCAGTAGTCGATGATCAGCGTCGCCCTCAAAATGCGCATCTCCCTCGTCAACCGCCGGGTCTGCTCAAGTGCTTTTCCTCGGGGGGCTGTGATATTTTTCTTGGCACCAATATATCCAGTTTGTACTCGGGCCCACAGCCAACCAGTATTCAAGTGCCCTAGAGCTTCCAAGACAGAGCTGGGCAAGAAATCAGAAAGGTGGGGCGGCCTCAGCCCTGGGTCTTCCCTGGTTCCTGCAATCAGGCTCTTGAATCAGCAGCCAGCAACGGACGACCAGCCAACGCTTTCAGAAACACCGTGCACGGCAGCCCCCTGCTGTAAGGGAGACCCAGCCGTATGGGATCCCAGGTGTTCCTGAGCCTCCGTGGCCCAACGTCTCCCGTCCTGCGAGATGCAATTACCCAGGGACAGGGCCCACACTCCGCTTTTCCCGCCTGCTCCTTCCCCACTGCGTCTTCTCTCTCCTGGAATGTTGTCTACGTCCTCCTAAGATCCTCTAGGGATTGCGGGTTTCTGCTAGCCAGGCCAGGAAGATGTGCTTTCTGGGCCATTTGTTCCCTAGGACAGGGGGACGGGTGGCCGTCCCCTGAGGTGTCATGGGCGCCGTTGGAAATTCTGAATTCTGGATGGCCCAGGATTTCTCACCCCGGAGCACCCTCTCTACACCTCCACCACCACAAGCGCACATCTTTCATATCATGTTTATTATGGCATTTACTTTTCACGTATTGTTTCCACTTCTTTCTAATGACCACGTGTACCTTCTGAAGTATCGGGCATCATTCAGGAGGGGGTGGGCGTTTTGTAAGGAAAATGCCTGAGATGGAACTCTAGAAAAATAAAATAAAACCGTAGTTGTGATCAACGAGGACCAGGAGACCTCCCCGCCGCCCTACCCCCTGCCACCTCCCCAGGAGCCCGGAGGAGGCACGGTGGGCACCCCCTAGCAAGGGTGCTCCTCTAAGCGCCTGTCCCCGGGGGGCAGCGACTGGCCCCTTGGTGCAATTCATCGTGAGCACGTTCTCATGCTGGAGGAGGTGTGCAGGTCACCACGCGGGGCGTCTGGGGTGGCCCGACACAGGCGTCTGAGGTCCACACTGACGGGCAGCCTCCTCCAGCGCCATCAGCAGCCCAGGTGTCACTCCCCGAAACTCATCTCCTCCTCTCGGAGAGGAATGCAGAGAACAGGCACAAAACCAAACACCTCCCGCCACACACTTTGACAGGCAAACGCCCTTCAGCTGAGAGGGGAGAGGGCGCCGGGGCCGGGCTGAGCTGAGCGACGGGAGTTACTCATCTGTACGTGATGCGGGTCTGTGGTTCCCTTTAGGGAAGGGGGTCCCGGGGACAGGCAGCCGACACGCACAGGCTCGCGTGTGTACAGACACACACAATCATATACACACACAGACACACGTACACACAGGCATGCACAGCCGTGCACACACACATACACCTGCAGAAACACACACTCACGCACAGATTACACTGATACACACAGAGACATGCGCGCACACAGAGGCACAGAGAAACGCACGTGCAGAGACACACGTTCACACTCATACATATAGAGACAGGCACAAGCACACACACATACATACATACACGTGCACAAACATACACAGACCACACTGCTACGCGCAGAGACATGCGCTCATACACACACAGGCACAGAGACACGCACATACATCGAGACACACACACACACACACACTCGCATTAGGGGACGGAGCCTGGTGTCCTTTCCGCGAACACCTGACGTGAAGTTTGCAGGTGAAAGTACGTCCGTGGCACCTGGCGGGGGGATGGGGGGTGGCGGTGGCTCCGCAGAACTGAGAGCCTTCACCGCCCGCCACGGGTTTCCCCTCCCTCCCTGCAGTCGCTGCCGGGGAGGGGGCCCCCCGCGCCACCTCCCCCTCCGGGACACGGGGGTCCCAGTGCGGGGACGCGGCTCGGGGGTCGCGGCCGTGAGGCACGCGTGCGTCCGGGGCTGGGGCCTCTCGGGCAGGTCCCCGAGCAGCCCCGCGCCCCAGCCCCGCGCCCCGCCCAAGCCTGTCCGTGCGGGTCCGTCGCCAGCATAATGTGTCATAATTTGGCCGCGGCTCCTGACAGCCCGGGCTGATTCGGGCATTAAATCATCGCCCTGAGGGATTCTCTCCGTGACAGTTTCTGCTGGTGGGGCTGTCATCTCCTCCCACACAGTACCTATCATTTTTGACATGATTGGATCAAAATTAGTCAGTACATTTAGATGTAAATTAGAGACATCCAAGAATAATGATGAGCGGAGAGATTCAGCCCCGTGTAATTGACACAGCAACAGCTTCCTTCCGCGCGCCGCCCGGCCCGGCCTGATTAATACCCTGATAACAAAAGTAGGGTATCAAAAAGTCAGAAAACTTTTTTGAGGGGCATATTTAACTAAGCCTTAAATCCCAAATAAGTCTATAATGTTAGCTCATCCCGCACGTAGAGCTACCAAACGGCTCCCCGAACGCGCGGAGATGTGACCGGCCTCTCGCGGAGCCGCCACCAGCCCCGAGCCCGGTACCTTCGTGCACGGCGGGTCTCTCTCGCCCGTCTTCCCCAGATGCCGGCCTCACGCGGAATTCTCCTCCCGGGAGGAGCAGGGAAAGCCGGGTGCCGTGTCACCCCCCCCGGGGCCGGTGAAGACCGAGCTGAGCGGGTGGCCACCGCTTGGCTCCGGCCCCCTGAGCCGGATGGACCCCTCCACGGGAGCCGGGAGCCGTCTGTCCGGCCCCGGTCGCTTCTGGGATGACCGCACGGCCCCGCCCGCAATGCCGCACGCCCCTGCGGGTGCTTTCCTCGAAAGCCCCTTCCCGGGGCTGTGTGCGGTGTCCCCTAAAGGTGTCTGCAGAGCGTCTCCAGGAGTGGAAGGGGCTTCCCCCGCCCAGGCTAGCCGCCGGGCTCCAGATCCCGGTCCCTAGTCCTGGGCCACAAAGGGACCCCAAAGCAGTGCCCCACCCATCGAGCCGTACAAGCCTTTGGGGGCCAGGAGCTGGCTAATGACAACTGCATATAAGAATTAAGTGATACTACTCTGCCTGTAACTGGAGATGATACATGATAGATAGATAGACAGATAGATAGATAGACAGATAGAGATAGATAGGTAGATAGATAGATAGATAGATAGATAGATAGATAGATAGATAGATAGATGTTAGATAGATGTTAGATAGATAATAGATAGATGATAGATAGATAGATGATAGATGTTAGATAATAGATAGATAGATAATAGATAGATGATAGATAGAGATAGATAGATGATAGATAGATAGATGATAGATAGATAATAGATAGATAGGTAGAGATAGATAGATAGATAGATGTTAGATAGATAATAGATAGATAGATAGAGATAGATAGATAGATGTTAGATAGATAATAGATAGATGATCCATAGATAGATAGGTAGGTAGATAAGACAGATGATAGATAAATAGGTATAGATAAATAGATAGAAGATAATAGATAAATAGATAGATAATAGATAATAGACAGATAGGTGATAAATAGATAATAGATAAATAGTAGATAATAGATAAATAGGTAGATAATAGACAGATAGATGGTAGATATATGATAGAGATGATAGATAATAGATAAATAGAAGATAATAGATAGATAATAGACAGATAGATGATAGACAAGTAGATGATTGATAGATGGATGATTGATACAGAGGATCGATGCGTGTAGATAGATAATAGACAGATGATAGATAGATAAATAGATAGAAGATAATAGATAGATAATAGACAGATGATAGAGATGATAGATAACAGACAAATAGAAGATAATAGATAAATAGATAATAGACAGATAGATGATAGATAAATAGATAATACATAAATAGAAGATAATAGATAAATAGATAATAGACAGATGATAGACAAGTAGATGATTGATAGATGGATGATAGATACAGAGGATCGATGCGTGTAGATAGATACAGACATACATGACGGAATGAAGGGAACCCAAACACAATGGCTTTACGTACTTCATCAGAAGCCCTGGATAAAACTGACACGCACGTCCAGCGGGGAAAGGAGACCCGGTTTTCTGCAGACGCTGGGAGCCAAGGAATGCTCAAACGGCTCATCTGGGAGCAGCCAGCCCTCCCCAGTGGACACAGCAGGGTAACAAAGGACACACACATGTGTCCACATTTCAGCTTTACCATGGGGCCAGCCGGGCTGGAATCAAACGGGGTGATTAGTGCTTATTTGGCCTGTCACCTGTGTTTGCAGCAGCGCCCTGACGTGTGGAATTGTAATCAAACACCGCACGCCTGGGTGGGTGCCCGGGAGTGAGCACGAGGGATGCCACTCGGGGGAAAGGAAACCTCCGTGAGTGACAGGCCGGACAGGTCTCCGTGCCGGGGTCCCCGGGACCAGGTGCAGGCCGGCCCCCGGCGACCAGGGTGGCAGGAAAGACGCGTGTGTGTCCTCACAACCCCTCCCCAAGGGGGAGAACGCAAGCAAATAATCAGTGTTTTCGGTGGAGCGATTCCAAGCCTCCTGTACACTAGCAGACAGCCCACGACGCCTGGGTTGTCAAGCAAAACGAAGGATTCCTGAAATAAAGCAAATACTGGCGGGGGCGTTTCTAACCTCTGGACCCCAAAGCAACAGTCCGCTTTCTTGCTTCTTGCCCCTTCCACTCAAAGCCCCACCGTATTTGGAACGGGGGCACTTGGCTGTCACCATCTGCCTCAGAAACTGGAGAATTCGCAGTCCCAGGGGGCATCCAGAAGCATGTTCCCGTGGGCACCACACAGAGACAGCACAGATTTCCAAAAAACAGAGCTACAGATGCAATTCAGTTGACACCCCCCCCTGCTGCAATAATGCAGAGTCTTTATAACCTTATTAGTTAAAATCGCCTTGATATTTTTAAAAAATCCAATGAAATGTCACAGCAGCTCTGAGCTCCCCTCTATGAACGTCAGTGACTAGTTCTAAGGGTCCACCAAGCACTGCATTCATCTCCTTTGCAGATTTTGCTGTAAAGCCAGAAAGAGAGGGAAGGAAGATACCTGGTGTGGAAAAGACCAGGGACATCCATGCAACAAGAAAACTTCTAGCTCTGGGTTTGCAAATCAACCTCACACCATTTTTTCTTTTTAGATTAAAAACATTGAAATCCTCCCAATGCAAGGCTACCTTGGACGGGACACCTGGCAGGTAAAGGAGTCACACTACACCCTAAGAGACGTCATTTCTTTCTCAAATGTGACGCAACGTTTTCCCCTCCACGCCACAGAGCCACGTCTGCTGACAAAACAGAGTGGAAACCAAACGCACGTTTCCTTTCCAGGAGGGACTCTGCGTTTCCCGCTACCAGCATCCACCGGTGCAAGCGCAAACATCAGTATGGGCGTAAGAGGGCACGTGGCAGGGGGGGCGAGGGGTGACGCTGGCCGTCCTGTGTCAGCTCACGACATCACGGGCTATTGACAAGACCCCAAATCCAGCGCCATAATTGAGCTCGGTGGGCGGCCGTCACTTGTCCAGCTCTGTCACCGGCACAGAGATGTGACGCCTTCCGGAAAGGGTCCCATAGCACCGAGTCTTCAAGTGCTTTCTGCAGCGGGGTGACAGAACCCCAGCCCCACCCTGTCCTTCTGATGAAAGGGGATGCGTCCGATCAGGACCCGTGGGTGTTGACCAGGGGATGACGCCCTCAGATGTTTCTGGAAGACAGACTCAGAAACACCGGGCTTCGGGCTTATTAAGGAAGCTGGTCGCCCAGCCTGGATTCGCAGCTTCGTAACTTCTCTAATTACTGTCACGTAATGAGTACACATCATTGGGGAGGGGTGCAGAGGGTCCCTCCACCTCCATCCCCACCCAAAATCTCAGAATGGGACCTTATTTGGAAATAGGATCTTTGCAGATGGGATTAGTTGAGATGCGGGCACAGTGGACCGAGAGGGACCCTTAATCCGATAACTGGTATTCTGGGAGGAAGAGGGAAATTTGGACACTAACATAGAGGATATTGGGGTGAAAGATCAGTGTGTACAAGTCAAAGACGCCAAGGACCACCGCAGCCCCTGAAGCCAGAAGAGAGACCTGGGACAAAATCTCCCCGGGCCCCCCCAGAGGGAACCGCCTGTGCCCAGCCCTCCATCCCGGACTTCTGGGCTCCAGACTGAGAGAGAGGATGGATGGTTGCTTCTCAGCCAGCGCTGGGACTTTGTCGCAGCAGCCGTAGGAAACTAACAACCTAATAGATTACTATATTACGTTATGCAATGTACTAATTATATTAATCCAAAGTATTGATGTTACCTGTGTTGATCATGACTTGATTGATACTCATACAAAACGACCAGAATGATTTCTCGACGCTGCTTTTCCCAAAGTGTATTTTTCCTCCCTTTTCCTCAGCAATCTCCCTCCTTCGAGTCATCGTCAAGCACAGGATGGGGCTTGTGTCTTTGCCACGTCTGAGCCGTTTCCAGCTCCGAATTCTGGTTCCGGGGAGAACCGCTGGCCCCAGCCGTTCCCACGATGAACAGCACCGTCGCGTACAGACGGGGACGTCCAGGTGACCGTGGGGCAGGCGCGACCACGGACGTAATCTTCTGATACCTCTCAGCCGAGGAGAACAAAAGGCTGAAGCCACGCTTGGAGACACCCCTGCACAACCTCGCTCCTTTCCACAGTCCTGTCTTCCCAAACACCAGGGCACGGTGAGGCCCCTCAGGACGGCTGAGCCGAGGGGACGGTGGCCGGCTGCTTCGGCCAGACCAGACGCCTCATGTTCTGGATCCCTGGTTTCAAATCTGTAAAGTGATCCAGGGTTTCTCAGCCTCGGCCCCACTGACATCGGGGGCGGGGTGACTCTCTGATACGGGGCGTCCTGTGCCCTGTGGGCTATGGAGCCGCTTCCCTGGTCTCCACCCGCCACGTGCCAGGAGCTCCCCTCGCCGCCGTGGTCACAACGAAACCTGCCCCCAGACATTGTCAGATGTGCCGTGGGGGACACTCTTCCGTGGTGGAGGACCGCTGTTCCAGACAACCTCGAAGGCCTTCCCGTCTCCAATGTTCGGAGAATCTGGAAGGGCTGGTTCTTCACTCCAAGAACATTTGGCTCCCACTCTGTTAATGCATTTGGAATTCTTTTAAATTTATATCTATACCCACAGAGTCCTCTGCTGGCTGAACCCCTGGACTAAATCCTTCAACACAAAAAGAGAACTTTTTTTTCCCTCCTAGGTCTTTGCAGCGAAACTGGGCATGCCTGACGCAGGTTGCAGGATGCCAGGTGGGAGTTCTTCTGTCCGCCCCACCCCCGCTTGGGACCTGCCGCGGGCACCCCAGAGAACTGCCATCCTGCGCTCCTGGGGTTAGAAGCAGCAGGAGGCTGGCGGGAGGCACAGGGAGGAAGAATCGTGGGTAAACGCAGAGGCCGACAGGTGGCCTTCCAGCCCGAAGGACAAACCAGAGCAGAATTTTAAAAATATTGGCTCAAAGCATGAGAGACTCAGGTCAGCTACCCAGAGGAACTTCCCTGTTACCAAACACTGGATAAGAAAGGGACTGTCAGGGAAGAGGCGACATCCCTGTGCGCTCAGCGCCGACAGGATTGGATGACACACCCGGCGTGGATACCGTTTCCCTGTCTTGCACTCACCAGCTCCATTTCCTCATCTGGAAAATGGGGCTGAAAATAGCATCTCCTTCTGAGTGTCCCACCGAGTCTGGAACGTGATGATTTATGGAAGGGACCAAAGGGACTCAATGGACCAGAGGAAGCTTTGCATTATCGCCAAGATGGTCTTGGGTTTGCGGGAGAGATTCGAGCTCTGGGTACCTGCACCTGAAAGCACACGGTTAGCCCTGGTTACACAGCACATCGTGTGGAGCTCCTCAGAGGGCAGATGCCAAGGAGAACACACTCTTGGTTGCTGTGCATCTACCCTACTTAGGGTGGCACTCCCAGCATCGAAATCAGGGCTTAACTACCCCAGTGATTCTGCCAACATGTTTGCAGAAGTGATGGACGGAGTGGATAACAGGAGTGCACAGAGTGTCGTTAGCTATCGTGCTGGAGACACATTTAAGATAATCTCCCAAGGTCCCGAGGACCCACGTTCTGTGATAGACTTCAAAGGAGCACGTGGGTGGAGCCAGCCTCCTTCTCACCTTAAGTCCCATCGGAAGCATCCCCTGTTTGAGAAGCTTTCCCCAACCACCCAGAACAAAGATGGCGCCCTCTTCTCTTCTATCGCTTCTTTGTTGTACGTATCAGAATGATCTATTTTCTATTTCTCTCAGGATGCTATCTAAATATCGTGTGAAAATGGAAGGGAAGCTGCCAGGAGGAGCCAGACGACCCAGCAGGACCTCAAAGGAGGTGAGCAAGAATCCATTTGGGATCCTGAGCCATTAAAGGAGTTTCTCAGAGATGTAGGTGGGGGCAGGTCTATTTTGTTCAGACATGAGGCCCAGCTCCTACCACATGCTCTGGTAGGGATAGCCCCAAGGCAAATTTCACTGAATTTTAAGGAACGCCCTGCTTTTCCTTTATGGATAAAGTGACTGACCAACCAGTAGAACAGCTCTTGGACTGGGTGGTTTTTAAGCATTTTGAGGTGGAGGAACTCTTTGATCAAGTGACATTTCCTTGGAAGTAGTGAAACAGAGGAGATTAGTGCAGAACTAAGGAGAGGGGCCAGAACCCTACCTGCTGGAACATAATGGTTCTGAAGGACATCTAGGCTACTTCAGAGAGTTTGAAAACCCCCAATACCCATGTGAGGACTAATTGACTTCAGTAATTTCGTAGAATGACCTCACCCTTCCAAAACAAAAAGTATCAAAATTTAAAAATCATATTCTTTGAGAGCAGTCAGCATCGTTGGGGCAGAAAGGATCTTCTCATCTGTCAGAAACATGGTCGCCCTGAGGTTTTTAGCCAACGCAAAGTATCTGAGTTGCATAAAACCGGCGCGGTTCTGTCCGCACAATTCAATGAAAAGTGGAATCCCGATGCTGGCTTTGTTAATCCGTCCAACCAAGTGGATAGCTCTGGGCCCAGCGTGGCCTCCGTCTGCCGTCTCCCTGTGCCTGCTGTCACGCCACGTGGACAAACGCGGCAGATGTCGTGAAGGGCCAGGTGTCCCCGGGGCCTCGTTGACTGGCCATGGGTTCGCTTTTTAATTCCCGCTAGAGTGCATGGTGATTGAATGAAGCGGGCGGTCCATACCATAACCCCTGGTCTTCGAGGAGCAACCAGGAGACGATGGTCAACCAACTGCAATGAACCGTACGCTCTCCAAACCCATTCCCTTCGCGGGCACTTTTAATTGACTAATTGGCTTCTCCCTTTGACCCCAGGTGTGCACAAGAGTTCTCCCACCTGGCCTCGCCCACCCCCTCAATCTCTCGTCAGAAAACTAAGATCCCGCAAACGGTGCAGCATGGCCAAAAAAAAAAAAAGAAAAGAAAAGAAAAGAAAAGAAAAAAACCATGCAAGGATGCCTGTGTGACTCCTACTACAATTTAAACTTGTACTAGAGGAATTAGCTCTAGCAATTAGACAGAAGGAAATAATTAGACATAAAAATTGGAAAATAAAAAGTAAAACTATATTTATTTTCAAATGATATGATAGGATACCTACAAAGCTCTTGAGAATTAACAATAAAACTAACTGCAATAAGGAAAGTATTCAGCAAGGTAGCAGGATAAATAATTGGCAGGTAAATGTGAATAACCTCTATGGACTCCAATAATAACCAGTTAGAACATCTAATGTACAAGAAAATACCATTTACAATAGCAATGAAGAAGATAAAATAGTTAGGAATAAACCCTACAAGAATGATGCAAAATTCGAATAGAATAACACTACAAAATACTTCTTAAACGAAAGTAAAATTGAACAAAGAGAAAGACAGACCTTGCTCTTCAGGACATCTCAACATTATCAAATGTTAGTTCTCCCTAAGTAAATGTATAAATGTAATGGGATCTCAAGAAATGCACCAACAAGCTTATTTGTTCTAGAGTTAGGCTAGTTGATATTCAAGTTAATACCAAGAATATTAGGAAAACACAGAAAAAGATATGGGAGGGAGGACTTGTCCTACCAGATAGTAAAATACACAACAAATATCAGTCATTAGGATGGTGTGATGTTGGTGCCTGAATCAACAAACCAGTGGATTAGAATAGAATCCAGAAACTAATCCCACCTCCACTTGGAACTCTGCTATCTCGTATCACTAGGGAAAGATAGATATTCCCCATAAATTGAAAAAGATAAAATTAACTACATTCCTATTACCATACACAAATAAATTGATTGGAGACTTATGTGCCTTTTTTAAATGGAATCATATAAGTAATAGAAGAAAAACGGGTTGAATTCTCACATAATTTGTGTGTAAGGAAAGGCTTTCTAACGCCGACTCAAAATCTAGATGCTATAAAAGGAAAGAGTGACAAATTTGACAACAAAAGAATATTTTTGGCCTAACTGACACCCCCCCCTCAAAAAAGCTATAATTAAAGTCAAAACGAAAAGACAAATTGAGGAAAACTATTTGCAGCATGCATCACAGATAAATGGCTGATATCCCTACTATAATACATTTTTTTAATAAGGGAAAAGACCAAACATCCTACAGAGAATGGGCAAAGTATACAAAGAGACAAATCAGGAAAATAAAAACATAAAAATGGTCCTTAATATATGAAAAGATAATAGATAGATGATAGATAGGTAGATAGATGATGATAGATAGATAGATAGATAGTAGATGAAGAGATAGATAAATAGATGATAGATAGACGATGCATGTGTGTGTGTCTGTGTCTGTGTGTTATGTGTTCTCTCTCCAGAGCCATTTACACCAGCTGATCTCACCCTCTTTGGGACCAGTGAGGCCTGGATCAGAGTCCAGTTGTGCAACTTTGAGAAAGTTACGAATCCTCTCTAAGTTGTCAGGCAACCCTGTAATTTTTTTTAAAAAAGGAAGACCACGAGAAAAACCACAGCAAAATGCATAGAAGTATTTGTGCTACAATCCCCTCTCTTTTCAAGGGTTTCCTTTATATATTTTTTATTTTTCATCATGAAAAATTAATTAGTAGGTTTTGCCTCATGGGCCGTTCTACAGCAAGCTACAGAAAAACAGCAAGAAATTACAAAAATTCCACACTCATCTATGATGTAAAGCACGGAAATCTAACGGCTTCAGAACCTTTTATAACGGAGAAAAATGCCAAAATTAAAATTCCTGGCTAGATCAGGGAGGACCAAACGGAAAACGCCCCGGAGCATTTGTCTCTTCATTCGCAGGAATAATCACTTGTTGTTGGAGACATATGTGTGGCTTGCATGTGTCACACGGGTGCCCACAGATACACGTCAATCACCCACGTCTCCAAGCCTGTCTGAACCTCGAGACTCCCGGAGGTCACAGGCAGGGCCGTCGAACCGTGGACACGCCACAGACCGGGCTGAATCGCGAACGACCCGGCTCCTCTGCGGCCACAGTCGGTCAGTGGTGCAGGGCAGACAGGGCTCCCGTGATCCCGGCTGCTCCAGACCCGTCTCGGCCGCGGGAGAGGCTGGAGCCTCATTTCTTTCCATCCCGGGAAGAGGGAGAGTCCTGGGCCAGCCGAGCCGCCCCCTTCCTGGTCCCCAACTCCCCCTTGGGCGCCCAGGGGACGGGCCAGGGCACCGGGGAGTGTGTGCGTAGGTGTGGGGGATACGGGAGTGTGTGTACCTGTGCGGCGTGCGGGGCATGTGTGTGTGTGCTTGTACATGTGTGGGCTGCGGCCAGGCGTGTGCACGTGTGTGGGAGGGTGTAAGTGCGGGGTGTCTGTGAGTGTAGACCCACGGGTAGCTGGGTGGGTGTATGTGTGCAGAGGTGAGCGTGTAGGCACGAGAGCGTGTGTACACATGGGTGGGCAGGTGTGAGCTGTGCATAGTGTGTGTATGTGTGGGCGAGTTGCATGTATGGACAGAGAGGTGGGTGTACATGTGTGTGCAAGTGTGTGTTTATTAGTACAGAGGCAGGTGTGCCTGAGTGTGTCCATACGTGTGTGGCTCTGCATTGTGTGCGTGTGTGTCTGGGTGTGTGTGCAAGGGCTGGTACGTGTGGGTGAGTGTGAGCCCGGGTGTGTGCGCGCGTTGGTGTGACTGTGTTTGTGTCTGGGTGGGTGTGTGTCTCACCCCAAGTATGTTCACCTTCACACTTCTCTGTCTCGGCGTGTACGAGCGACCTGAGCCCATAGCAAAGGAAACAGGCTCTTTCCTCTGACCTGCGTCCCGCTGCCCCGGACAGAGTGTTTTGAGCCCCAAAACATTTAGCGCCGAGGAGAGGCCGGGCCTGGAGGCACCGGACACCCCCGCCTGCCACGCTGCCTCCCCTTCCGCCCGGCTGTCCGGGCCCGAGGCTCCACCGTCACGCGTAAACACCCCGTGTGCGTCTGGCCTGACTCTGGTTCCGGCCTCCCTTCACGCGGGAAGTGGTCTTCCCAGCGGGTGGCCTCGGACCTGCTCTCCCCATGGAGTCCCGAGGGTCAAGGTCCGGATTCCCCGGCAGCCTCCCTCGGGGCTCTGCTTCGAGCTGGCAGATTTTCGTGGAGCTGAGTATAAACAGCAGCCCCCCACCCCACAGCATGGTGTAACCACTGGAGTCAGGGTTCACACTGGAGTGAGCTGGAGGATGGACCCCGCCGGCCGGCGAGGCTAAAGCTACAGCACCTCCGCCGGACGCCCTGGGCACAGGGGGGACACACCGGCCTGGACGTCCCCGTCTTCACGGCCTTCACATCGGAACACCCCTCTCCCGGCTCAGGCACCACCCCCCGGCTGAGGCATCAGCTGTCCCCTCCTGTCCCTGGGCAGTTACTGACACCCAGGAGTGCTGATTCCCCTGTGACTGTCAATATTTGTTTTCCACGCTCTCCAGGGCGCCCGCTTCTCAGTGCAAACAAACGGGTGCCACCAGGGCCCGCTCGCTTCTCCAAGCCCGTCGTGTCTTTGGGAATCTCATGGTACTTGATCGCTGCCCGGCACCCCGGACCCTGCATAGCCTTCTTTCCCAGGACGGCCTTTCGTCCTGGACCGCGCTCCGGTGGGCCAGGCGGGCACCCCCTTCCCCTGCCCTCGTCGCCTCCCCGCCGCTCTCTGTCCCTCCCTCCTTAACACCCGCGTCTCCGCCACCAGGAACAAATACGATTCCTGATTGAACATCGCTTTATTTGCCAGTTCTGTGGTCTTTTCTTATCTTGTTCCACATTGCTCAGGCTTTGTGGTTAAATTATGTATTAAGGTCAATGTCAAAACAGAGGAGATCTGTAACCTACAGGGAGCTGGCTTTTATTCGTGATTAGGGTGAAGTGCGGGCTGCCTGTCAGCCAGCCCGGGCAGCGCAGCACGGGGGCCGCCTCGCAGCGGGGGCTCTACAAAGGCAGCTCTCGGGCTCCCAGGATAGATTCGCCCGGATCGCCCGCCCCTCCTGAAGGCCCGCTTGCCTGGGCTTCCATCTCAGAGCTGTCAGCCGCACCTACGGAGTGCTGTCTTAAATCAAACGCAAAGTGCGTTCGCTGGGGAGCGCGGCAGATGTCATGTACCCGCTTGTAGTTTGAGATCTTCTAAAGGAAAACGGTGTCAGAATAAGGAACACGGGGAGGGATGTGGGTTTTCTTTTTTTTTTTCTTTTTTCTTTTTCCTTAAAAAAAAAACAAAAACACGAGACAGCCGTTGAAAAGATTGGCTGGAAACTTTCTCTAAAAACTTGCACGGTTCCGCGCCACGCGTAAATTAATCAGTGAGCGTTCAGACGGGGGCCCCGCAGGACAGGAGGCGGGCGTGCGTTGAGTCTCCTGCCCCCGGGTTTCTTCTTGACGAGCGTTAGTCAACGACGGTTGGCGATCGGGGCCCTGGCTTGTCGGCCAGAGACGCGTCCTCCTGCGTCCAGATGCGGGACGGGAAGCAGGCAAGAGGCCGCGTCACGGGTGCCGAGCTGGTGCCGGCAGGGAGCTGCCCACGGGCACCCCGAGACCCCACCGGCCCGGGGCTCCGCTCTGCAACTTGGCTTCTGGCCCTCCTTTGAAAGGGTTCCTCTGTGCTGAGGAAATGAAGGCCCCCGCGCGCCCTTGCTGACCCCGCAGCATCTGTCCTTGGGACGGCGCTGTCGGGAAAGCGGCACATTGGCAGCGGGACTCGGAAGGCTCCCTGCTGACAGAGGACACGGGGTCGGTGCTCGCTGTGTACACGGAGGCCCCCGGGCTTAGCGTCCGGCTCTCAGCGGTGGTGGTCGCTCTGGGACCCCGAGGCCGTCGGGTTTCAGGCGGGGGCTCCCGGCGCAGCGGTGGGGAGGGGCGTGCCCGTCGTGGCGGCCCAGTCTCTCGCCCCGCTGTCACTAAGCAAGTCGGCAAAAGGCGCGTTACCGTCCAACCGGTGCCGGACGCAGGCTTCGGCACAGGAGCGGAGAGCCTTGGTGACACCAGAGACCACTCTCGTCCGAAAACGTGGGGGGGGGGGGGCTGGTCTCACCCAATACTCCCCAGTCCACCCTTTCCGGCAAGAGTGTAACAGACGTGAGACCAAATGCACTCCGCGTCCTGTTACACCCATTACATAAGGTAGTAGTAGCACGTCGAGATGCATGTTCCGTTGCATACGTGTGGCGTGTGTGTGTACGTCCACAGGTACACGTGCGATGAACGTATGCAGTGAAACACGCCTCACAAGCTGATGGAAACCAGAGTACCGGTGATGTTTGGCCAGGACATACAGACCCAGGAGGCGCACCCAGGAGCCTCCGGGCCGTAGGAAACGGTCCATTTCCCGCCATGCGCAGTATCACGGGAGGTCCGGGTGTAAAAAGCACCGACTTGTGCCTGCGGATTCCTGTGCCCCCAGGAATGTGCATTTTGCATCCCTAGAGATACGTGAGCTCGGGAATCAGTGCTCAGCCCCCCTCGTGGGCTACGTCCCCTCTCTTCTCTATTTCATTTATTTCTCATTTTTTCCTGACCCACCGAACGCATTCCATGACCTACGGGGGCGGAGACCGACCGGTTACAAACACGCGTGTGTGTGTGGGATGCCCTTGGAAGGATGAGGGTGAAGGCAGGGGTCCTGCCCGTCAGGAGTCACGCCTGGGGCGAGATGAGGCACGGAGCACGGGGTCCAGGCAGAGCCGGCGAGGAGAAGCCGCCCCCCCAGGCAGACGGAGGAGGCTGGTGGGCGACGGCCCCGTCTCCCCTGACTCCACGGCTCTTTCCTGGAAGTGACTAAAATCAGTCCTTGCTGGGTTAAAAACAAGAATCCCCCATCCATTAAAGATGGAGAATAAACCCGTCTTTTACAGATACATATGGAGCTGTTGACAGATTGCGTGATTTCATGTACTTGTTTCTTTTTAAATGGCCCAAATGCAAAACAGAAGAAAAGAAAGGAAAATGGTGCACCTGTGCTGGGCGTAAGTGTCAGAGGAGAATTTAAAAGGTCAGTAAGTTGTGGATAAAGACTAGAACTGGGTGAAGGGTATATGAGCTTCCGTACACTATTCTGTGGTTTGCTTGTGTTTGAAAGCGTCTCTGTTAGCTCAGCTCAGCTGCCATAACAAACACCACAGACGAGGAGGCTTAAACGTTAGACATGTATGTCTCCCAGTCCTGGAGGCTGGAATCTGAGATGCAGGTGTGGGCAGGGCTGGTCCCTGCCGAGGCCTCTCTCCTGGGCGTGTGGACGGCCCTCTCCTCCCTGTGTCCTCACGGGGTCGCCCCTCTGTGTGCATCTGGGTCCTGATCTCCTCCTCTTAGAAGGACCCCAGCCCTATGGGATCAGGACCTACCCTAGTGACCTCATTGTACCTTCATCCCCTCTTTAAAGACCCCAGCTCCAAATACAGCCCCATCCTGAGGTCCTGGGGGTCAGGGCGTCAACATGCAGTCCTCCAGCTGCCAGACAAACGTGTCTACTTCCCAGAGGGGAGACCACCCTCCCGGCAGCATCACCCTGTCCAAGGCAGAGGCTTTGGACTGGTGCCCACAGCAGAGTGGGTGTGATGCGGGAGGTTCCCGGGGCAGCTGTAACAAAGGACCCCAGACCATGAGAGCTGAAACCACATCCATCCTCCCCGGTCCTGGAGACCAGACGTCTGAGGTCAAGGTGTCCCAGGGCCGCGCTGCCTCCGGAGGCTCCCGGGGAGGGTCCTTCCCGCCTCTGCCAGCTTCTGGGGGCTCCAGGCGTCCCTGGGCTCGTGGCCGCCTCCCTCCCATCTCTGCCTCTGTCTTCCCGGGGCTTCTTCTCTGTGTCTGGGTCTCTCCTCTCCTGTCCTCAGAAGGACCCTGTCACTTACTGTAGGGCCACCTCCTCCAGGAGGACCTCATCCATCTGCTTGACTTCTGGCCTCTGAAACAGTGATAAAATAAATTTCTGTTGCTTGAAGACACTGGGTGGGGTGACATGTTACAGCAGCCCCCGGACGCTCAGACGCACTGTTATGGGGTCTACCTGCGAGGTGCCACTTGCAATTTCCCGAGGCCCCTGTTCCCTCCCATGGAAGGTATTTTTTATTTTCTGGGCCCCCATGGCCCCCGTCCCTGCAGCCTGACCCCGTGCTATACCATACATTTTGCCCCTCGCTTGGGACTCACCAGAACCATAGCCCAAGCCCATGGCCCCGTCCACTCCCTCCCCGCAGCACCCATTTTGCAGACCGCAGCCTGGTTTCTACCCCTGGCAGACTAGACAGTGCAGGGTGGACCCTTGAGCCCCCCCACACACCCAGGGGGGTGGGTCCCTCAGAGCAGCCTGGATTCTCACTCATCTTAGACAGCCCCCAGATGCCCAGCCATCCAGCAGATAGCCCCCTTCCAGCATTCTGGGGGTGGGGGGTGTCTGGAAGCATTTCCCCACCAAGAAGGTCTCAGGAAATCATTTCTTTCATTAGATATTTGATATGCAAATCGCCTTCCCCATTCACGGTTGGACGGAGAGGTTTTTTTTTTCCCCTCATCCAGCCCTAATTTATTTATCTTAAGGCCGGCGATGCACTGTAATTCCATCATGAAGGGCTCCCAATCAAAGTTTACCTTATCCAGAGGTAATTAATACAAAGATTGTTGAATTAAAGATGTGAGTCTTGACACTTTGGCAGGGGGTTAGGGACATGGTCTCCAGGGCCCACATTATGCCTGAGACAGACCAATTAACACCATGCATCTTCTTTTATGTTAACTCCAATTAAGGTTTCTTAAAATTTTTAAAGTTATTTTCTTCCTCACCATCTCCGAGTGTCAGACAGGACATCAAAGGCCGTTGGTGGAACACTGCAGGTAATGCTGATTGGCAGGCAGATCTGGAGAGGACCGGCTCTCAGCGCCCGGGCGTGAGGCACGGCAGGGTCTGTGTCTGACCCCCAAGGACTCTGCACCCTTCCCTTTTCAGGGTCAAACCTCCTTCCTTCCGATGAGCAAACGCACCAAAATCACCGCGGACGAGCCAGCTCCCGAAGAGCATTGCACTGGAATCACACAGCACTTGTCCTTGTGCGTCTGGCGTATCTCACTGAATGTAAAGTCCTCAAGATCCATCCATGTGGCAGCCCGTGTCAGAATTTCCTTCCCTTCCCGTGGCTGAGTCACATTCCACTGTGTGCATGGACTCCATGCTGTGTATCCATCCGTCCATCCATCCATCCATCCATCCCTCCATCCATCCATCCACCCATCCTTGGACACGTGGGTTGTTCAGTGCATCTCATTTGTTAAAGCTGCTCTAGGACGCAGAACTGGTTCCTGTCTGTGTTCCTTACTCCGCTGGGCCTGGCTCCTTGATCTCAGTAGAAGCTACGCTGGGATGTCATCTTTCCAAGCAGCCTCGACAGCTGGACTTTTAAATTCCACGAAGAGTCACCGGGGCCAAGATGATAACCTTGAACCTCTCCGTTCACGGCTTTATAGGGTCCGTTGAAAGACTGGAGAGAGTCCCCTCTGCCTGCTGTTTTCCCTTCCACCTGCTGCCACACCAGGCCCCCCGCTCCTGCCCCCAGTGCCCCGTCCCTCCCCTCACCCATCCCGGGCTGGGAGCTGGGCGCAGAAGCGGCCTCTTTGCAGCCCGGCCTTCCTCGCCCACCAGCCCATCAGGGCGTCTCAACGTCCCCGCAGAACCGCTCCCCCTCGGAAGCCCCGGCTACACGGGGCCCCTTTCCTGAAGTTGCTCCAACGCTTCACCATCACATCCCCGACGTATGTCAAAACCCAGGAGCTGCCGCGTGCGGCATTTTTGCAGGGCCTGCAGAGAAGGGAGTGCCCAGCCAGCAGGACGAGAGCAGGGAAGAACGGACCAGACCTCTGAGGTCACGGGCTCCATGGCAGCAGGAGACTCTTCCCCAACCGCTGTGACAAGCAGCTTCCGGCTGGCCCATCCGTGGGCCCCTGAACTCCTAGAACAACCAGTGGGAGGCCATCAGCGGCCCTCACGGCTGTTTAAACGGGGGGTCTGCACACCTCGCGTCCGTTCTGGACAAGCCTCTCCGTGCAAACGAACCACAAAGGACGCCCCACTTCCAGAAACTTCCATTCATTCTTCTTAGAAATTAGAAGAGCAGGATCTGTCTAAACACCAAGAAATCCCAGTTGTGACCCTAAATAATTCACACGGGCCTCAAGAGATCCTTACGCACCCACAGAATGTGAGTCTCCACGGAGGATGACAGCAGGACATTTCATGCACTTTTGTTGGCTCTTAAAAGATTTCTGCCAAAAAACACATTTCTCGAGGAAACTCCGAAAGGCTGACGGTGCAATCCCGGCGAAGCTGCTGGGAAAGCGGTGTTTCCAGGGCAAGGCTGGGTAAGACCGTCTCCAGCAGGGAGGCCAGGGGACACCGGCACACTCAGCCGTGCCCGTGGCCATCAGCTGCCCGCGTGTGGCCGGGGTGACGTGAGAACAGCGCCGGACGCCCTGCACATGTCTGGAAGCGGCAAGAACTCCGCTCAGCGTGTTCTGGACAATTCCACGCCACCCGGGTTTTGGACGTTTTCTTCACTGGGATCACTGGCTGACCGGGGCGGACATGGGGCCTTAAGGGAACCTGTCTTCCCTGTCGGTTTTCAGCAGATCTACGCCATGACCCTTCAATGCAGAGAAGCCAGGAGAAGTCAGAAAGGTGGCCGAGGGGATGGGTTTGTTAGGAGCAGCCTGCAGGCATGCCAACGTCAGTTCAGAATTAGTCGGTTTGCAGTGTAACCTGGACCAAGTTTGAAACCCGCGTCGGGATGGGGGAGGGTTGATGCTGGTTTATAATGAACTTCAAAAAAAAAAAAAAAAAAAAAAGCAAACCGGAAACACCAGCCTCGTTAAACACAGAAACGTGGGGAAGGCTCCCGCTGGTCAGCAGAGAAAAATTTAAAAGCCTTTGGTGAAGGAAATAGGTATCGCAAAACTCTGCAGAAGCCGGGAAGTCTCTGCATTTCCGTGGGTGACAGCGCCATCGTGTGGCGTCACGGGGAACGGGCACCCAGATCCTGGCTTCTGATCCAGGGTCAGTGGCAGCTGCCTCCCTCCAGGCCCAGGGAGCATCCTTCAGGACAGGCAGCCTCGCAGGCCTCCGCGTGAACCTCGCTGGGGAGAAAAGCTAACACGCCGTGTGAATTTGGGGGGGAGAACTGTAGGCGTTGGAATACGAACTGGTGTTCTGTGTTTAGGGGATGGATAATTATCTTAGAGGTCGTGGGGACTTGTTTTTAGGAGATGCATCCTGGAACATTCTGAGCCATGTTCTGTGTTTAGCCATCCAGTAACCATCCAGCTCCAGCCTGAGGTGACATCCTCAGTCGTCCCTTCTGCACACCCTGCGAGGTCACTTCCCCCCAGGGAACGCCACACACGCAGCAGTTATATATTATTTTGTTTGTCTATGCACTTTCAGTGCTCATAGCAGATGCTCAGCCAGCATCTACTAAGGTGAACTCCACAGGGCATACCCATGAGGCATAGTGGGGAGGAGAAAAGCATTTTCTGGGCCGATTCCCTGGGGCCCGTCCGAGTGCCAGAACCACTTCCAGCCTCTGTTTTCCTTCTGCATCTCCGAGGCCATGCACACGATAAATCTTCTGCCAGCACCATGGGCTGCAGAGCGGGCTCCTTGTCCATCGGAGCTGGCAGCCACCTACAGGAAGTGGCTCTAGGGACACAAGGATCACCACCCTCTAACCCCCAGCCCCACCGCAGGTGCCCCAAACCCCGCACTTTTTCTGCAGGGGAGGAATTTAAGGCAGCTGTCAAATCACACATCTTGTCTGGCTGGGAAATGCATCAGGCCTGGGCCGGCCGTTAAGGCCTCCTCCCCAAGTTTACCAGGTTCCTGGGTACGGCTAGGGGTGGTCTGAACCAGAAGGTTCCTGAGGGTCCCAAAAAACAGGAAAGGAGGGACAGACACACAGGAAGGAAGCCAGAGTTTGCGGAGCAAAGGTGTCCGCCTTGGGGTCACCGGCTCGGGACCCCCGGCCTGACCCAGGGCTGGTAAACGCCAGCTCTTCCCCAGCCGGATGTTTCCTTTTGCCTGAAGAAAAGGTAACCCCCCCCCCCGCAATGAGACATCACCTCACACCCATCAGGACGGCGATGATCGTGAAGTAGAATTTCGGGGCTGCTGAGGATGCGGAGAGAGGGGGACCCACGGTTACCGACGGTGGGAATGTGCAACGGGGCAGCCACGTTGGAAAACAGTACGGCGGTTCCTCAAAATACTAAACTTTGAATTTGCATATTATCCAGAAATTCTCCTCTGGAACTCCGCCCCACCCCAAATCATGGAAAGCAGGGACTCAAAGAGACAGTTGTACACCCAGGTTCACAGCAGCATTCTTCACAAATGGCTAAGAGGTCAACATACCCCAAGTCCATGGATGGATGGATGGATGGACACATGGATACACAAAATGGGGTCCACGCACACAGTGGAATATGACTCAGCCGTGAAAAGGAGAGAAGCTCTGGCACAGGCTACGGCATGGACGGACCTTGAGGCCATTACACTAAGTGAAATAAGCCAGACACAGAGGGACACATGCCGCGTGCTTCCACCAACAGGAGGTCCCTAGAGGAGCGAAATCCGTAGAGGCAGAGAGCAGGAGGGTGGGGCCAGGGCCTGGGGGAGGGGGATGGAGAGTGAGTGTTTCAAGGGGACAGAGTCTCAGTCTGGGAAGGTGAGAAAGTTCTGGAGACGGACGGGGGGTGGGGATGGCTGTACAACGTGAATGTACTGGAGCTGTTCACTTAAAATAGTTAAAAACCAGGGAATTCCGTGCCGGTCCAGGGGTTAGGACTCAGCTCTTTCACCGCCATGGGCCCAGGTCCAATCCCTGCTCGGGGAACTAAGATCCTGCAACCCGTGCAGCATGGCCCCCCAAAAATAGTTAAAATAGAAAATATTATGTTACGTATGTGTTACCACAATCAACAAAGGATAAACAGCGCTAGTTGACCAGCCGCATGCGCGGACCTGGCCCATCTCATGGACCTCGATTCCTTTGTGTCATTAGTTTCAGCCAGATGCTTCCAATGCCCAAAAACTAGGTACCTGGTGTGAGATGTGCATGAATTTGTGCAACCGGGGGCACCCAGATCCTGAACTGCAAAATAATTAGAGACAATTGCTGACTTCTCTTTATCTGTGTCTGATCTTAATGAAAGGTCTGCAGCATCCAGGGTCAAAGTTAACATCCATGGGCTCTGGGTCATATTCTAACGATGTTTGCTAACACCCACCAGGGTTCAATAAATAAAGCAGGTGGAATGTTTTGTAACATTGGGATTTTTAAAATTCAATAAGGGAAGTTTCATTTCTTTCAGTTAAGTGCTTTTAAAAATTCCATCCCTCTCGTTGCTGGGCAAGGTATAGCAAAATAAGTACCAGTGTTATTTCTACTTGTAATAAACTCAAAAAAGTAAAGAAAACCTCAAAACTGGTGAAATGCTCTGGCAGGCTCGTACAAAATTAAGTTTCTACGTAAACGTCAATCATGTCCTATTACATCTCAAAACACAGAGCATGGGAAAAACAGAACATAAGACTGTAGAAAAAAAAATCATTTGCCATTTGAGTGATGTGTAAATTGATATCCTTTTCCAGCTACGGTTAATTATATAACATCTGCTAATGTAACGTTTAAGAAACTGTGGGGAAACCCCAAAGCAATTATGATCACTGCCAAGAAAGTTAACCCTTCACGGAAAGGAGTTTTTTTATTGTTCACGATCTTGTTGCTTTTCAAACCTGTGCCATAAAGATCTCCTGTCCAAACACATAAATTGGTAAACTTGGGGTGATTCTCTTAAAAAGTAAAACGAAGGCTATTACACGCCCCCCCTGGCATGAAGGCAGAGAGCCGTGTAATCCACAAACCTACACTCAAAACCACCCACATGTCCGGAGGTGCCCCCCACGGCTCTTAACTCCCTTGACGTTGATTTTTCACAGAAAAAAACAAAACCGAACAAAACAGTCACGGGTGGGTTGTGTCCTCCAAATGAGCTGTGTTGAAGTCCTTACCCCCCCGGACCCCGTCATGAGACTGTCTTTGGAAAGAGGGCCTTTACAGAGGTGGATAGGATGAGGTGCTTGGGGGTGGCGGTGATGTCCGTGTACTTACAGGACATGGTGGTGACACTGGGCACGTCCTCTCCAGTGGCTGTGCAGGGAGACCTCATCTTCATTTGTCACCCCGAGGCGTAGGAATCGCCGTTTCCCTTCTGGATCACATTTCCGATTATAATGCAGACGTTCGCGGGTAAAACACTTGAGCTGAGCTGGAAACTGGGTGGGGCTGTGACGCCAGTAACTTAGGACCTCAGCTGAGTAAAGAGACTCCCTCCCTGACCCCAGACGATTGAAAACTTACCCTTCTTACCTGCAATCCCGGAGCAACAAGAGGACTGGACCCCACCTGTAGAGTAAAGCAGAGGAGCCGGCAAGGGAACAGGGCACCTGCCCCCTCCCGGACGTCCCTCAAGCCCTGGGAGACGGGCGAGTCTGCCATACATACGGGGACACGGCCTCTGTTTGCAAATGATCGTGCTTCCTTCGCTGTGTTTTGTCTACTCTCTCGAAGTGCCACCGGACCGTCATTGGGGAGAACGCATTGGAGCGCCAGTTCCTGGATCAGACAGGACACCCAGCCCTGGGCAGGCTCTGAATCTCAAAGGCACGTCTCGTTGCCCAGGGTCTGGAGGAGGAAGGGGCCCTCTTTGCCTGGATCCCTGAGGCTCTCCATCCTGAAGCAGAGAGGATTCCGAGGGCCTCACCCTCGGCCAGCGTGGGACAGAGGAGACCCGGCCCAGGCGGCCCCGGACATCCGCCACGCCTCCAGCAAGGTGGTGATGAATTTCCACCTGCCTTCATCCAATGCGCCCCGGCCCCGGGCGGTTGCAGGCCTGAGCTGACGTGCCCACGGCTGGGACCACATCCTCAGCTCAGTCTCCTCCGTGGTCAGACGTGCAACCCCCACCCCCCACAGGCCCCCAGCTCTGGCCCTGCGGCAGTCCTTCTGCGACCACCTCACGTCCCGGGAGCCCCCACACTGTTCTCTTACGCACACGGTTACACCCAATAAACAAACACCACTTTCCCAGGGCCTCTGTGGCTCACGGACGCAGGGGCACGGGCCTTCACCAGCACGGAGAGGAATAAGGAACCCCAGCCGCTGCGTAGAGCCGTCCGGGCTTATAAACGCGGCAGACCTGGATGTCTGGTCCGGGTGGTCGTATTTCACTGTAAGGCTTCTGGATGATCTGACCTCAGACGAGGCAGCTTGCGCTCGGGCCCAGGACAGCGTTCCTGGGGGGTGGGGGGTGGGGAAACAGGGGCACAGCACAGCCCCGTGAGCTGCTGGCGGTCTTGGGTCCCCCGGGCAGCAGAGTCAGCCCTCCCGGTGCCGTCTCACAGGAAAGGAAAGTGAGCGAGCGGGTGTTACAGGCTGATGTTTGTGATGGAGATGGTGCCTCTGGGACGTCATGAGGTCATGAGCGTGGTCATAAGGGTTAGTGTCCTTATGAAAGAGACTCCGGCTTGCTGTCCACCTGGGGACGGGACCTTATGTGGAAACGGGGCCTCTGCAGAGGTGACGCAGTGAAGGGTCTGAGATGAGGTCCTCCTGGAGGAGGGTGGCGCTACATCCAATGACGGTCCTTCTAAGAGACAGAAGAGGAGAGACCCAGACACAGAGGAGAAGCCCCGGGAAGACAGAGGCAGAGATGGGAGGGAGGCGGCCACGAGCCCAGGGACGCCTGGAGCCCCCAGAAGCTGGAAGAGGCGGGAAGGAGCCTCCCCTGGAGCCTCTGGAGGGACCGCGGGCCTGGGACACCTTGACCTCAGAACAGGACCTTATTTGGACGAAAGGTCTTTGCAGAGGTGACGCAGTGAAGGGTCTGAGGTGAGGTCCTCCTGCAGGAGGGCGGCCCTACATCCAATGACAGGGTCCTTCTAAGAGACAGAAGAGGAGAGACACAGACACAGGGGAGAAGCCCTGGGAAGACAGAGGCAGACACAAGCCCAGGGACGCCTGGAGCCCCCAGAAGCTGGGAGAGGCGGGAAGGACCCTCCCCTGGAGCCTCTGGAGGGACCGTGGCCCTGGAACACCCTGACCTCAGACGTCTGGTCTCCAGGATGGGGAAGGATGGAGGTCTGTGGATTTAAGTTCCCGGTTGGTGTCATTTGTTACGAAAAACCCCAGGAAACTCATCACCCGGACTTAGTCCTGGCCAAGCCGAGGAAGCTTGGTTGCCAGGACCCTTTGCAGGAAAAGCCATAAATTCTGGCCTGTTAGGGCCACCCATTCCACCATACACGGCACCACCAGACCCCCATTCCCTCTCACTTTGGAAACGTTAAACAGCAATTCTGGACTCTGTCTTGCGGCGTGGCTGGTCTGGCCATCGGCACCACCGATGCGCGAAGTTCCGTGGCCGGTGGGCTCCCGACAAGCAGGGACCCTCAGGCCCACCCCAGCGTCCCCCAGCCCCGGGCAGCCCTCCAGGCCCCGGCAAAGGGTGCTGGGGTTCCTTCTGGGCTCCTTATACAGTGTCCTAATCCCCACCCCAGCTTCGCCTAAACCTGACAGGGGGCGTCTCCACCCTCCGTGGCCCCAACAGCGCCACACCCCGGTGGTCCTGTGTCCTCCTTCCCGAAATAAGGGCACCGTCACCCGAGCCGGGGCGAGTGCGCTCCTGGAGGTGAGGATGCTGACGGCTGACCCGCCCCCACGGGGTCAGCATCCTGCAGCAGACGTGCCAACTTTGCGTGAAGGAGGACAAGACCACATGCCCTGGGTGGGGGGCAGTGTCCCCTCCGGAGCGCACACCCAGCCCTGCCGGACGGGTCCCTAGGGACAGCACAACTGCATTCTTTCTCCTGGGACCTTAGTTACTCCGGGGCCACGCCCCATTCTGCAGGAGGGGGGCCTGGTCGTTGCAACCTCGGTAGGTGCCGGCCCCTTACCGGGGAGACTCAGAGGGGTTGGGGTCCCCCCGGGATCCCTGGGGTGATGGGAGGGGATGGCAGCTCCTCCCCTTTGCACAAAGCCCCCAGTGCCTCCCGGGTAACGTTTCAGGGTTGATTTTGCCCCTTTCCACACCCACGTCCACCGTTCTCAAACAAACACCCCGATGACCGGACTTTCAAGGGGTCCTGCTTACATTCTTCACGTTTTCTCTGAACTCTTCCGCTTTCCTACCCGACACCCTCCAGCTCTTAAGCATCCGTATCTCCTAGAATTCAGACTTTGGGAAATCCTGTGTTCTTTTCAAAGGACACTGAAGCTGCTTCATTCACGCAGGCAATGCTGCAGAAAAAGACAGAGATTCTCCCTGAAGCCACGGTACACGCCCAGGGGTCGGTCCGCCTGTGAGCTGTTCCTGCAAAGACAACCAGGCAGCAGAGGCGGGCGCCTGACCCCTCCGGACTGGTGCCCGTTTCTTGGGCAAAGTGACTCCAAACTGTGTGTCCTAAAAGCAGCATAGACCTGGCCAGCCAGACCCCTGCCTGTGTTTCTGAAAACGGAGATCAGACAAGGAAACGTTTGGCCCTCACACGCTGGGGTCTGCAGAGCTGCTGCCACTGTGTGCGCGTGGCATCACGAAGCCCCTGCGTAGTCTGTGAAGGCGCCGTCTCCCCCGTAACCCACAGCGTCGAGAGGCCAGGCCCGGGCTGTCACTGCTTCCAGCAGCCTGTCCCGGCGGCCCATGCCTGCCTCCGACCCTGGCTGACCCTCCTATTTATAACCCCGCGTCTCCCAGCAACCACACAAACACAGCTCTTGTGACAGCTGAGGGGCAAAGGCGCAGCCTCGCGGTCTTAGATGCGCAGATCCTGTTTCTTCACACGGGCCCAAAAAAGACCTGAGCCCCAAGGCATGCGGGGTCCCCGCTCCTGAGCAGACCCCCCAGCTCCGGGGCAGCTGGATTCTCTGCGTGAGGCCAGCCGCCAGCCAGGACCTGGAGGGTGAGCGGCTGTGACATCGCCCCCATGAGTGGGTTCAGGTCTCCTCTCACTCAGAGGGAGGGTGCCACGGTCCCCGAGGCTGAGGGCAGTGCTGGCCGGGCTCGGGCCAGAGGGTGTGGCGTGGATGGGGCCACAGCCAGGGAAGGCATTTCATGGAGATTTGCGGGCCCAGGTACCTCTAGGTCTGAGCCGCTCTGGGTGCCTTTAAAAGGAGCTGGATGGACATGGATGGGCCTAGAGGACATAAAGCCAAGTGAAATGAGTCAGAGAAAGACAAATACTGTGTGATATCACTTACACGTGGACTAGAAAAGACAAACGCACAAATACAGAGAAACAGAGGCAGACTCACAGATACAGAGGACAGACTCGCGGTGACCAGGGGGGAGGGGGAAGACAGGGGGAGGGGATTAACAGATACAAACTGCTAGACATAAACTAAGTAAGCTACTGAATTCCCTGTGTGCAGCACGGAGGATACAGCGAAAATTTTATAATCACCGTGAACGGAGCACAGTCTTTAAAAATGGTAAAGACTATTCGTGTTTTTAAAGACTAGTTACCTATGCTGTACACCTGAAACTAGTATAACATTGTCAATCAACTCTACTTTAATTTAAAAAGAGGAATCAAAGTAAACCACCTGTCAACTGAGTAATGAAAGTTCTTAAAAAGGCCTGCGCCCCGCCGTGCACTTTGCCGTCTGAACCGAAGACCCGCGCCCCTGCTGCGATCGCGCCCCAGCCGTTCCGTCCCCGCGGGCCGCTCTCTTGGCTCGTGGGAACGCGTGAGCAGGGTGCGTTCACCAGGTGGGCGTCTCAGCTCGCAGCTCGGCCGCCAGGAATAGCCACCAGCTTTCAGCACGTGCCCCAGCTGCAGCCCCGTGGAAGCAATTGCTGTGGGACTTCACGGGGGCTGCGGCGCTGGCCTCGGACGGAAGCAGGACGCCACAGGTGTCCCTGGCCACCGCGTTTCCCCTTGTTATCGCGGGGTCCCGGAGACCCCGACCCCACGGGCTCCCTGGTAACCCTCCTCCACTTCCTTCCACGGAAGCTAAGCCTCGTTCACGTCTCCGGGGAACGGCGCCTCACGTTCCACACGAATGAGTGAGCTCCCGGCTCCCTCTCAGACGGTACGAGGCAACCTCAGGTGGCTCCTCTCCCTCCACCGGCTGGTTCCCGCCCTGCCGTGCACGTGGGGCTTTCAGGGTGCACGGCGGGGGCAAGCTGGGAGGCACAAGAGGAGGGGTGTTCATCTGCTTGCGGGTCGTCTCAGCTCCGCCGGGCGTACCCCAACTCCACGGTGCCCCAGGTCCCTCTGCTTTAAACGGAGAAGGATGACCACCCCCCCCCAAAGAAGTGTCAGGTGTCCACCAGGTGGAGAAAACCGTGCTGCTACCTCCAGCCTGACCCCCTGGCGTCCTGCCCTTCACGCCGGCTCCTGAGCATGGAAGGAGAGAAGAAGGGGCAGGAAGGAAGTTCACTCCCCCCACCCCTGGGTCATGGCCCGTTCCTGCCAGCCTCAGCAACCACGCACACGTACACACACACACACACACACACACACACACACACATATCTCTCCCCAGATATTTTATTCCTAAATCGCGGTTGCAGACACACAGCAGTTCTGAGCAATGAGATTCTGGGGTGATATTTCCCCAACTAGGAAAATACTGACCCCCAAAACATCAGGCCCACAACTCACCCCCCCCTTTCCTGCCCAAAGGGGCAGAGCTCTGTTCTGGCAGCTTCACCTAGCATCGGAATGTTCCAGAATGCTCAGAACCACGTCCTGTAATAGAAGCCTTCCTTAATATCCATGGGCGAGGACATGGAGAAAAAAAATACTGCGTTAACTTACGAACAAAACTCCCTTTTTTTCCAACTCACCTCTACTCCGAACTGATGTCGCGTAAAGGAATGGTAAGGGGTGGGGTCCACACTGTTGGTTTTCCGCACTGCAAAGCACGCTTATTCCCTGCGCAAACAGCTTCGATGGGGCATGGTGTCTGTGCCCTTCTGAGACAGACACGGGGTCTGCTAGAGAAACCCCACCTAAGCTCATCTTTTCTCATTCTCAATAGAACATGCTGTCTCACCAGCTCATCCACTCGTGTACCGATCACACAAACCTTATGTAGACACCGACCCAGTGCCAGGCAAGATCTAGGAGCTGGGGGTCCCAGCAGTGGGTGAAACAGACTTGTTCCCTGTCCTCAGGGGGTATATGTTCTAATGGGGGCTGGGGGCTGCTCCAATGGGGACATGACATCCAGACAGTCCAAAAACACCTTATTTTATGTCACAGCATCAACATCCTTCCCTATAAAATCTTCCCCCGGGACTTGTAACATGAAGGCAAAAACCAAAGGTGTTTCAGGGGCAGGACCACTGAAAGAATTTATCTCTAGCTCATCCACATTCCAGAAACATTAAAGGACTTCCTTCAGGCAGGAGGAAAACGGCGTCAGGGGGGAAATAAGGATCTAGTCGAAGGAATTCAGAGTTTCAGAAATGTCAGTGATGTGGGTGATTACATATCGTACATTCTTATTATTTAAATCTCTTTAAAACTTTCACCAGCATAGCTGTAATGGACTGAGTGTAAGCCCCCAAAATTCATATGTCGAAGCCTCGACCCCCTCTGGGATGGTGTTAGGAGGCAGGGCCTTTGGGGGGTGATTAGCGTTAGATGAGGTCATGGAGAGTGGGACCCCCAAGATGGGATTAGTGTCCTTTTAAGAAGAGGAAGAGACCAGAGCTCTCTCTCCATCATGTGAGGACACGGCAAGAAGGTGGTTGTCTGCAAACCAGGAAGAGAGCCTCACCAGGAACTACATCTGCCCACACCATGATCTCGGACTCCCAGTCTCTAGGACTGCGAGAAATAAGTGTCTGTTGTTTAAGCCCCCAGCCTGGGGTATTTCGTTACAGCAGTCCCAGCAGACTAAGACAATGGCTTTTAAACAAATCTGGGGAAAAATAAGTGATCAAAAGAAGAACTTTTCTCAGCATCTCTCTTTCCTTTGAAGTTGTTAGGGAGCAGTAAGACAGCCCCAAAATCTGTCCGAGACAAGAGAATCAAATGTCAGGCGTAAATAAAAGAGCCAGGGCTGACTCATTCCTGGTCACCAGGATGACGCACAATGTGGATTTGCCAGGAGCAGGACGAGTTCCCTGGAGTGCTCCCAGCAAGGGGCTGTCACTGGCCATTTCTGGGTTTGCCTGGTCCTTTCATGGTGTCCCCACAGATGCTTCACCCAGCGTCCCTGCCCCGTGAGGCTCTGTATGAGTGTCCTGAGGCTGGTGTAACAAAGGGCTGCCAGCCGAGGGGCTTAAAGAGCCGGAGTCTATCCTCTCTCGGTTCTGGAGACCAGAAGTATGAGGTCAGGGCTGGTTCCTCCTAGGGGCTCTGAGTGAGAAGCTGCTTAGGCCCCAGGGTCTTTTTATACAGACCCCAGGCGTAGCGGATCCTGTCCTGTCTGAACAACCTCCTCTTAACTTGACTATCTCTATAAAGACCCCCGTCTCCAAACACAGTCAGACTTTGAGGTCCTGGGGGTCACAGATGAGTCTGGGGGACACCGTTCAGCCCATCACAGGTGTCAACCACACCGGTCTTCCACTTCCTGCTTTCTTCCCTTTGCGCGGCCATCTCTTCTGTCTGGGAGGCCCTCAGCCGGCTTCCCAGTCCCCCAGCCTCCCCACCCACCTTCTCCAGCCTCCCTCCTTGAAGGCGCTTCTCACCAGCTTCCACAACCTCAGGACTCAGCACATAGCACCCGAGCCACGGGAGTGTCCAAAAGCCCTGAGACCACGGCCAGCTACGGGGTCATCTTATTCCTTTATGACAAGGAAAAAGGTTCACGCACGCTTCCCTTAAACAAGCCAGCCTCTGAGGACCCAGGAGGCTAGCTCCTAGGGGTGTCAGGGGGATTGATTCAATACACAAGGAAGAAGGGTAGGGAGTAGTGGGATCCTTGAGGCTTCATATTTAACAGTCATACACTTGGGACTTCCCCGGAGGTCCAGTGGTTAAGACTCCGTGCTTCCAGTGCGGGGGGGCGCGGGTTCGATCCCCGGTCGGGGAACTAAGACTCTGCGTGCTGCGTGGCACGGCCAAAAAAAAAAATAATATAAGACAATTTTTTTAATTAAAAAAATAAAAATCATACACTGCTGCAGGAAAAGAAAAAGATGTACAGCCATCCCTCCACTGCACTGCTTGTTCCGGGGAAGCTGTTAGCTGCTTTTGCTTGAATTGGCTTTCCTGGGGGTTCAGCCAGAATGTAAGTGCACCTCTGAAATCCCGCTGGGGCCACCACAGAGCTGCAGGGAGACCAGGGTGAGAATCTAGACCCAAAGAGGGAAGCTCATGTGGCGAACTGTTGGCCATCAGAAGCAGCAGCTCTGTGCTATCAACCTGGAGAGAACCTGGACCGGGAGTCCCTGCAGAGCCGAAGGCTTGCGGACGGGAGCAGGGGAATTAACTATGAACATAGGGTCAGGCTCCACGAGATGCACTGAATGAGAAAATGGGTGCCCCCCAAGAGCGAGCTGGCACGGCAGGAAAAGCGTGAGAACCCAATGCCGCAAGGCACAGCCTTTGCAACCAAGAGAGAAAACCTCTAATCTCTGCCACAAGAAAGAGCATCCCATCGCAGACACCCTGTTGAGGCTGTCGTTCCCTCCCGGCACCCAAGCCCTTCATTCGGACGTTTCAACCCCTCTTTCATAAGCTGAGTGGAGGAAACCCCGAGAATAAAAATGTTAGCCAGGCTAGGAATCCCTCGGTCGTCCCCCACTCAACACAGCAAAAGCACACGGTTTCATCCTTCCTACAGCTGCCCTCCAAAAATAGAGCTGCCCAGGACGCCCGGTATCAGGTGTCGGGGGCAGAGGTATGCGGACAGATGGCCCCTGCATGCTCGCAGGGATGTTTTTAGAGTATCGGAATCTAGTCCACTTGTGCTGTGGCCAGAAATAAACTCTCCCACTCTGGTGGGCCAGGCGTCCGGGAGACGCTGGCCTGGTGACATCTGGTCTACTTGCCTGCTCTACAGAGATGGCCCAGGCGGAGCCCAGAGAGGCCATGCTGGCCCCGCGGGCTCCCGTCCATGCCTTGGCGGTCGCTGCCCCCGCCCCCACCCGCCCCGAGGATTCAAGCTAGTGCTGTCCTTTCTTAGAATACACACTGTTCCCTCTCCGGGTCCTCACTCCGGTTGTGTACCTGTGTCTCCACCACACTCTTATTCACGAGCTAAAGTATCAGCCCAGGCATCCTCCTGGCTCTTGGCGTCTGTCTGGGGGTCCCTCCCCCGAGCTGTAACAACACAGTCAGCTTGGATCGTGCCCTCAGTGGCGCCATAACCGTGCGTTATTGACCTACAGCCCCTGCCAGGCGAGCAGCTCTGAGCTGCAGGGGGCATTTGGTTGACACCTCCATTGGGGCGTTTATCACATCCAAGGGCACATGCTATGCCCCCCCCCAGGGGATGGGAGGGTGGGACACACAGTCTTCCCTGTGCATGCAGACCCTACAGGTCAGGGTCCACCGGGGGCTTGTGGGTGCAGCCTTCTAAAAGCGTGAGTCGATGATGGCCCCTGCCTACGAGGGATGGAGTCCAGCTTTTAATGAGAAAACCTAACCACTGATAAAAGAGGTGGACACACAAACCTATGAACAGAGGAGCCTGGCTCCCAGCCTTGCACAGCCCCCGGGTGTGGGGTGGAAGATCCCAGGCACCCTCCCCAGGTGCATGGGGTGAGAGGTCGTGGGGACCTTCCCCAGGTGCATGGGGTGGCAGTTCCCAGGGACCCTCCCTGAGGTCATGGGGTGACAGGTCGTGGGGACCCTTCCTGGGCACAGGGGGTGACAGGTTGTGACCTGAGCCCGTGGCCTCTGCGGTGGGTAGCCCCCCCACAGCTGAGGCCTGTGATCCCTCCCATCAGCTGCTGTAAGGTCAGGTCCCCTCTCCCACACCTAGCGATGGGGCACAGGCAGCACTTTAAGTCTACAGGCTCAAGGCGGAAAGAGAAAGACAGGAAAGCTGCCCACAGGTGGGTTCTGTGGGCCTCGGCGCTCGTGACGCACCAGTGTGCGTGAGCTGCTCTGGCATCCAGGTCGGGGGGGCTGGGCCGCGCCTGACAGCAGGTGAGAAGAGCAGCTGGGGACCCGCAGCCTCTGGGGCCCAGGCCACCCAGGCAGGGGCTGTCCTGAATCCCTGTCTGGCCAGACACAGATCTGACCCCAGTGGGAAGGCAGCACCTGTCCACAGACCCCACCGCACGGCCGCCCTGGAGAGTTTCCAGGCAGGAAGACTCCAGAGAATTCACTCCGTGGGGTGGGCACAAGGTCGGAATCCATGTGTAAAACTTCAAAGCCATCTTAATAATTTGTTAGATTGTAAAAATGATGCAAACAAAGAGGTCAAATTATATATAATATAGCATACTACTGTATTGTATACTAGTATATGCATGTGCCATGTGCATATGAAACTTATAGTGTATAGTATTATTAGATTGTACTATGTTAATTATATAACATATATACTATGTAATAATATAGTATCATAATATAAAGCATCTACTATATTGTTACATGATATGTACACATGTTAAAGTTATGTTACATAAGATGTATACATATGTATTATAAGTGTGTAATACATAACTACGTATTGTACAATTTTATATGATACACATTGTATGCATATTATAGAATACTATAGACTATAATATACAATTATATAATTTTAATGCACATTATATATATATATTCACATATCTCATAAACTGTTTATTTCCAAGTGGCATATGTGTATGTATCTTGAAGGAAACACATATCACCTATCTATCTATCATCTATATATCATCACCTATCCATCACCTGTCTATCTATCTATCTCGCATTTATCTATCAATCTAACCTAATCGAATCTAGCTATCATTTATCTACTTACCTATTTATCATCTGTCTGCCTATCTAATCTATATATCCATCTAATTTAAACTAATCTATCTACTGTCTATTTCCCTTTCATCCCATGTCTGGAAGGAAACTCAAGCTCAATACATGAGTTACTTTTCAAAGCGTCAAGTGTCCACCCTCTCAGTGCATTTGCACAGAAAGAATGTAATTGGTTTGGGCAACACGATGAGGTTTGGGTTTAAAGTGGGTCAAAAACAAATGCCCAGCGAATAACCCACTTCCTCCCTGAAACCCAGTTCTGGCTCTGCCACGATCCCTGTGGCCAGAGCACGGCAATTCAGCAGAGAAGTTCAGACACTGCAGAAGCAAGAGCTGTCTGACCCTTCGCATTCCTGACGATGGCGGAGGACTTTCTTCATCTCCCACTGACGGCGTTTGCTCTGTTTGAACATCCGAACTGCCACCAGCCTGGGGCTTCCCTGGTGGTCCAGTGGTAAAGACTCCACCTTCCAATGCAAGGGACGTGGGTTCGATCCCTGGTCGGGGAACTAAGATCCCACATGCCATGGGACAACTAAGCCCTCACGCCACAACTACTGAGCTTGCGTGCCTCAACTAGAGAGCCCGCGTGCCGCAACAAAGGATCCCACGCACCTCAACGGAGAGTCCGCGCGCCACAACTAAGAGCCGACGCAGCTGGAAAAAATAAGGAAAATAAATATTAAAAAAAAATTTTTAAACCAAAGAACTGCCACCAGCCCTGTGAGAACGTGCCTGTGACATCACCAGAAAAGCCCATCAGAAGGTGGACGAAGGCGCTTCTTGCTGCTACGGAACCACCCTGTCCCGTCCCCGCGCCCAGCCCCGCGCACGAGGCACCAACTACCACTCCCGCCGAACCCGCACAGGCTCTGCATCCCCTCCATCCGGCGAAAGCCCGCGGATCGGTGCCTCTCTGTCCTTGAAGAGCCCGGCCGAGGTCAATGCTGAGGATTAGGAGCTAATGACATTCTTCAGATTCCGGAGCCAGACAGTAATGCAGCTTTAATGCCGTGCGTGGCTGTGATTTCCTGAAATTTGCTGGTACGTAACCCCTGGGGCACGAACGAGAGCCCTTAAAATAACCCGAGTTATGTGCTGCCAACACAAGCCTGTGCTCAGCTGTCCCCACGAGGAAATGCCTTTCCCGAGGCTCCTGGGGGGACACGGCACACGGCCAGAGCAGCTGAGCGTGTGGCCTCTTCAACCTTGGGGGCAGTGACCAGAGACAGACTCGTTTGAACGGTGTGTCATGAGACGCCACCCTGTGCTGTTTAAGACGGTCATGAGGACTTCTGCCCACACCTAGGCACCAGGCTGACAGGCTGTGTTCAGTTTCCGATGTCTCCCACCCTGTGGGTTCCTCAAGGTGGCAGATGACTGCAAAGTGGGGGGTTTAAAACCACAGACCTCCATCCTCCCCAAGTCCTGGAGACCAGACGTCTGAGGTCAAGGTGTCCCAGGGCCGCGCTCCCTCCGGAGGCTCCAGGGGAGGGTCCTTCCCGCCTCTTCCAGCTTCTGGGGGCTCCAGGCGTCCCTGGGCTTGTGGCCGCCTCCCTCCCATCTCTGCCTCTGTCTTCTCGGGGCTTCTCCTCTGTGTCTCTCCTCTTCTGTCTCTTAGAAGGACCCTGTCATTGGAATGTAGGGCTACCCTCATCCAGGAGGACCTCATCTCAGATCCTCCACTTCATCACATCTGCAGAGACCCTGTTTCTAAATAAGGCCTCATTCCCATATTTTGGAGGTCAGGGCATGCACATATCTTTTTGGGGCCACCGTTCAGCCCATAACCACGGTCTGTGCCCGGTGGGGGCAGGGCAGGGTCTGTGTGGGTGTTTGAAAGTGAGCAGGGCTCACGTGACCCCAGCGAGGGGCCCGCACTGCATCCCCAGCCCTCGTTGAGAGGTTCCAGAATGGTTCTGAGTGCCTTTCCCATGTCAGCTCATCTAAGGTGTGTCAGAATCTGCCAGGTGAGGGCTGTGATGAAGGCAACATTGCCAAGGAGGCAACTGAGGATCAGAGTGGTTGAGTCAAAGCTCTGGCCCCCGAGGAAACCTCAGTGACGCAGCGAATGACAAGCATTTTCCCTTGAAACAGGCAGGCTTTCGTAGCATTACGATTGGTAGCAGGCACAAAGCAGAAACCACCCAAGTGTCCGTGGATGGATGGATGGATGGATGGGTGGATGGGTGGACGGACGGATGGATGGATGGATGGATGGATGGGTGGATGGATGGATGGATGGATGGGTGGATGGGTGGATGGATGGATGGGTGGATGGATGGATGGATGGATGGATGGATGGGTGGATGGGTGGACGGATGGATGGATGGATGGGTGGATGGATGGGTGGGTGGATGGATGGATGGATGGATGGATGGATGGGTGGATGGATGGGTGGATGGGTGGGTGGATGGATGGATGGATGGACGGATGGATGGGTGGGTGGATGGATGGATGGACGGATGGATGGATGGATGGGTGGATGGGTGGATGGATGGAGAGATGGATGGATGGATGGACGGATGGATACACAGCATGGGGTCTACCCACACAGTGGAATATGACTCAGCCGTGAAAAGGAGTGAAGCCCTGACACAGGCTATAATGCAGTTGGACCTTGAACACAGGATGCTCAGTGAGAAGGACACAGTGTGTGATTCCATTGATAGGAAACGTCCAGAACAGGCCAATCCACAGACAGAAAGTGGGCTCATGGTTACCAGGGGCTGGGGGAGGGGGATGGGCAGTGACAGCTCATGGGGACGGGGACTCCTTCGGGGGCCGAGACGAAGACAGAGGTGGTGGTTGTACAACCCTGTGACTGTGCTAAAAGCCACCGACTTGCCCACTTTCAAATGGTGAATTTTATGTTATTTCACCTGAAGAAATTAAAAACGAAGTTTTATAAAACGGAACAGTTGTGTGCAGGCATGTGACATTCTGGGTCATAGACAAAAGGAAGGGGTTCCGGTTCTGCCAGGTGACCATCTGGAGACCACCTGGTTCCCCCAGCAGCGGGGCTGGGGGGGGAGGCCAGGGGCTAGACAGAGCCTCCTACAGCAGGGCGCCTGCTCAGCCCCTCTCCCTGCTCTACAACCCCTGAGTCACGTCCAGGAGATCAGTGTGACGGGTGGGGCGGGGCCACCTGGATTCCCACCTGTGCCCAGGTGAGGAGGGGCTGGCAAAGCGGTGACCTGAGAGAAAAAAAGTGGGTGTAGCTGGGGTCACTGGGGCCATCCAAGGATGGGGCCCACATCCAGGTCATGCCTGAGAGCAGACCAGGGGATGGCTCAGTCACAGAGATCACCTAGGGGGATGGCGAGGTCACAGAGGTCTCAGAGGTCACCCAGAGGATGGTGAGGTCACAGAGGTCATAGAGGTCACCTAGGTGATGGTGAGGTCACAGAGGTCACCTAGGATGACATCTATGTCCAGGGCACTGTGAGGTCACGTCTGTGACAAATCAGGGATGGTGGGGTCTCAGAGGTCGCCCTGGGGATGGTTTTGGGGTCATGGAGGTCACTCAGACATCTCAGTCCCCTATGCCCTGCTGGTCCAGCCCCATGTCTGGGCATCTAATGATCGGCTTCACCGTCCAGTCCACACAAGGGCGGTGCTGAGCCCCTTTTTGTATCTGGGACCCTGTGGAAATCGCACGTGTCTCAAGGGGACTTTGACGGGAAGGCAGAGTCTTCCTCCCCTAAATACTTTCCGGAAAGACATGTCCCCACCCTAAGGCCCCCAAGTCTCCCTCTACAACGTCCGTGCCTTGGTGACCAAGGAAGAAACAAACTAAACACCCAGCGTTCGCAGCATAAATAGGAGATGGAAAACACAATTCCCCATGCGCTCCTTGTGGGCACGTTTCACTGGACCACGGTGACTGTCTCCACTCCCCACCAAAGCAGGCTGAGTGACAGGGCCACCTGAGGCAGCGAGGAACATTCCGGTGTGTGCTTTCCCGGAGCAGTTAAAGCGCAGGGCCCAGCAGCCTACGACGTGGGCTGCTCCCCCCAGGCTCCAAATCTCTTCATTTTCAGCCTGATTTCTGCACCCCGACGCACCTCTAGGCCCGAGAACCCCAGTCCTGCCTCTGGTGTTGGGGTGGGCCAGGGCTCGACCTTCCAGGCTGTCCATCCTGTGAACTCCCGTGCCCGTCTCTAACGAGGCGTTTCCAATTCTCTGCAGCCCCCGCAGACTCATCTTCTCCTTTGAATCCTTCGGAAACGCGTCAAGGTCTGGCGAGACCCACAGCTTCTGTTCATTTCCCGAGAGGACATGTGTCCTACTCCGCGAACGCGGTGGCAGGCGGCTGCCGCCTCGCCCAGCCCAGCGGATGCATTTCCATGTGCTCTCGTACATTAAGACCTGATTTGTGGCCTACCATTTTCTCCCCTGCGACAGAGCTGTTATTGGTACAGTAATAGGAGGACGCGGGGTCTCGCGGTGTAATGTGCGTTTTTGCACTTTGCGGGGATATTCAATCGACTTCATTATTTCCAGCGCTCCCACCGTGCATTCTCCCATTTGATTACCTGCCCCAGAAGCATTTCCACATGCCATCCATCACCCTGACCCGTGCATAGTGCTGCATATTCAGATTAAATTGGAGCTTTTTCCCCATGAATAAGGAATTTGATTCTATTCTATCATACACATCGTCTCCAGGGACAGGAAATTGAGTTGAAGGTGGCGGAAGGCAAGTCAGAAAATTTTATTACCCAAGTACGAGATTCTTTTCCTTATCATCAAAACCTTGAAATGGCGCCGTGGGGAACTGGGGCGTCAGGGAGAGAATTCAGTTAGACGTGAAAGTGGAAAAGGAGCATTTTTCAACGGACCTTTTATGTTGCCAAACAAGTGGCAGTGAGAGGGCCCAGGACAAAGAGGTGCTGGTCCGGGTCTCCTTCCGACGGGTCAGGATGCAGGCCCCAGAAGTTATAGGGGAGGGAGAAGCAACCTCTGTGCTCTCTTGTGAGACGGGGTGCCAGCCATTCCTGGCTTCTGCTTCTTTTTCCTCTCCTCCGACCTGAGACACGCAAAATTGACACAGTGTACTTATTAGAGTTTCACAGAGCGTCTCGGACAATGGGGATGGATTAAAGCTCAGATTCCTGGACTTTCCCTCCAGGACCACCTCATTTTCACAAGGACCCAGAGTGTGAATGTCCCGGAGCTGCTGTAACACATCACCCAAAAATGGGGGCCTGAAAACCAAGGGGATTCGTCTTCCCCCAGTCCTGGACAGGGCCGCGCTCCCTCCGGAGGCTCCAGGGGAGGCTCCTTCCCGCCTCTTCCAGCTTCTGGGGGCTCCAGGCGTCCCTGGGCGCATGGCCGCCTCCCTTTCGTCTCTGCCTCTGTCTTCATGTGGCTTCTCCTCTGTGTCTGGGTCTCTCCTCCTCTGTCTCTTAGAAGGACCCTGTCATTGGATGTAGCGCCACCCTCCTCCAGGAGGACCTCGTCTCAGACCCTTCACTTCATCACACCTGCAGAGACCCCGTTTCCTAATGAGGTCCCGTTCACAGGTTCTGGGGTCAAGATGAGGACATAACTTTTGGGGGCCCCCGTTGAATCCCTTACACCGGGGTGATGAGGGAATTGTCCTCTCTGTCAGAACAGTGTTTCCCTTTTCAGAGGCCACACGAGGCTTGGGATGACTTTGCCGGGTTTTCGTTCTCCAGACTTCTCCGGCCACTTGTCAACTGGCTTCACACGCCTCCGTCAATTACACACGGCTGGCTAATCAGACGTACGTCACCAGGCGGTTTTAAGGCAGAACGAGAAGCCGCGCTCACCTTGGTGCTGAGCCTGCTTGGAAGCCTCAAATATTCAGGGGACGGTAGAGGAAGCACTCCACCACATCGAGTCTTCCGGCTCCTGACCTGGGGTCCGTCTCTTGGCTGTTTCTCGTTTTTTCTCTACCTGCATGCTTTCTTTTCTTTTTTCTTTTTTTAAAATTAAGGTGAAATTCACATGATATAAAAATAAGCATTTAAACTGGACAACTCAGTGACATTAAGTCCATTCACAATATTGTGCAACCACCACTTCTGTCTGGTTCCAGAACATTCTATCACGCCAAAAGGAGACTCCGTCCCCATGAGCTGCCACTCTCCGTCCCCCTCCACCAGCCCCTGGCAACCACTGATCTGCCTTTTGTCTCCATGGATTTGCCCGTTCTGGACATCTCACATAAAAGGAATCACACAGTATGTGCCCAGACATTGCACTCACTCAACAGACTTTATTTTGTTGTTGTTTTGTTTGTTTGCTTGTTGTTGGCCATGGCGCATGGCTTGCTGGATCTTAGTTCCCCAACCAGGGATCGAACCCGAAACCCCTGCAGTGGAAGCACGGAGTCCTAACCACTGGACCGCCAGGGAAGTCCCCAACAGACTTTAAATGGATGCTTAAAATAAGCTCAAAGAGCTAAATGAGACCAAGAGAATTTCAATAAAGAGACAGAAATTATAACGAGGAAGCAAGAAGAAGCAGTCTTTTCTCTGCTTCTGAGTTCTTTGCTGCTTTTTGGACAGGTGAGGTTTCCAGGCAATAGTCATGGCTACCGCTCATGATGTCTCATGTTCCCAAGACACCTCCCCAGCCCACCCTTTCACCTGTTACGGGCTGAACCGTGTCGTTGAAATTCCTATGTTGAAGTCTTGACCCCCACGACCTCAGAATGGGGCTGCATTTGGAGATGTGGTCTTTAAAGACGTGATTAAGGTAAAATGAAGTCTCTAGGGTGGGTCCTGATCCCATAGGACTTCTGTCCTTATAAGAAGAGGAGATCAGGACACAGACACGCACAGAGGGACGAACCCGTGAGGACACAGGGAGGAGACGGCCATCTACACGCCCAGGAGAAAGGCCTCAGGAGGGATCAGCTGGCAGAAGCCCCTCACGGCAGACCCTCAAACAATGGTTCTAGCTTCAATTCTTGTGTGTTCTTTCCACGCAGCCTGCTCTCCACTATTAATCATCCTTAACAACTCTGCTTAAATAGCGCTCCCCTGACCGCCTGCAAGCCTATCCTGCCTCCCCACGTTCACTTTTCTATCATCCTTCTGCATCATACCGTATAATTGAACGTTGAATTATCTAATTAAATAATTTCCCTCTTCCACCCCATTCCGCTACCGGATTTCGGAGATCGTGAGTTGTTTTATTTATCTATGTCCTCAGGCGTGTCGCACACACTCAGACGACCCAATACTAACCCGTTTAATTATGCTGCGTCCCAGCATAACAAATAAATTGTTAGTAAGTTAAAAGACAAGGGACTGATAGAGGCGGGCGAGCTGATGTCATGAAGTTACAGCGGATCACAACCATTACAGCTGATAGCTGGACAAATACAACAAAAAATGGGGCAGAGTCGAAGGTCATTTAGAGGATGGGGTCCTGGGCCAGCATTTAGAACTGGGATGTTGAATCAAGACCATCAGTGGATGTCCGGAAAGTTTCATTATAAATAGTACAAAACCATGCACATACACAGCTTCTGTAAAACTATTTCTTGTGGATAAAAGGGCAGATTATATGCACACTCTGCATTTTTTCTTAGTTTTTATTGGAGTATAGTTGATTTACAATGTTGTGTTAGTTGCAGGTGTACAGAAAAGTGAATCAGTTTTATATATATATATATATATATATATATATACTTTTTTTTTCATATTCTTTTCCCATATAGGCCATGACAGAGTATTGAGTAGAGTTCCCTGTGCTATAGAGTAGGTTCTTATTAGTTATCTATTTGATGTAGTGTGTGTATGTCAGTCCCAGTCTCCCAATTTATCCCTCCCCCCTCCAATCTTTAAAATTTTTTTTTTTTATTTTTAGCATTTGAGATTTTTCAGTTCTCTTTAGTTTGGTTAGAACTGCTATGAATTTGTTTCATTTTTCCTCTTCTGTTCAATATTCTTATTCTTTGAAAGCTTATCAAAAATAGGTGCTAACAAAAAATTTTTTTTAAATTATCAGGTCCATATCGCATTTTACCTAAAATGCTACTATTTATATAGGAAACATTCAATGGATTTTCCCCTCCCTTTTGTCCTGGCTGCAGGAAAACCTTAGCACATAAGGAATGCTGAAAAAATGTTCAAAGGCCATTTGATCCCTGGTTCTGTGTTGGAAACCTTTCCCCGAAACCACTTTGCTTTCAATGGAGGGAAACTCGGGGGCACTGGGTCCGGGATTTGTCTGAGTCCCATAAGTTAGAGGGTGCAGGGGTGAGTGAGGTTCACAGGAAGGAAATGGTTCCTCGACAATCAGGGAATGTGCAGTATTCCCGTAACGGGATGCGTCTGCCGGGGCTGACCCCCAGAAGTGCTGGGATGCACCAGCCACTTCCTCTACTTTCACATTGTCTAAAAGGAAGTCTTAACCAACAAGAAACCAAGGCTGAAAACGAAAGCAGTCGGGAATAAAGCAAAGCAAATAAAGACAAGGAATGGAAAAGACAGAGATGGAAAAGACACGCCAGTCAGAAAGGAGCCTCCACACTGTACTTGATGGAACTCCCCATTAAGTACTTTGAGAGGAAGTCACTTGAAATCAAACACATGCACCCTCGTGGCTGTTCAGGAGTCCGTTTTCAGCAGGAAGACAAAGACCAAAAAAAAAAAAAGAAAGAAAGAAAGAGAGGGAGGGAGGGAGGAAGAGGGAAGGAGAGAAAGAAAGGAAGGAGGGAAGAAAGAAGAAACTCAGGTGTAACAGCCGTGGCAAATTTCAACTTGATCACTCCGACCCCTAGCTGCACAGGACACGTATATTTGGAGCTCAGGGTCAGCCCAGGACCAGTGAGACTGACCACATAGGACACTCTGTCCAGGGCGTCTTCACGCCTCACGCCTGAGTGTGCAATCAACCACCTGACCCGGGCTCTGGTGACAGGCAGGTGTGACTCAAGAGCCACAGGATGTTCTGAGCGCCTGCCTTTCCGAGCAGCTCCACCTGGGGCTGAAGCTGGGGCGTCCCACCGGCTTTGAGTTGATGGCCACAGAAGGGACCTGGGCTCCCGTGGACTGCCCTCCCTCCCACTCCCCTGGATAAGCTCCGCCCTCCCACATGGGGAGCATGCTCAGTGAGTGCATGCCCTCCCACAGGGGGCCCTCTGGGCTCTTCCTCTCCACGTGCACGCTCTCTGCCCACCCCACCCCCCACACCGTCCTGAGACCTCCGCCACCTCTGGAAGGCGGATGCAGCCAGCAGCGCTTCCATTCATGCCATCAGCAGAGTCCTGCCTCTGTTCAGGGGTGGGTGGTGCACATCCCAGGCCCCTCCGGCCTCTGCCCCGCCGACCTCGGGCCACACAGCACCTCTCTGTCCCCTGCGGCAGGATCCACCGCACAGACTGAAGGAGGTTCTGTTTCCTTCCAGGAGTTTGTTGCTGTCCCGTTGGCAGACGCACAGACCTTTCCTTAGGCCCCGCCGAGCCCCGGGGTATAAAGCCGTCTTGTGCAGGGTCTCAAAAAGACCATTTCCCCCTCAAAACCACGTGGATGAATGGCAGCTCGTTTACAGACCCCGAGTGAAAAGCACATTTGTTCTCGGACAAGATGTCTGTATGTGATAAACTGAGAGACGTGTATTAATATTTACTTCTCGCCAGAAGTGACAGCCTGCGCACACAAGCGTTAGCTTCCCAATGAGCAGAAATAACCGCACAGAATTCCTGCGTTATGGCCCTGTCCTGACCCAGGATACTGGGATTTTTATCTTCAAGCCATATCAGTAAACAAAGGATATTGCATCCATCAAGCCCTCAGCCACTGCAGGCACCCTGGACTGTGTACCCTGGGGGGACTCAGAATGGCGAAAAGCAGGATACTGGTCCCAGACAGCTACGGTACATATCAAGAGTGACTTCCTATCTTTAGCATCTTCCCATCCAAAGCAAAGTGCTAAATTCATTAACTTGAGATGTCTGTTTTTCTTTCATTAACAATAAACTTATCTTATTTTTTGTTGCAAAAAAGGCCTCTGTACCCTGGCTCCTCCCTGACCTCTTGGAAGAAGTCCCTCAGAGCCATCTGAGAGGCTACCTCCCTGGCTTAAGTCCCCGGAATAAAACATAATTATCAACTCTTAGGCTGTGCATTTTTCTTCAGTCAACAAACACAAACGAAGCTTGAAATCATTGTAGGCACAAAATAAAACCATAGTTTAAGAGTTATTGGGCTTCCCTGGTGGCGCAGTGGTTGAGAGTCCGCCTGCCGATGCAGGGGACACGGGTTCGTGCCCCGGTCCGGGAAGATCCCACATGCCGCGGAGCGGCTGGGCTCGTGAGCCATGGCCGCTGAGCCTGCGCGTCCGGAGCCGCAACGGGAGAGGCCACAACAGTGAGAGGCCCGCGTACTACACACACACAAAAAAGAGTTATTTAGTGAGTCTAACTATATATATACTCCTGGGAAATAGGAGAGCCCAGCTCATAAGACCTCAAAATTACCTCCTAAAAGAGAGCAAACCCAAGTGAAAACTCATAAAATAATGTTAAGAGAAAAAAAAAAAAACTTAGAAAGGAAAAAAAAATCAAGGCATTAAAAAAAAGAGGTGCATGTGTGCTGTGTGGATGATTTATCGACACTATTAAAAGGATAAACTGAAATAAGCTAGTCATGGGGCCAAAGTCATTTAAGTAATTACTTCCACTTCCATCAAAATACATTTATTATTTTTGCAATTACAAAAGCGGTTCATTCTGAGCCTGAAAGGTCAGCTTTAAAGCAGCTGCGCGCCTCCAATCCGTCACTATCATTTAACAAATTTAACGTAACCGCGGCCATTGCGGTCTGAAGGTGCCCGTTTTATCTAAAAACTACATTTCCCCGCAATCGCCGCGACGTCCACCTCCTGCTCGCTCCCGCAGCGCGCGTGCTCGCTCCCGCGGTCGGCGGGCACGCAATGCGCATGCTCCTCCCCTGTACCACGCCGCACGCACTGCTCATGCTCGACCGACAGGCCTCCCGAGCGCCGCCACTACAGGCATGCATTGCGCATGCCCAACCGACCGGCCAACTAACCCCGCCCATCCCAGCGAGATCCCACCGCGCATGCTTACACTTCCACGGACATAACGGCATGTCGCTGGTGCGGGCCGCACCCCAAGAAAGCCTAAAAACTGAAAGATATGAGGTGGGGTGCCCGCCATCCCCCGCCCCCGTCCCCACTCCAGCTCCTGAGCGCCCTCCAGCTCACCGAAGCGCTCCGGCTCAGCCGCAGTTGGAGTCGTGGGCGCCGACGGGCGGCGCCGTGATGACGCCACGCGTCACGGTGACGCACGACATAGGCGACCTTCTTTGGGAGCGCAGCCGGCGCGCTCGTTTTGAAGCTTCCCTGAGCTGGGCGGGACCCGCCGCGGTCTGGCCTTCCGCCTCCGCCGGGCCCCCGAGTCCGCGCAGACCCTGGGCGGGGCGCCGCCATACTCTTGACCCATGACCCCTGGCCCGCGACGCCCGCCGGGCCGTACTCCACACCAGGCACCGAGCGCGCCACGCCCGCCGGGCCGTTTCCTCCTCACCGGACCCCGGGCCCTCCACTCCCTCCGCGCCGCTGCCTTCTCACCGGGCCCCGGGCCCGTGACGCCCGCCGGGCCGGCCGCCTTCACTCGGGACCACGGGTCCGGGACCCCCGTGGGGCTCGTCCTCTGTGGCGGCCGTCGCCTACTACGCAGAGGTCCATTCAGGCCGGACTTCGGTCCCGACTCCAGGCACCTGTGCAGGAGGAAGGGGTCCCCTTGGAAGGAGCGTCCGAGCCCCGGAGATGCCGCCCGGCAAAGTCCTGCAGCCCGTCCTGAAGATGAAGGTGGACGAGCTCTTCCTGTGCTGGCTCAGCGAGTCCAGCACGCAGGCAATGCTTCAAGACTGCTTGCAGAGGATCAAGATGCCCGGGAGCCCCGAGGGGGTCGGGGGAGACACAGGACAGCCCGGGCCCCCGTTCGCAGCCCCGGCCCTCGCCTGCAGGCCGCTCGGGTTGGATAGCCCAGGGGTGCCCAGCCCGTCCACCGCGCTCCCTCTGGGAGCCGCCTCTAGTGCCCGGAGTGGACCACCTGTTCGAGGGCCTCGTCGATCCACAGGGACGAGAGTAGTAAGTTACTCTTCTCTCTCCTAACGCCTGCGGAGGTAACTCGGGTCGCCTACCGACGTGTAGCTGAGGGTGGTCGAAGATGCTGGAGGAATGTCAGGCGTGAAAGCGCTTGCACGTATAGTCTCTTCCCCCTGCCAAGAAAGTCTCGCACACAGAAAAATGTTGTCTTTGACAGATTCCCAAGTTGGTCGTCTTTCTGGAGTTTGTTTCCGGTTGGTTTTAGTTATCCATGGCTCAGCTTCTATTCTGCCTAGTTTCTGAACCTAGAGGTTTTATGCCTCATTTATCTACAATAAGGACAGCTGGACAGCAGTATATTTAATTTTTTTTAAAAAGGTGCTTTTTGATATTTAATACTGTGTCGGTTAAAAGTAATAAAGCGTCTCCAGGTGTTATGGGAAAACGTATGGTTGGTGCATATCATACCCCTAGCATACGCTTAAGCCTGAAGGAGTGTGACCGTTCCATTGGGACTTGCTGTTAACATTTAAGTTTTTTCGGTTGAGCCCGCACCCATCCCATCAACAGCACTGAGCATATCAGGAGGAGGGACTTCCCCCATCACTTAGTCTACTGGTTTCCCAGCCACGAAGGGGAGAGTGAGAGGTGGATGTCAGTCCAGAAAGAACTCGTCTGGTTCCAAGTGATTGGAGGGTGGCTGACGTGTTCTCACGGATCAAGGATATTTTCCAGAAAGTGAGCCTCCAAGGAGGATGGGAGGTAGACCCAGAGGCAGCTTGGGAGACCCTGTAGAAATGCCCCGAAGGAGGCTTATCTGGATCTGCAGGAACGTGTGTCCTGGGACCCATTCCTGAGTCTGACCGTCTGCAGTGCCCCCACTGACCTGCAGGACCACAGTGCTCCAGAAGGCCTGCCTGAGCCCCCACTGAACTGAGGAGGTGGGTACGTGAGGAGGGCCAGGGCTCAGCAAGACCCCTCTAGCAGTGACAGCCCCCCGCCCGTTCCCCCCAGGCACTCTTCCTCCCTGGGATCCCTCAGGCCTTCTGTGGGGAGCTCCCCACTTTGTCACTAAGTGTGCTCCGGTGACACAGCCTGGCGGACACCGCTGGAAGATGAATTCTTGTGTTTCGTGACCCCATGACTTGGTGTGAGTCCCTTTAGGTCTGGAAATGTCTACGAAAGGTCAGCTCGTGCAAGGAGGGTGACTTGGATGCATGTGAAGAGAATGTGTTTCTGCGCAGCAGTTAGGAAGTCACAGACCAGTGGAGGTTAAATTCCGTGGGTATTCACAGCGGGGAGAGGCCATTCCTCTCCGTCTGAAGGGATCGGGCGTGGAGGAAGTGAGCTGTGGGACTAGGGGGTGCCCTGAATTCGGGGAGGGCGCCTGGGGCAGGGGGAAGGGGACGTGGGGGGGGGCTATGTTCCAAGTGTGAGGACCAGATGTTTATGCTCAGAGCCGCCGCATGATGGGCCGCTGCGTGTGGGCCGCACCAGCCGGATTGGGATTGAGCCGGAAGCAGAGCTCAGGGCTGGGTAAGCTCTCAGCCTCTGTGGCCGGCTGCTGGGCTTCCCGAGGGCAGCGACATGGCGGGAGTGGTGTTTCCCCAAGACCACGTTATTGCATTGCCCTGCGCTGCATGGGGCCGCAGAGAGATGAGCTTCTGCCTGGAGGGGTGGGGCGTGGCCTGGGGGGCGTGGCCAGGATGGAAAGGGGGTGAATGAAAGGAAGTGCTGACGGAGGTGGGGTGAGACTGAAGACCCCTCTTCTGGTCTGTGGTTTCCATGACCAGGTAGAGCAAGTCAGCACGAGAAACCGGTTTTGAGGGAAAACAGAATGACTTTCTCTTAGTCGTCCCAAGAGTTTTCAAAAAGTGATGACGGACCTTGCCTGGTACTTGGAGGTGACTTTAAACACATCTCAGTGTATTTGGAATTTATGGCGTGCTTCACTTGGATTTCGAGAAGCGAGTAACCCAAAAGGATGTCTGTCATTCGGACAAAACGATAAGAGCTCTTTTGTCCCGAGAAATGGATAATTAATTTCAGAAAAACGTTCCTACGTAACGTGCTGTGAGAAAAGTTCTGAACCTTTTTTTCTTTAAGAACTAATAGGAAGAGAGTAAGACTCACGTGAGGCCCTAACCCATGGGAGCGGTGGGGAGGAGGCTGGGTCCTGACCATCCACGCAGAGCCCAGGGCACCTCAGAGTCTTGGGAGTGGCAGGCAACAATCCACCCTCCCCCATCCTGGATACCAGACGTCCGAGGTCAAGGTGTCCCAGGGCCGCGCTCCCTCCGGAGGCTCCTTCCCGCCTCTGCCAGCTTCCGGGGGCTCCAGGCGTCCCTGGGCTCGTGGCCGCCTCCCTCCCGTCTCTGCCTCTGTCTTCCCGGGGCTTCTCCTCCGTGTCTGGGTCTCTCCTCTTCTTTGTCTTAGAACGGCCCTGTCATTGGATGTAGGGCCGCCCTCCTCCAGGAGGACCTCATCTCAGATCTTTGACTTTATCACATCTGCAGAGACCCTGTTTCCTAATACGGTCCTGTTCCGAGGCCCCAGTGAACGTGAACGTTTGGGGGCACTGTTCTGTCCCCACACTGGGCACTGGTCCGTCCCCCTTCGCTGCTGTGCCTCCTCTGCCCACTTCCCGTCTCCATCGGAAGCCGAGGGCTCTGTTTTATCTCTCTGCCGCCTGCGGCGTCCCGGGTGCCTGGACACACTCAGACCTCCACGGTGGGTTTGCTGAGGGGTGCGCGTGCGGACTGACCCCCCAGCCCGGCAGCGGCTGAGCCCCTCCCTGAGTGTGGAAGCAGAGGTTTCAGGGAAAGGGGGGGGCTTGTTCTTAACCCTTGATTTTTGAAAAGTCCAGTTTGTGGGGGGTTAGTTTACATACAGCAAATGGTGCCTCTGGGTGTGCGGGACGGTCGTCACGCTCACGTGTGAACATGCCGAGGAGCAGAGCGCTTCCCGCCCCCAGGGCCCCGTGCCCCTCGCCCCCGGCAGCCACTCCCGCTCCCAGGATCTGTGTGAGGTGCTGCGCCCCGCTTGCATGGCGGGCCCTGCTTCCCTCCCCCTGCCGAGTGGGATCCCGTTGCGTGGGTGGACCACAGCCTGATTGTCACTTCAGCACTGGGGGCCACTCGAGCTGTTTCTGCGTGTGCTTCTCATGAGTGAGGCTGCCGAGAACCGCGTGTGGACAGGTGTTTGCATCTCTCTTGGATGAATGACCCAGGAGTGGACTCGCTGTACTGTGCGCTGTGTGTGTGTCTAACTTAAAAAACAAAAAAAATGAAAAGCCTCCAAAGACCCTACACTGTTCTGAGGCAGGTGTCACGCCCGGTTTCCCCAGCCGTGCATGCGGGTCCTCGCCCACGCCTCCCTGGCACTGGCTGTCCTTAGACTTCTACTTCAGCCGTCCCGGCGGGCGTGTTGTGTGTCGTGGTTTTATCTGCATTTCCCTGTTTTCTGGTGACGGTGAGCATCTTTTCATGACTTATCAGCCATTGTGCACCGTCTGCCCGAATCTTCTGCCCATTTTGAAAACTGGGTATTTCTCTGTCATTGAGTTGTAAGGGCTCTTAATGTAGAATCCGGATGCAGCTCCTTTATGAGACACATGTTTTCACATATTTCTCTTCAGTCTGTGGCCCGTTTTGTCATTTGTTTAACATGTGTTTTGAAAGCAAAAGCTGTTAGTTTCTTGACTCTTTCAATTTTATTCTTTTATGGTTCTTATTTATTACATCCCATCTATGAACTATGTGCCTATCCCAAGCTCTCAGGGTTATCTGCTCTTTTCCTTCCAAAAGCTTCCTGATTTTCACTTTTGCATTTAAACTTCTGATCCATTTCATGTAAGTTTCTGCATGTAGTGTAAGATATCCAGGTACACAGCAGTTTTGAAATCTCTCCTTCTCCCATTGAGTTGGGTTGTCTGAAATCAATCGGCCATATGCTTCTGGGTCTATTTTCTCATCCCTAACCCACTAATCTGTGTTTGTGTTCTCACTCTGGGGCACTTTGTAGACTAACATGTGGAAAGAGGGTGGTGTATGGCCGACTCTGTTCTTTTAGAACAGCTCTGGCTGTGCTGACATTCGCATTTCCTCCTAACATTGAGAATCAGCTCACGGACTTGTACAAAAAAGGCCTATTGGCATTTTGATGGGGATTGCATTGAATCTGTAGATCAATTGGGTGTAACTGATACCCCAAAACAGTTGAGTTTTCCAGCCCGTGAGCTCTGGATGTTTTTCCATTTACTTACATGTCCCAGAATTTCTCTCAGCAATGTTGTGTGCATACAGGTGTTGCATCTCCTTGGTTAAATTTATTATCCGTCTATTTAGATCTTTTTCTGCAGCTGTCTTGTCGTTTTGGGGGTATCCAGTTAACCGTTGATTCCCTCAGGACATGCGACCACGTTCTAGGTTAGAAGTGCGTTCCTTGGAGGCACGCTCGTGTGTACGTGCAGATGCGTGTACACACAGCAGGCACGTGTGTTTACTTTAACACATCCTTAGATTTTCCTGCAGATGTGTTGGAGATAGAACGGACCTGGAAGTCCTCGGAGCAGAAGGTCAGGATCCTGAGAGCGTTTCTGACGGGAGCCTTGAGTTTGCCCGGTGACCGTGACTTCCCAGAGGGGCTGAGCTTGGCCACCTTCTACCCTGTGGATCTCTTAGTGAAGAACGATTTCCGGTTTTCATGGTTGGCATCAACGAGAATCTTTGTGCAGGAAGGAGGAGAAATATTGCGAACTTTTTATTGAAGTTGCACGAACCTAGACGCCCTCTGGAACCAGGAGGTTTCTCGGGATCACGTGGTGGGGGGTGTGAGTGCTCTTGTCCTGTCCTCTCAGGCCTCCCAAACAGGGCCCTGCACCCACAGCCTGCGTGTGCCCGCCAAGGGCGCCTCACTCCGGTACCCGGCATCCACCTGGGTGCTGCCTGGGCCACCACTCCTGTTCGTGACTGGCCACAGAGAGGGCTGCGGGAGGAGTCTGAGGGGCCTGAGATGCAGGCTGGCCACAGCCCACTCCCCGGCGATGGGGGGTGTCGCCTCGCCCCCAAGTCCTCAGTTCCCCCAGAGCTGCCTGTGGGCCCCCCGTGGACCAGCTTCCCCAGGCCTTGTTCAGGCTGCTGGGTCGAAAGGGGCCGACTTGGGGCTCGGCCGCTGGATGGCCACTGAGGCCAGGGGGGGACACTACATGGCAGAACCCAGTCCAGGGGAGCACTGGTTCAGAGAATGTGGTTCAGGAGCCCTGGTTCAGGAGCCGTGTTTGATTCCTTGCTCTGGGGTCCTGGTTCAATCCCGGTTCAGTCCTGCTTCAGGGCCCTGCTTCAGTGGTCCTGGCTCAGTCCTGTTTTAGTCCTGGTTCGGGACGGTGCTAGAGCTAAAGCCCGGGAGCATCTCCATGGGTTCCCCATATGGCAGTACCTTCAGCCTGGGTCTTTATTATCCCCAGGGCCCCACAAAGGCAGAACACATCCGTCACGTTGCCCCATGTTGGTTGGGACCTTTGAATGGGGCTTGTAGGGGGGCAGAATCAGGGCCCTCCCCGCCCCAGAGGACTCCCCTGCAGAGTTGCCGGTGGTGTATGCCTGCAGGGGGAGTCCTCGTGGCAGCGCCTCAGAGCCCCCGGCCTCAGGAGCTGGGTTAGTGACTGTCTAGAGCAGAGCTGTGTACCACCCCTCACCCCTGTTTGTGACAGAATTGCCTAGGGTTTACACGTGTTTCTTTGGAGCATTCATTTTCTCAGCACTCTAGGCAGTACTGTGCATGTCTCAGGTCAGGGCCAGACTCAGGGGGTCTTTCAGAGCCTTGCAGGGCAGTTTGGGAACAGATCCACAGCAGAGAGCGCTGTAGGAGCCTCTGTGAGTGTTGTGACCTGGTGACCTGCTTGGCGGAGCTGATGACATCCTTCAGGAGGGCCTTGGGGACGGAGGGATGAAGGGACAGATGAGACGGTCTTCGGGACAGGTGGGCCGTGGATGCGAGAGTCCTGAGGCTGGATGGATGTGCGGGTGTCCTGGGGACAGGTGGACAGGTGGAAGGGAGGCCCGTGGAAACAGTTGCTGAGCCCCTTTCCAGAATTCCAGTTTCGGGGGCTGCGGTGGTGGTGGAATTTGCGTCTCTACCCCGTTCCAGGGTTTGCTGCTGGGAACCCCCGAGAGGACCCGTGCTCGGAGCAGTGGAGACAGTCAGTGCAGGGGACGGGGGGGCGGGGGGCGGGAGGAGGCTCTGAGGAGGCACTTCGGGCCCCGCAGCAGGACCGGGGCCCTGCCGTCTACATAGTCTTCACCTTGGCCCGGAAGCGGCCTCGCCGCGGGGAGCGCGGCTGGGGGGCCAGCGCGCGTGACTGCGGCGGGAGCTGGGCCCACGTGCGCGCGCGCGCCGCCTGCGGTCTGCGCGGTTAGGACGGGACCGGGGGTGCCAGAGCGCGTCGCGTCGGCTCCCTGCGGGGAAGCTGCGGAGCAGGGGCTCTGGGCGCTGGGAGCCGCTGTGCCCACACCACGGGCGGGCCTTGCAGGGGGGCCACGGCGGAGGCGTCCGTGCTTTCGGAAGTAGGGCCGTGGTGTTCCCGTGGGTCGTGTCTGTCCGAGTGACCCCGTGCCGTTTCTGGAGTGTGTGCTTTTCGGGATTAGGTGGAAGTTGAGCTGCCGGCGCCCCGAGACCAGCTCCCAGCACAGAGCCCGGGGGTGTCCTGACGAGCGCAGAGCCAGCAGACCGTGTGGTGGGCCAGAGGTCAGACCCCGGTGCCACGGCTCCCTGTTTGCCTGCTCCTAACAGCTTGGTTAGGCTCGGGTGTCCGGGAAGGCGCGGCGCCACAGGAAGCCTGTCCACGCAAACGTGTGCCAAGGGTACGTTTGCTTGCTGAAGAGCACTTCGTATCCCCACACGGGCTGTTGGTACGAACGCGTGTGTAATTAGAGCGGATGAAAGGACGAGGTTTCGGGAGCGCCGTGGATCAGAGTCTTCTGGGCAGAGTTCGCGTTTCAGGGGCCGCGTGCGACTGTTCTGGGTCCCCAGCAGGGGAAGGCGGCAGGGTCCCCCTGGATGCTCCCCTGCACCCGCCGGGGCCAGAGTGGTGGTTGTCTCGCACGTGGTGGGTCGGGGGCAGCATCTGCGCCTGGGAACGGCTCCGGGCTGTGCCGCGTGTCCTGCCAGCCTGACCACCCACCGTGCACCCTTCATCCCCTGGAGCCGCCTGCTTCCCGTCTGCGCGCTGCAGCCCCGTGGAGGTGAGGCGGGGCCTGCCCTGCTCCTTGCCTCTTGCAGGTGCCCCGTCAGTGGTCCTGGAAGAAGGAAGCACCTTTGCAAGGCCGTGCTGGAAGGGAGAGTGAGGACGCGTGGTGCACGGGTCCCTGAGGATCCCCGGGGCCCCAGGAGGAGGGACGCAGGGGGCTCTGGAGGACGCTTGCTGGGGAGGATGGCGGAGCTCTGGGGGTGGCACCAGCACCCAGCTGGGCACCCGGGCGGGGGTCAGAGGCAGCGGAACGGGGCTCCTCAGGATACAGAGGACAGGGGCTGCACGAGGAGGTGGGTGCAGGGTCTCCAGGAGGACGTGGGTGCGGGTGGTCTCCATGAGGAGGTGGGGGGCAGCTGCTGGTCCTTGGACTTGCGGGGCTGCCTGTGGCTGACAGGGGTCCTCTCAGGCCTGCAGCTGCAGGGCTCTGTTGCCGCCCTGGGTGGAGGTCCTGGCTCACTGTGACCTGGGCTTCTCCAACTGCCACAGAGTGGCTGGCAAGTGCCATTCCCCGTGTGTCAGCCACGTCTGCGCTTTGAAGTGGGGTGGTCTGGTGTCGGTAGCGTCGTGTGCTGGAGGGCGCTGCCGGTCGCCGGGCTGTGCAGAGGTGCGGCAGACCGTCCAGGGCGGTGCTGTAGTGTCCCTCTGGCTGGCCAAGAGTGGATGACTTAGTTTTGGAGATGCGATGCCTTCCCATTTAGGGTTCTAAGGACGTTAAAAGTTGTGCACAAACCCTCTCCTGCCTTAGCCACCCCCCGAGGCAGCCAGGGCTCGCAGCAACGTCCATAGCAGTCCGAGGTCTCCTCTGCAACTGCAGGCGGACTTTTACCAGCTGCGTTCACGTGTCCTTCATCCCATAAAGTTCACCAGGTTCAAGCGCGTTGCTTTTGTGCGGCGTCTCCTTGCTGAGCACCTCTCCCTGAGCCGGGGGCCTCGTGTTGTGTCTGCTGGACGCTGGGCCTGTCACGGGCTTTGAGCCCACGGGTGCTCGTGGTGAGCACTTTCTCCTGTGAGTCCTCGCGAGGACCGTGTCTCCACTCACCTTAGGGCCGGGCCTAAGGAGGAATCGCTGGGTTTTATGGCACACGTGCGTTTGTGCTGTTTAAGAGGCTGTCAGACTGCCTTCCAAAGGGGCTGCGCGGTGGGCGTTCCTGCCCCATCCCGACCAACCCTGCGTATCGCCAGGCCTCTGACCTGCCCCGTTCCGGAATGTGGGCCTCTGGGGGCACCTCTGCGGCTTCACCTGCATTTCCCTGGTGACGGCGATGTTGGGCTTTTTTGCTGAAGTGTCCGTTCAGATCCTCTACCATTTCCCCCACTGGGTCGTTGGTTTTTCTCATTCAGTTGGTAAGTCCTGTGTGTGTGCTGGATACAACTCCTTTATCACGTACAGGATTTGAAAATTGTCTTCCTAGTGAATGACTTCTCTTATGTTCCATTTTTTCTACCTCTTTTATCAAGATATAATTGACACGCAGCACTTCATAAGTTTAAGGTGTACCGCGTAATGATTAGACTCACGTAATCGTGAAATGCTGACCACAATAAGTATAGTTCGTTATCTCATATAGCTACAACATTAAAGATATGTAAAAAAAAGATACTTTTACTTTTGTTGTGATGAGAATTCTTAGGATTTACTCTTAACAAGTTCCATATATAGCAGTGCTAATTATTTTTACCATGTTGTGCTTTACATCCCTGGTACACGTGTATCCCCTAACTGGAAGTTTGTATCTTTTGACCTCCTCATCCAATTCCCTCCTCACACCCTCACTTCCTCTAGTAAGGAATCTGGTCTCTTTTTCTATGGGTGTTTGTTTTGAAGTATAATTGACCTATAAAACTATGTTCTTGTTCTACAAGATAGTGATTTGGTATTTCTATACATTTCAATGAATCTAGTAATGATACGTCGCCATACAAAGATGTTACATAATTACTGTTTCCCACACTGTACATTTATACCCTTGACTCATTTATTTTGCAACTGGAAGTCCGTATCTCAGTCTCCTTCACCTTCTCTTATATTCTTATTAGTGTTTTCCGAAGTAGAAAAGTTTTTAATTTTGATGAGGTCCAATTTATTACTTATTTGATGTTCCCAAAGGTATAGTCCATAATCTAAACAATCTTTGTCATACCCTAGGGCAGACAGGTTTTCTCCCGTGTCTCCTCTAGAACTTTTCCAAATTTCACTTTTATGCTTAGACTTATGGTCTTGTTCAGGTTAATTTGTATGTGTGGTCTGAGGTAAGTTTCGAAGCGTGCTTTTTTGTACGCGATTACTCAGTTGCTGCAGCGTCGCTTTCTGAAATGATTTCCCATTGAATTGTGCCGGCGCCTTTGCCGGAAGTGCCACGTCCACAGGTGTCTGGGTTGGTTCCTGGACCTTCTGCCCCGCGCCTGTGCGCGCACTGAAGGTCGCCCCGCGTTGTGGTGAGCTGAAAGCAGCACCCTGCCCGCCCTGGCGCACAACTGGTGGGGTGGCTTTTCTGGGTGCTTTTTGCTTCCGTAGACTTTTAGAATCGTGGTGCCAAGTTCTACACTAAAGGGTGGCTGAAGTTGAGATCAAGGCCGCGTGGTCTGCAGACCCTGTGGGGCGGTTATCAGATAAGTCCAGAAACTTAAGAACAGACTTCCAGAAAACTCCTTCGCCAGAGGGGAAGTGCTGCGAGCTTTCTGAGATCGCTCAGACCACACGAGGAGGCTGGCAGTTCCTCGTCTCCAGCCGCCTCCGTCTGGGGACCTCGTGTGCACGTGGCCTGGCCGCCTCTGGGCCTTTTAGGAGCCGGGGCAGGAGGTGGGCCAGGGCCGAGGTGACTCTGTAGCCGGGTTGGAGAGCTGATCGTCGGGAATCGTGATTTTATCTGAATCGACGCTAAGTTGTGGACAGTACATCACGTCTTAGTGTTTCTGGCCAGCATTTGGCTCCGAGCTCAGAGAATCATGGGGTGAGCAATATGGGGAGGGGTGCTGGCGGCAGGGGTTGGCTGTTCTCTGCTGTCCCGGGGCCTTGAGGCCTCCGCGGAGACCCAGGGCCTCGGGTGCCATGGCCCGCCGCCAGCCCCAGGGTCTGCGCCGCGGGAGTTGGGCGCCGTCCATACCGGACATGGCTAAGAGGGGTTTTCACGGGTGTTTTGCCGGCGCGGGGCCCCCCTGGCCCCCGTGGCCCTTTCTGTGCCTCGTGACAGTGTCTCCATCCTGGCTGGTGGCTCAGGTTTCGGAGCACCGGGGCCTGGGCTGGATGAGGGGAAAGAGAGCGGTGATGCTGAGTCTGCACGTGCCGAGTGCCCGCGTGGTTCTAGACACTGCCTCGGTGGGTGTGCTGCTCTCAGCAGTGGCCGCGGGGGGCAGACGTTCCTCATCTGTGGAGCGGCCCGGAGCCGTCAGTCCTGCGCAGGGTCAGCCGCCTACCTGAGCCAGGCCCACTCCACCCCGTGGCCTGCGACCTGTTTCCTCACCTGCTCCCTCTGTCCGGGGCTGTCCTGCGGGTGAGCCCTTGCTCTGGGGCAGAAACGTTACTGGAGGTTGCCGGGGGCCTCCGTCTCCCTCTCTCCTGAGCTACCTTTGAGCGTTGGAGGAGCTACGGATTTTTCCCCAGTTTACCTAGAAGTGGAGAAATGAGTAGAAGATTCCTTTTTTCTACTTGGATTAAATTTCTGGTTTGTAGCCAAATTGTAACCTACAAGCAAGGGGTCTTGGGGACTCTCTCGGTGTCCGTTTCATGCACACTCAGCACTGCAGTTGACACACGCATACCAGCATCGCTACAGAAACTTACGCAGAAAAGTTGAGAGCTGACTCGGAGAGGCAGAGCCTGTGTGGCCGGGGCGCCCTGAGGGCAGGGTCAGCCCAGGTGTGTAATTGCTGTGCTGCCCCACCTGCCCCTGTGCTCGTCTCTCACGCTCAGTTCAGCAGCGCTGAGCTTTGCTGTGAAAACTCACTCCTGGGCTTAGCAGCCCCTGTGTTCTCAGCAGGACCTTCCCCAGTCTGTGCCGGCACGGGACCTGCGGCCACCCCGTGGGCTGCTTGGCCAGGCACAGGGACAAGCCCAGGTCTGGGGCAGGACACATGCTCTGCCTTCTCCTGGGAGGAGCTGCGTAGCAGGGGCCAGCAGTGGAGGCCCTGGACAGTTTTTCAAGCTACAGGAGGGGCACCCCTTCCCTGGGGCTTGCAGGGGAACGAGAGTGAACCTGCAGGTGTGGCCGTTCGTGGCAGAGGCGTAGCGCAGAGTGACAGGGCTGTGCCTGGCTCCCGAAGTCTCCCTGAGCCACTGATGACCTGCTGCCGACACCCTGAAATCAGAAGTTTGTCCTGACCTGGTCCCTGCCCAGGGCGTGGTATTGGGGGCCTTCCTGCGTGTTGGGTCCGGGTCTGGACAGGGCAGACCTTAGGCCCTGTGGCCTCACACCAGCTAGGCTGATTCTGTGGCCACGTTGTGGTGCATACACTGCCCCTGTCTGTGTGTCTGGAGAACCAGAGGGGTCGCCAGCCAACCTCTGAATCTTTGAGGATGTTCCAGGAATGGGGAGAAGGATGGAATAGGGTAAAGAGATGGGAAAGAGGCAGAGGGGAAGGACAGGAGAGAGGGCAGCCCCCCGAACAGGAGTTTGAAGAGGAATTCGGGGCGGGGTGATGGTGCAGATGGAAGAGGAAGCGGGTCGGAGAGGCTGCAGCCCTGGGACCCCGGCCAGGGGACACGCCGGGAAGGGCAGATCCCAGCTAGGGGTAGGACAGAATGTAGACACAGTAAGACGTCAGTGTTGGGGAGGGACATGAACAGGCCGGGCCCAGGGGGCTCCAGGGCAGCGCCCCCGCGCTGTGTGATGCTGTAATGCTGGACACACGTCACTGTGCGTTGGTCCAGACCCACAGAATGTGCACCACCACGATGCGCCCTGGGGGAACCGTGGACTTCTGTTCACAGCTGCACATCCGTACGGGCTCATCCTGTGTGCTCGTCGCTGGGACAGATGCAGCACCAGTGCGGGGTGTCTGTGACAGGGAACCTCGGCTCCACGGGGGAAGCACACGGGAGCTCTGTACTTTCCGCCCAGAGTCTCTGTAAAACAAAGACGACCCTCCCGCCCCCCAGAAAAAGTCCATTAGAGAGACAAGGAGGAGGGTGGATGGGGGAAGTGCCTTTCGACCCCCGAGGTCATTTCCCCAACATCTTTGTCTGGGAGCAGAGGGAGGGGGCAGGGAAGGTCAGCTTTGGCCGGAGCAGGCGTTCCTGGGGTCCTGGGGTTTCAGGGGTGGGACATGCAGGCCTGATCTAGACGGTATGTGGGGGAAAAGACCGCCCGGGGGGGGGGCTGCCTCTGCTGCTGGTTCATCCTCCGTCAGGGGCTGAGTCGCGTGCTCTCATCGCTCCCGTGACACGACAGTATGCGTTGTCTGTGTCCTATTCCACACCACGCACACCACCTGTGTCATCTGCGTTCCACTACACTCTACACAGCCCTGTACGACAGGGCGAGAGCTATAAGACCCCGAATTCCACCCCAACCCCGAGTTTTAAACAAAGGCCGTCAGAGCGTCCTCTGCCGTTTGAGTGTATCTTCTCAATTCCCGAAGGGCTGGTGGGTGCCCGCTTCGTTTGGGGCCGTTTTCCCGACGTACCAGCTCTTGGGCCGCACGTGGGCTGCCGGGCGGGCGCGGCCTGGGCGCCAGCCGCGGGCTCTGTAACAGGTTCCGCGTAGTCCTGGACAGGCTGCCCTTGTCCGGAGAGAAGGCCCACCCTCCCGGGAGCCGGCAGGGGGCGTCTCCAGGCCCGCTGCCCTTGCCGGCCGGCCTACAGGCTGAGCAGGGGAGGCTGTCGGCGGGAGGCCCGCCTCCGCGCGCAGCGGGCCAGCTCGGGGCGGGCGTCTGGCGCTCCGTCCTGCACCGCGGAGCACAGCCCGCGCGTCCGCCACGCCTCCCCTGCTCCGCCGCCGCCGCCGCCGCCGCCGCTGCCGCGTGCGCCCGCCCGGCCCCGCCTGAGGAATGCGCGCGCCCGAGGCCCGGCCCCCAGAGCGCCGGCCGGCGACGCATGGAGCGCGCTGAGCCCGGCCGCCCGGACAGCCCGGACCCCGGCCAGCCGCAGCTCCAGCCCCGCGAGCGCGCCCGGCCCGGGCCCCGGCGGCCCATGCGAGCCGACATGCGGCTCCGGGACCTGTCCCTGCGCCAGGACCCCGACCTGCGGCAGGAGCTGGCCTCCCTGGCCCGCGGCTGCGACTTCGTGCTGCCCTCCCGCTTCAAGAAGAGGCTCAAGGCCTTCCAGCAGGTGCGGCGGGCGGGCGGGTCCGCTGCGTCCGCGGGCCCCTCGCCGCTCTGGCGAGATCGGGGTGGGGGGCTGCCTGGGCTCGGGGGGCTCCACCTGCGCCCGTGCGCGGCTCCTCTGGAACAGCGCCCGAGCGCGCAGAGAGCAGGTGTGCCCGTGCAGTTTGTCAGGGAAAGCGCTGTGAAGGGAGCCGCCGGCATCTCCTTTCCTGGAGTTCTAGCAGCGTATACCCCTGGCGCGGCGCGGGGCAACGTCGTGGTGTGTCTTGCGCGAGGCGGGGAGGTGTCGACCTCGGGCCGTAGGAGGCTTCAGGACTTGACCCTCCGCAGGTGCGCAGCGAGCCTCCCCGTGTCGTTGGAGCGTGCGGCGCCCTGGGTAATAACAGCGCAGCGCTGTTGGAAAGGAGAGCGCGGTTTGCCGCGAGCGCCTGTGTTGTTTTAAGGGCTTTATCACAGGCACGTAGCAGCCGGAGCGCCCTTCTCCGTGGCTTCAGAGACGACTCGGCTTGTAAACACGGCGCTTCTCCTCAGCGCGCACAGAAGCAAACCCCGTGTCTGTGCCTCGTGTGTGCTTTGTAAATTCGTGTAAGGGGACCATGGACTTTAAAAGTCATGGCCACCTGGGATCTTTTGGCAACTGGAGGTTCTGCTGCCTTACGGAAATTTGGCACGTTAATCACTTGTATTTTCGCCCAGGCGAGGAGTTAAAGGTCATCTCGTGGCCAAAAAAAAAATCACATCGAATCAAACTAGGCTGTTTGGGGTGGGAAAAAAGACCTGCTTTCTGCTGGTAGTGTAATTGGATTTTTTTCCTGGGATCATGTCTCAACTTTTACAGGGCTTCTGGTACTTTTCTGTCTGACCTCTGTCCTTCAACTTGTGAAATTCTGTCTGCAAGTGGCTGATGCTTGTATGTTTGTTGCTGGTGGAGAAGGAAAGTCTATTGAGAATCTGAACGTGGAGACCTTAAAATGGAATCAGCTAAGGGTGATCTACAGAGAGGAGGTCTGATGTTTGCTGGTTACCGTTTGTGTGTGTGGCGCACACATGGTGCACACAGGCTGCGCCGGGGTGTTCCCTGGATTGGGGAGCCCTCCCCCCTCCCCCCACGGCGGCTGTGACTTGATCTTCGTGGGGCGGGGGGGTGGTCCTGGCTCCACGCAGAACTGTTCATGAAAGCCTGGTTGTTCCAGGACGGCTGTTGGTCTTACAGAATCACTTTTTGGGATACGCGGTTTGCGGTTGCCTTTAAGAGGAAAAAGTTTCACGTTACGACAGATATGTTCCTATGACGTTTCCCACGAACGTCCGCACGTGCTGCGTGGAGTGGGTGCTTTTCAGGGGGATGCATCGGGGGAGTGTCGGGGAGGAGAGTTTTCCTGGTTTCCTTCGCCCCTTGGTGTTTGAGTGTGGACTTGGTGCGGAGCCGTGGGTGGTCGGCAGGCCTCAGGGCGTGGGGAGATGGGGGGGCATGGAAGGAGGTGGTGGGGGGCGTGGGGAGATGAGGGGGGCGGAGAGTAGCTGGGGAAGGGTGGGGAGGAGGGCATGTGGAGATGGGGGCGTGGCCGGAGAGGATGGCCTGAGGGAGGTGGGGTTGGCCTTGTAGGCAGACGGGGACCCTGGAGGGATGCAGGGGGGGTGCTTCATATGTGCCGGCCCTGCTGCCAGCTTGGGGCGTCCGCGCTGGGCTCGGGGCCAAGGGAAGGTGTGCGGCGAGGCTGTGCTGTGCGTGGGAGGCTGTCCTGCCGCCGCGGCCCGTGTCCGCCCGCCTGCCCTGCCTGTGGCGCCCGTGCCTCGCGCACTCTGAGCAGCCCCGAGGCCCCCAGGGCGTCCACCGCGACGTCCCTCAGACCGTGTCCCAAGCCCACTAGGGCCCGCTGTGGCCGTGCTGCCCGCCCTGTCCAAGCCGGGTCCTGACCCTCCGTCCCCCGGCGAGGGACTCGGGCTCTGCACACACTCTCCTCCGCTGTCTCCGTGCCCTGGTCCCCCTCATGCCTGCCCAGCTTCCCCGTGGGGTCCTTCAGGTGGGTGCACGGGCCCTGCAGGGCACCGAAAACCCAGCGCAGCCGCCCCCGGGGGACGGTGCTGGGTGTTGACCTGACGTCTCATCCACACGGTGACAGCCTGGCCTGGGGACTCTGGCCGTCTCGGACACCGCGCGGGGTTACGGTGCTGCGCACAGTGGGCCCTGAGTACCCCCTTGATCCACGCTCCCAGGGCCCAGGGGTCGGACGTGGGCCCCCGGGTCCCTGAGCCCATGGATGTGACCCCTCACGCTGCCCCAGTCCTGTCCATGCCCCCAGCCTCGCCTTCGGGCCCCGTGGGGCCCCAGCGTCCTCTGGCTGGGGGTGCAGACCCAGCCGACTTCTCAGGCCTCTGCCTCGGGGACGTGGAGCCCCGGCCTATCCCCTCACGGCAGCCACCCTGCTCTGCCCAGCTCCTCGTGGGTCTGAGAGTTTGGTCTCCAGCCACCTTTTCTCCCCTGGAAATCTCCATGGCTCGTGTGGCCCCTTGACGCCGGCCCCTCTCCTGTGGTGGCTAGAGGACTTTTGAACACAGCCATGTGCAGGGCCAGCCCTTCTCATCTTTGTTTTGGCGTCTCTGCTTTAAACTTTCACAGTTGGACTTTTGCTGCCCATCTAGCGGGCTGTTGGCAGGTCTAGCTGGGGAGCCTGCCACCAGCCCGTGGGGAGGGGCCCTGGGTTCGGAGGAGAAGCAGCTCCGGCCTGCAGGGGCCCCCAGCCCGGCGGTGGCCTCTGGTGGGCGCCGTGCCCGCCCGTGTCCCCGCACCGCCCGCCGGGCTCGGCCGCTGCCCCCGGCTCTCGGCTCAGGTGGGGCCGGCCCGCTGGCTGCTGCGCCCGGGCTGTGCCGCGCTTTCCCTGCGTCCGGCCCTGGCAGAGTCGGAGCCGTGGTCGCGTCTGCCCGAGGGGGCGCTGGCCGTGCGAGGCTGCGTGTAGAGAAGGCTGGCCTGGGCACTTGCTTGTGCGGGCCCACCTCCCGGGGCCCCTGCCACTGCGCGGTGATGGCCGTGCTTTCTCAGGAGGCCGAGTGTTCAGCCCGTCTGTGTTCTGGGGGCCCCGGGCGTCTCCGTGACATCTGGGATCATGATGAGTCAGGCAGCGCTGGTGTCCGTGCCGGCGACAGAAATAGCTCTTTGCGAGCAGGTGTCGTCTTGACTGGTGCCCAGGTGACAGCTGGGAGGCTGGCGTCAGGCGTGTCGCTGGGAGGGAAGCTGCCCTGCTCCGGGAGCCGAGTGCCCCACCTGCTGCTGTGTCGGCTTCTGAGAGGCCGCAGCCCTGCTTGGGAATCCTGTCTGTCTGTCTGTCTGTCTCACTCACTCACTCTCTCTCTCTCTCTCACACACACACACACACACACACACACACACACGTATGGTGCCACGTCCGCTTTCCTTGTGGGTGTCCAGCCTGGCCGCAGGTAGCTCAGGAAACAGCCCCCATGGTCCCCTCAGGCTCTGCTGAGGCCTGTTTGGGGCCTGGAGGTGGCTGGCTCCCAGCAGCGCCCTGTGTGCTGGAAAAGAACGCGTGTCCTGCAGCTGTGCCGGCCGCGCTCTATTTATGGCCCTGAGATTACACTGTAAATCTCCCGTGTCCACGCCCAGCTGTTTGTTTTTCCATCACCCGGTGGTCCGTCGGGGTGGCGGGGGAGCGGGCCTGGCCTGCCTCTGTGCCGCGTCCCCGCGTTGCCCCAGCACCTGGGCTTGGTCAGCGCCCAGGCTGCGCTGGGGCACTGGTCAGCTCTGGGTCGGCAGAGCTTCCCGTGATGGGCGCCCGGTGTGGTGTCCTGACCATCTCTCTCTGTCACATCCAGACCTTCAACCCTGTCTGGGCGTGAATATGGAGACGCCAGCCTTCGTTTCGTCACTGTTGGCTGCTGTATCTTTTTCCACTTGTTTAAAGTTTTCAACCTTTGTGTCCCTATACCTTACACGTGTTTCTTGTGAGTAAGTCTTTCTCTTTTTGGTTGATCTTTGTTTTTTAATTGGAACATTTTGTCCATTTACATTTGTAAAGACTGTTAGTCTGTTCTGATTTATTTTCACGATCTTATTTATGTTTCTTTTTATGCTTTCTTTCCCCTCTTTTTCACGTTTTCCTCGCCCGGAGTACTTAATACTAGCTTACTGCCCATCTTACAAGGTCAGTGACTTCGTTTTTCTAGGTACAGAGTCAGTATCTTTACCCTCCAACTCAAAACCTTCAAACCCTTCACTGCCGCACCCTCTCGTTTCATGTTGTTGTCCTGAAGGCGTCTTTGAAGAGAGGTAAAACAAAGTTATTACCGATGTACGTGGAGGGCGTGTGCGTGGTTTTACCCACGTGGGCACCACGTTCCTTGCCCGTCGTTGCATCCTGCAATTCAGACCTTCCATTTGGGAGCACGTTCCTTCCTGCCCGAGCCCAGTTCTCCCGGGAGGGGCCTACGAGCTGACCGTGGGGCAGGTGCCGTGGAGCTGGTGACGTGGGGAGAGCTCATTGCTCTCAGGAGGCGAGGCTCCACTCCGCCGTGTCCCTGGCGGCTTCATTTCCCTTCGCTTCCCAGGTGGCTGGTGAGGGCGGCGTCCTCGTCCTGACAGCAGAGAAAATAGCGCATGTTGTTGAGCGACACCTCGTCTGTGTGTGTCTCCGGCCGTGGCTTGGCAGGTGGGGATACCCGCCCTGGGACCAGCCGGCCCAGCTGCTTCGGGGATGGGCGATGGTGGCACCCCGCGCCAAGTGCCACTGTGCCGGGGAGGAGGCCAGAGGTGTCAGTGCAAACCAGCAGCCCTTTCCGCAGACGTGAGCCTTGAGCTGCTACAGGTGACAGCCCAGGACGTGGGGCTTGCGCTCCATCCTGCCCTCCAGAGGCGAGGAAAACTGGGGCAAACTGAACCCGCCCAGAGGAGTGAAACCGGGAGAAACGTTCCCCAGGTGAACCCCAGGCGTCCCCAGGAGATGCATGAACCCTCGCATCTCTCCGCGCTCAGGGTCGGTGCTGGGTCTTGCTTCCCCTGCGGCTGTTCTGTGCCGCCGTAGGTGGGCATCACAGCCCAGCAGCTCTGCCCCGAAACCAAATCCCAGAGCCAGGACACCCTAGGGCTGTGAGGAGGGGCCAGCCTCTGTCCCCGGGTGCCGACGGGGCCGAGTCCGAATGGCGCGTGGGCCGAGGCGTCCCGCGGCCCCTCCCGGCTCGGCCTCCTCCAGGGCCTGTCCTCCCCCCCCCCCCCACCAGGCCCGTGCTGTCGCTGCCCCAGCCCGTGGCCGCCCCTCCCCTTCTCCTCTGTGCGCCTGCCAGCTCCCCTCTCGCCTCTCAGGACTGAGCCAGGTCTGCTCGCAGCCCCTCAGGGTGGTGCTGGCCCCGTGGTGGTCCCAGAGCTCCTCACCCAGTGTCCCCAGGCTGCCACACGGACCTGGTACAGCTGACCCATGACGGCTTCACCTCCTCTCCATGCGGTCGCTGCCCCGGGCAAGGTCACCGAGCACTGAGCAACTGCCTCCTCAGCTGGGACCTCAGGAAACACAGGAGACGTGGGGCATCCCCGATGTGACAGAAGGGGATGCGGGACATCCCCTACGTGGCTGACGGGACATGGGAGGTCCCTGATGTGACCGAGGGGTCGTGGGAGGTCCCTGATGTGACAGAGGGGTCGCGGGAAGTCCCAAGGTGTGACCGAGGGGTAGCGGGAGGTCCCTGATGTGACCGAGGGGGTGCCTGCCGTCGCCTGCTGCGTTGCGGTGGAGAAGCGGTCTGGGTTGCAGGCTGTAGGAGTGATGTCCACTCACACCGTTAGAATCAGTGCACGGCGTGACTCCTGAGGGCCGTGTGCTGTCTGTAGGCTGCAGGTTGGTGGGGGGCCCCTGGCACTGGTGGGCGTGGAGCTGTGCTGCATGTGCCTGGTCGGGGCAGCTGGGACGGGGGCACCCCGCCGTGAGCAGACCGCCACCGCGCCCCGTCCTTGGCTGTGCGGGCCTGGCTGCCCACCGCAACCCCCTGGCTGTAACCACCCCTGGCGGGGCAGTGCCACCCGTGAGCCCTCTCTCCTGCGTTTGCCTTCCATGTGCTTTTCCACGTGTGTCTCCGGATGCCCAGGGGCCGTGGGCTCCGTGTCTCCGTACTGCCCCGTGTGCGCCGAGTTTCCAGACCTCGTTGGCGGGCGTATCTCGCCGTCCCCTCTCCGGAACACCCGGTCACTCCCCGTCCCCCGCCGGCCCCATGGCCTGAGGCCTGGCCTTGGGTGCTCATCTCTCGCTCCGGCGCTTCCCACCAGGACCCTGGGCTCTTCCTGCTGCGGCACGGTGTGTCCTCCCGTCCCCAAGCACAGGGAATCTGGGGCGTGTCCAGGAGGTGGGCCAGGGGCTGGACCGGGCTTCCCTGTCCCTGCCCGTCAGAGGTGCCCGGATGCGTGAGTCTCCATGGGCATTGTGGGCCGTGACTCGGGGCGGCTGTTTCTGGCACCCAGGTGGCCTTCCTGGGTCGGCATAGAGGGGCACTGCGCATCCTGCAGCGGGACAGTGGCCCTCAGCCCAGGGGCAGCAAGCCTCACCGCGTGCGCCCGCCCTCCCGCCTCCCCAGACCTGCCCAGTCCCGGCGCGTCCGCTCCCGGCAGCTGCTTCCCAAGAGGTTCCGCTGACTGGCCCCATCTGCTCGGGCGCGGTGGCGAGCGCAACGCTCCTCTGCGTGCGAGGTGCCCGCTTCTGACCTGTGACTGCGTCGAGCTCACAGCTCGCCCCGCCGGCCTCCGGGCAGACTCCTGGCACTGCCGTTCGGGACGCGCGGTGTGGGCTCCAGGGTGGCTGTGCCAGGATGCCGAGCCCTCGCGGCTGTGCTGCTTTCTGAGGGCCGTGCCCGGCCACGGCGCTGGCCTCACATCCCGTCCACAGGGAAGGATGGCGTGGGGACAGGCGGTTCCAGGCGCGAGATGCAAACGACGGGACAGCCCGCCTGTGCCGACCTTGACCTCCCCGGAGGGCAGGAGGGCAGGTTCTCTCAGCAGCCGTCCTCGTCCTGAGGGGTCACAGCCGAGGCGGGATCGGTGGAAGCAGGGCCGTGTGTGTGGCGCTCCGCCACGGGCCGCGTCACCTCCCGTGTCCGCAGTCAGCCCGGCGACGGTCCGGGCGTTCTGTCCACAGTCGGGTTCGCTGGGCTGGGGGCGGCCGCTCTGGTCCAGCCCGCCCCTGCTCGGCACGCACCGGCGGGAAGCAGGCGCTCGCCGTGCTGGGCCCTCACTGCCCTCTCTCTCTCAGGTCCAGACGAGGAAGGAGGAACCCCTGCCGCCCGCTGCCAGCCTGAGCATTCCCACGTTCTACTTCCCCCGAGGCCGCCCGCAGGACGCGGTGAACGTAGACGCCATCATCGCCAAGATCGAGAGGACGTTCGCCCAGTTCCCGCACGAGAGGGCCACCATGGGAGACATGGGCAGAGTGGCCAAGGTGGGTGTCTGCGCGCGGGGACGTGGCCCGCGCTCCCTCTGCGGTCGTGGCCACGTAGAGCTCGCCTCACCCGCGTCCCGCGTGCTTCAGTCCTAGTGACCTGAGGCACAGAGGGACCCGTGTCACGCTTTGTCCTCGGGCGTGTCTGTGTGCCGCCCCCCAGCTGTGGGCGGCTGGAGGGACCCTTCCCAGGGGCTCTGTGTCTCTGCCGTGCCGGGCGGTGGCGTTCTGGGTGGACGCATGTGCAGCCGCAGTCCGCGTGTGGGGTTTTCAACTCAACCCAGGTGTTCCCACGCCGTGCGCCTCCCGGAGCAATTCGGTGTTTTCTTCCAACGGTGTGTGTCAGGGTCCCGCGTGCGGACGCCCAGTCAGTTTGGTTGCTGCACCGTCTGCTGTGGGACCACAGCACGGTGCGCTCGTCCGTCCCGGATGGCAGGCTGTCTGCCTGTGGCGAGGGACCCGGCTTGCATGCGGTCCCTCCGTTGCCTCACACTGGGGGCGGGCTTGCTGGCCAGGGGACCGTCCTCACCGTCACCTGCGTGAGGTGCCCCAGATGGCCTAGCGGTGTCGCGCCCGCCCCCACGGAACGTTCCCACGCACCCAGCCCCCCAGCTCTCTGTGTCACTGGCGGCTGCGCGCGGGCACTTCCTGGGTGTTTGAGTTTGTACCTCCCGGTCCCCCGTGGCTCAGGCTGCTTGACAGAGTGCTTCTGAATTCAGTGTTAGGTCTCTCCAGTGGGCTGCTTGTGCCTCTCCTTTGCCCCTGCTGCTGCTGGGGTGAGTTCTCTCTCTTCATTCTCCCTCCCCGCCTGTACAATTTCTCTCTACATCCTGGCGGCTGATCCTCTGTCCGTTATGTGCATTCTGAAAAGTCCTGTTCTGTGTGCTGAATAGCTTCACGTACTCCCTTTTGCTTTCAGTTTTCAGCGGCCGCCTTCTTTTCTTTTTCTAACAGCTTTCTTGAGATGTCATTCATATGGCACACAATTCACCCGTTTAAAGTGTGCAACTCAGTAGTTTTTTGTGTATTCACAGAGTTGGGCAGCCGTCACTACAGTTAACTCTTATCACCGCAGAAAGAAACCTTATACCCTTTGCCTGTCATCCCCCAATCCCCTTCTCCCCCATCCCTAGGAAACCACTAATCTACTTTCTGTCTCTGTGGATGGGCCTGTTCTGGATGTTTCCTACAAGTGGAATCACACACTGTGTGTCCTTCTGGGTCTGGCTTCTCTCACTGAGCATCCTGTGTTCGAGGTCCGTCCACGTTGTAGCCCGTGCTTAACTCCTTTTTGATACACTTATTTATTTATTTTTGGCTGTGTTAGCTATTCGTTGCTGCGCGCGGGCTTTCTCTAGTTGCGGCGAGCGGGGACTGCTCTTCGTTGCGGCTTCTGTTGTTGCGGAGCACAGGCTCTAGGCGCGCAGGCTCAGTAGTGGTGGCTCGAGGGCTGTAGAGCGCAGGCTCAGTAGTTGTGGCGCGCGGGCTTCGTTGCTCCGCGGCGTGTGGGATCTTCCCGGACCAGGGCTCGAACCCGTGTCTCCTGCATTGGCAGGCGGACTCTTAACCACTGTGCCACCAGGGAAGTCCCTTCCCTCCTTTTAATATTCCTTTACGTATTTATCCGTTCATCCTTTTGTGGACACTTGGGTTGTTCCACCTTTTGGCTCTTGTGAGTGGTGCAGCTGTGAACATTTATGTGCTACAAGTTTTTGTGTAGACAGACATGTTTGCATTTCTCTTGGGTACTTAGGAGTGAATTGCTGGGTTAGATGGTAACACTGTTTAACTTTCTGAGGAACTAGGAGACTGTTTTCCAAAGCAGCCGCCCCGCTTTACATTCCCACCAGCACGGTGTGAGGCTTCCCATTTATTCACGTCCTCTCCAACACTTGTTACCTGTCTTTTTGATTATAGACCATCCTTTCCCAGTGTGTGTGAAGTGGTACCTCCTTGTGGTTTGGATTTGCATTTCCTTCATGATTAATGTGAAGCCTCTGTTCATGTGCTTATTGGCCATTTCTGTATCTTCTTTGGAAAAACGCCTCTTCAGATCCTTTGATTATTTTTTTCAGTTGGGGTATTTGTCATTTTATTGTTGAATTGTAAGAGTTCTTTATACAGTCTAGGTAGAATCCCTTATCGGATATATATAGTGTGCAAATATTTTCTCCCATTCTCTGGGTAATTCTTTTCCCTTTTTAAATATTAAAGTTGTTTTACATTGTTGTGTTAATTTCTGCTGTACAGCAAAGTGATTCAGTTATACAGGTACACACATTCTTTTGTGTATTCTTTCTCATTATGCTTTATTACAGGATATTGAATATAGTTCCCTGTGCTATACAGTAAGACCTTGTTATTTATCCATTCTATATATATTGGGTTGGCCAAAAAGTGCCTTCAGTTTTGGTTTTTGTACTTATTTATTTCTAGCTTTATTGAGGTTATTGACATACAACATTGTGTAAGTTTAAGGTGTACACAATAGCGATTCGATAGATGTATTTATTGCAAAATGATGACCACAGTAATGTTAGTTAGCACATCCATAACCTCACATACTCACAACTTATTTTTTTTTTCTTTAATTGGGGTATAGTTGTTTTACAGGGTTCGGTTAGTGTCTACCGTACGGTCGAATGGAGTTCTCTGTGCTACACAGCAGGTTCTTGTTAGTCGTCTGGCTAATACAGATTAGTGTATCTATGTTAATCCCGATCTCCCAGTTCATCCCATGCCCGCTTCCCCACCGTGGTGTCCATATGTTTGTTCTCTGCATCTGTGTCTCTTATTTCTGCCTTACAAACCAGTTTATCTGTACCACTTTTCTAGATTCCACAAATATGCCTTAATATACAATATTTGTTTTTCTTTTTCTGACCTCAGTCTGTATGACAGTCTCTAGGTCCGTCCCTGTCTCTACAAATGACCCAGTTTCTCTTCTCTCTGTGGCCGAGTAAGATTCCATCGTATGTATGTGTGCCTTCGGTTTTTAAGTAAAAAATAATGGACACGTTGTTCAGTTTCACCAAGCACTTCACTGAACAGCGGAGTCACCCTTTTGCTCCACTACCTTCGGCCAGTTTTCAGGCAACTTCATCGTTCCATCTTCCCAGAAGCTTGTATCTTTTTGAGCAAAGAACTGTTCCAGGTGCCTTTTACCGTCTTCCCGGGAATTGAAACTGTTTCCATTAAGAGAATTTTGTGAAGGCCTAAATAAATGCAAATCCAAAGGTGTGATGTCTGGTGAATACGGTGGATGAATCAGAACTTCCCAGCCAACCTCTTAACAGCTTCTGCCTGGTCATCAGAGAGACACGCGATCTTGTGTTATCCCGATGGAAGATTATGCATTTCTGTTGACTGGTGCTGAACGCTTTTCGTTGAGTGCCGCTTTCAGTTGGTCTGCTTGGGAGCAGTACTTGTTGGAGTTAATCATTTCGTTTTCCAGAAGGAGCTCATAATAGAGGGCTCCCTTCCAATCCCACCATGTACGCAGCATCACCTCCTTTGGATGAAGACCGGCCTTTGGTGTGGTTGGTGGCGGTTCGTTCCGCTTGCCCCGCGACCTCTTCCGTTCCACATTGTTGTACGGCATCCACTTGTCATCACCGTCACAATTTGTTTTAAAGGTGGAATGTTATCATTACGTTTCAGTAGAGAGTCTCTTGCAGCAGTGCGGTCAAGAAGGTTCTTTTCGCTTAAGGGGAACCCAAACATCAAAGCGATTCACATCACCAAGCTGGCAGGTGATTTTCAGCGCTTGATTTGGATGTTGTGAGTATGTTGGCTGTCTCCCGCGTGGTATACCGTTGACTGTTCTCAGTTAACGTCTGGATTTGATCGCTATCAACTTCAGCTGGCCTACCCGAGCGTGGAGCATTGTCCGGCGAGAAACCTCCAGCACGAAACTTCACAAACCACTTTTGACACGTTCGATCAGTCACAGCACCTTCTCCATACGCTGCACAGATCGTTTTTCTGCGTTTTGGTTGCGTTTTTACCTTTCTTGAAATAATAAAGCATAATATACCGAAAATGTTGCTTTTTTTTCTCCCATCTTCAATATTAAAATGGCTACACAAAAATTTAACCAATTTTGATAAGTCTTTTTTTTTGGGGGGTGGATAAGTCTTTTTTCTAAATGCATGCTGGTATGACAGCTGTCACATACAGTCTAACAAAATTGTTTTGAACGAAGTTAAAGACAACTAAGTGCTACTAGAGCCATCTTACAAAAAAAAAAAAAAAAATCAAACAAACCTTTTGGCCAACCTGATACTAGTTTGCATCTACTAACCCCAAGCTCTCAATCCATCCCTCCCCCACTCCTCAAAGCCCTTGGCAACCAAAGTCTGTTCTGTATGTCTGTGAGTCTGTTTCTGTTTTGTAAATAAGTTCATTTGTATCATTCTTGAGATTCCACATGTATTTATGTTATCATATGATATTTGTCTTTCTCTGTCTGACTTACTTCACTTAGTATGATCATCTCTTGGTCCATGCATGTTGCTGCAAATGGCATTATTTCACTCTTGTTATGGCTGAGTAATGTTCCATTGTATATATGTGCCACATCTGGAGTTTAAAATACCAATGGCATTGGTAATTTGATAGAGATTGCGTTGGATCTGTAGATTGCTTTGGGTAGTATAGTCATTTTCACAATATTGATTCTTGCAGTCCAAGAATATGGAATAGTTCCGTCTGTTTGTATCATCTTTGATTTCTTTCATCAGTGTTTTATAGTTTTCTGAGTACAGGTCTTTTGCCTCCTTAGGTGGGTTTATTACTAGGTATTTTCTTTTTGTTGCAATGGTAAATGGGATCAGGTCATTAATTTCTCTTTCTGATCTTTCATTGTGAGTGTATATGAATGCAAGCAATTTCTGTGCTTTAATTTTGTATCCTGCAACTTTACTGAATTCATTGATTAGCTCTAGTAGTTTTCTGGTGGCATCTTTAGGATTTTCTATGTATAGTATCATGTCACCTGCAAACAGTGATAGTTGTACTTCCTCTTTTCCAGTTTATATTCCTTTTATTTATTTTTCTTCTCTGTTTGCCGTGGCTAGGACTTCCAAAATTATGTTGAATGATAGTGGTGAGAGTGGACATTCTTGTCTTCTTCCTGATCTTAGAGGAAATACTTTCAGTTTTTCACCATTGAGAATGATGTTTGCTGTGGGTTTGTCATTATATGGCCTTTATTATGTTGAGGTAGTTTCCCTCTGTGCCTACTTTTTGGAGAATTTAAATCGGTGTTGAGTTTTGTCAGAAGCTTTTTCTGCGTGTATTGAGATGATCATATGGTTTTTATTATTTAATTTGTTAATATGTTGTATCAGATTGATTGATTTGTGTATATTGAAGAATCCTTTCATCCCTGGGATAAATCCCACTTGATCATGATGTACGATCCTTTTGATGTTTCGCTGGATTCTGTTTGCTAGAATGCTGTTGAGGATTTTTGCATCTATGTTCATCAGTGACATTGGTCTGTAATTTTCATTTTTAAAAAATTAATTAATTAATATGTTTTTGTTTTTGGCTGTGTTGGGTCTTCGTTGCTGCATGCGGGCTTTCTCTAGTTGCAGTGCGCGGGCTTCTCATTGTCGTGGCTTCTCTTGTTGTGGAGCATAGGCTCTAGGCATGCAGGCTTCAGTAGTTGTGGCACGGGGGCTCAGTAGTTGTGGCTTGCAGGCTTTTGAGCGCAGGCTCAGTAGTCACGGCACACAGGCTTAGTTGCTCCATGGCGTGTGGGATCTTCCTGGGCCAGGGCTCGAACCTGTGTCCCCTGCATTGGCAGGCAGATTCTTAACCACTGTGCCACCAGGGAAGCCCTGTAATTTTGTTTTTTTGTGATAACCTCGTCTGGTTTGGGCCTTGTAGAACGAGTTTGGGAGTGTTCCTCCCTCTGCAGTTTTTTGGAAGTTTGAGAAGGATAGGTGTTAGATCTTCTCTAAATGTTTGATAGAATTTGCCTGTTAAGCTTTCTGGTCCTGGACTTATACTTGCTGGAAGATTTTTAATTACAGTTTCAATGTCATTATTTGTGATTCGTCTGTTTATATTTTCTAATTCTTCCTGGTTCAGTCGCGGAAAGTTGTACCTTTCCAAGAATTTGTTCATTTCTTCCAGGTTGTGCATTTTATTGGCATAGAGTTGCTTGTAGTAGTCTTTTATGATCCTTTGTATTTCTGTGGTGTTAGCTGTAGTTTCTCCTTTTGCATTTCTAATTTTATTGTCTTGAATCCTCTCCCTTTTTTTCTTGATGAGTCTGGCTAAAGGTTTGTCAATTTTGTTTATCTTCTCAAAGAACCAACTTTTAGTTTTATTGATCTTTGCCACTGTTTTCAACTTTTTTGTTTTCTTCATTTCTGCTCTGATCTTTATGATTTCTTTCCTTCTGCTAACTTTAGTTTTCTTTTGTTCTTGTTTCTCTAGTTGCTAGGAGTAAGGTTAGATTGTTTATGTGTGATTTTTCTTGTTTCCTGAGATGTGATTGAATTGGTGTAAACTTCCCTCTTTGAACTGCTTTTGCTGCATCCCATAGGTTTTGGGTTGCTGTGTTTTCATTGTCATTTGTTTCTATGTATTTTTAAAATTTCCTCAGTGATCTCTTGGTCATTTAGTAGCTTCTTGTTTAGCCTCCATGTGTTTGTATTTTTTTTACAGTTTTTTTCCTGTAATTGATTTCTAATCTCACAGCATGGTGGTCGGAAAAGATGCTTGCTACGATTTTCAATTTTCTTAAATTTTCCAACGCTTTATTTGTGACCCAAGATGTGATCTATCCTGGAGAATGTTCCGTGTGCACCTGAGAAGAATGTGTGTTCTGCTGCTTTTGGGTGGAATGTCCTATAAATATCAATTAAATCTGTCTGGTTTGTTGTGTCATTTAAAGCTTGTGTTTTTCTGTTTATTTTCTGTCTGGATGATCTGTCCACTGGTGTAAGTGGCGTGTTAAAGTCCCCCACTATTACTGTGTTACTGTCAATTTCCACTTTTATGCCTCTTAGCAATTTGCCTTATGTGCTGAGGTGCTCCTATGTTGGGTGCATAAATGTTTATAATTGTTATATCTTCTTCTTGGATTGATCCCTTGATCATTATGTAGTGTCCTTCCTTACCTCTTATAATAGTCTTTATTTTAAAGTCTATTTTACCTGATATGAGAATTGCTACTCCAGCTTTCTTTTGATTTCCATTTGCATGGAATATCTTTTTCCATCCACCCCCCCACCAATGCCACTTCCAGTCTGTATATATCCCTAGGTCTGTATTGAGTCTCCTGTAGACAGCGTATATTCAGGTGTTGTTTTTGTATCCATTCAGCCAGTCTGCGTCTTTTGGTTGGAGCATTTAATCCATTTGCATTCAAGGTAATTATTGATATGTATGTTCCTATTACCATTTTCTCAATTGTTTTGGGTTTGTTTTTGTGGGTCTTTTTCTTTTCTTGTGTTTCCCTGATAGAGAATTTCCTTTAGCATTTGCTGTAAAGCTGGTTTGGTGGTGCTGAATTCTCTTTGCTTTTGCTTGTTTGTAAAACTTTTGATTTCTCTGTCGAATCTGAATGAGATCCTTGCTGGGTAATCTTAGTTATAGCTTTTTCCCTTTCATCATTTAAAATATATCCTGCCACTCCTTTCTGAGCTGCAGAGTTTCTGCTGAAAAATCAGCTGATAACCTTATGGAGATTCCCTTGTATGTTATCTGTTGCTTTTCTGTTGTTGCTTTTAATATTTTTTGTTTGAATTTAATTTTTATTAGTTTGATTAATAAGGGTCTTGTTGTGTTTCTTGTTGGGTTTACCTTGTGGGACTCTGTGCACTTCCTGGGCTTGGGTGTCTATTTCCTTTCTCATGTGAGGGAAGTTTTAAATTGTAATCTCTTCACATATTTTCTCAGACCCTTCCTCTTCCTCCTCTTCTTCTGGGACCCCCATAATTTGTACATTGGTGCGTTTAGCGTTGTCCCCGAGGCCTCTGAGACCGTCCTCAGTTCTCTTCATGCTTTTCCCTTTATGCTGCTCCTCGGCAGGCGTTTCCACCATTCTGTCCTCCAGCTCACTCATTCCTTCTGCTGCTTCAGTTCTTCTGCCGTTGATTCCATCTGGTGTATTTTTCATTTCAGTTACTGTGTTGTTCATCTCTGTTTGTTCTTTAGTTCTTCTAGGTCCCTGTTAAACACTTGTATTTTCTCAATCCGTGCCTCCATTCTGTTTCCAAGATTTTGGGTCATCATTACTGTTGTTTCTCTTAAATTATTTTTCAGCTAAGTTGTCTATTTCCTCTTCACTTATTTGGTCTTGTAGGTTTTTACCTTGCTCTCTCATCTATAACATATTTTTTGTCATCTCATTTTATTGATGCATGGGGCTGTGTTCCTGTGTCTTGCTGGTTGTTTGGCCTCAGGCGTCTAGCACTGCAGTTTCCAGGTAGTTGTGTAGAGGTGGGTCTTGGTGCCAAGATGAGGACATCCAGGAGACCTCACACTGCCTAATATTCCCTGGGACCTGAGGTTCTCTGTTAGTCCAGCGGTTTGGACTTGGTGCTCCCACCACAGGAGCTGAGGCCCGACCCCCGGCCTCGGAATCGAGATCCCACAAGCCACACGGCACTGCAAAAAAAAAAAAAAAAGCAAAGCAGGGCAATAACAAAGAATAAAAACTAAAATAAAATTAGAAAAATAAAAATTTTGTAAAATTAAAAATAAAACAACAAGGCAAAACGGAACCACAACAGCAAAAAAAAAAAAGAAAAAAGGGGGCTGGAAGAGGCCTGAGGGGTGGGGTTTAGGCCTGGCACAGCGGGAGGGGCCCTGGAGGGCTGAGGGTGAGGCCCAGGACCCCAGCAGGCTCGCCAGGGCGCGAGTGGTCGGTGGAGATACTGGCCACATTCCCCTATGATCCCCTGATCGCCTCTCCCTGTCCCCGCTGATCCCTCCCCCACGTGGGAACCCCTCCCCTCACCGCCCCAAGGGTGTCCCATCCCACCTCCATTTCTCTTCCCCTCCACGTCCTGCCTGGTCGCTTGGGGGTCGCCTCCTTCCCTTTAGATGTCTGAGGCCCCACTGGCACCTGGCTGGTGCCCCCGCTGTGAGGAGACGCGAGCTCCGCCTCTTCCTGTGCGCCATCTGGACTCCTCCTCCTCCTTCAGGGTGTTTATTGCCCCCTCTTTAACTCGTGTCTGTCAGAATGAAGCTGTCTGTTTTGTTGTTCGTCCCTTCAGGGGAATTCTTTCGGTCTGTTAACTGCGAGTGGTTTCTCTGCTTCTTGTACTTACATTTCTCTTACTCTGTGAGTTTAGGAGAGACGATTATGTATTGCAGTCTTGAGAGGCTATTTTATGTGGGACTGTCCCTGTGTAGCTTGTATGGGCTTAATATTTTTGGCAGCTTTTAGTTTGGATGCTTGTCACCTCTTTGCTCGGCGTGTGCTTGCCGTTACCCCCTTAATAGGGGTGCGCACTCCCGGGGCCCCTACCAGCAGGGGCAGTGATGGGCACGTGCTGACAGGTCTCTCAGCAGGGGCGGAGACCCGCGCACACCCCCAAGGCCCTCGCTGGGCAGGGACAGCGATCGGCACCTACTCGCGGGTCTCAGGTTCAGTGGCAGCTGGTCTGCTCCTGGGATGGCGGGGGCAGTGACTGTTGCCTGCTCCCTCGTCCCTCGCAGCAGCGGTGGCTCACGCCCACCCCGGGGCTCGTGTAGGCGGTGTGCTGTTGCCTGAGAGCATGCGCACTTGGGGAAAGAAGCTTCTTCGGTGGTCCTGCCATTCCCCTTGCACATCCCCCAACAATCGTGCCTTGCCTCTCTGAGGGGGCCCAGGCTTCTTCCACGTACACCCTCCATTGCCACACTCCAGCCCCTTCAGGATGTCTCCACGCAGCCAACCCCCGTCCTCTCCCCGGGTCTGACCTCTGAAGCCCCAGCTTCAGCACCCAGCCCCTGCCCGCCCAGTGGACGGGTGTCTCAGTCTGGGGAGCACAGGGCAGCAGTGACCACTGTATGTGCAGGTCACTGTCTGCGTTGCCTTTCGCAGACCTGTTGTGCTCTCTCTGACGCCCTGAAGCTCCCCCTTCCTTCACGCCGATCTCCCTCCCAGCGAGGTTGCTCTCCAGGGTGCAGGAACCTTTCATCTTCCACAGCTCCCTCCCTGGGGCCCAGGTCCTGTCCCCATTCCTTTTTCTCTCTCTCTTTTTCTCTTCTTCTTTGTTCTGCCCAGCCTGGTTCCATGGAGATTTTCTTGCCCTTTCTGAAGTCTGAGGTCTTCTGCCAGTGTTCAGTAGGTGTTCCGTGAGAGCTGTGCCACACGCAGGTGGATTTTTCATGTATTTGTGGGAGGACGTGAGTTCCACGTCCGTCTTCTCCTCCACATTTTCCTCTTTCAGTTTTAATTTCGTTTAACGTTACTGCTTTATTAAGGGTTTTAATTTCTGGGGTCAATTTTGGTCATTTATGTTCTTTTCTAAAACAATCGTTGGCATGATTATAAATGTATTACTCTAAAGCTTTTCCTTATCTTCTTGCATGATTCTTTAAAAAATTTTGTTTTCTTTTGGAGTATGGTTGTTATACAATGTTGTGTTAGTTTCAGGTGTACAGCAAAGTGATTCAGTTATATATATACCTATTTCTTTTACAGAATTTTTTTCCCACCTAGGTTATTCCACGATATTGAGTAGAGTTCCCTGTGCTATACAGTATGTCCTTGTGGATTATCTGTCTTGTATGTAGTAGGGTGTATATGTTAACTCCAAACCCCTAATTTATCCCTCCCCATTGCCTTCCTCCTTTGGTAGCCATAAGTTTGTTTTCTAAGTTTGTGAGTCTGTTTCTGTTTTGTTAATAAGTTCACTTGTATCATTTTTTTAGATTCCACATATAAGCGATATCATACGGTATTTGTTTTTCTCTGTCTGACTTACTTCACTGAGTATGATCATTTGTAGGTCCATCCATGTTGCTGCAAATGGCATGATTTCATTCTCTCTTATGGCTGAGCCATATTCCATTGCATATATGTACCACATCTTCTTTATCCGTTCATCTGTTGATGGACACTTAGGTTGTTTCCATGTCTTGGCTATTGTAAATAGTGCTGTAATGAACATTGGGGTGCGTTTATCTTTTCAAATTATGATTTTCTTTGGATATATGCCCTGGAGTGGGTTAGCTGGATCACATGGCAACTCTGGTTTTAGGTTTCTGAGGAACCTCCACACTGTTCTCCACAGTGGCTGCACCAACTTACATTCCCACCGCCAGTGTAGGAGGGTTCCCTTTTCTCCACACCCTCCCCAGCATTTATTGTTTGTACTTTTTTTTTTTTTTTTTTTTTTGTGGTACGCGGGCCTCTCACTGCTGTGGTCTCTCCCGTTGCGGAGCACAGGCTCCGGATGCGCAGGCTCAGCGGCCATGGCTCACGGGCCCAGCCACTCCGCGGCATGTGGGATCTTCCCGGACCGGGGCACGAACCCGTGTCCCCTGTATCGGCAGGCGGACTCTCAACCACTGCGCCACCAGGGAAGCCCTGTTTGTACATTTTTTAACAATTGCCATCCTGACCAACGTGAGGTGATACCTCATTGTAGTTTTGATTTACATTTCTCTGATACTTGGCAGTGTTGAGCATCTTTTCATGTGCTTTTTGGCCATTTGTATGTCTTCTACAGAGAAGTGTCTATTTAGATCTTCTGCCCAGTTTTCGATTGGGTTGTTTTCTTTCATACTGAGCTGCATAAGCTGTTTGTATATTTTGGAGATAAATCCTTTGTCAGTTGCTTCGTTTGCAAATGTTTTCTCCCACTCTTGTGTGTTGTCTTTTCGTTTTGTTTTGATGGTTTCCTTTGCTATGCAAAAGCTTGTAAGTTTAATTAGGTCCCATTTGTTTATTTTTGTTTTTATTTTCATTACTCTGGGAGCTAGGCCCAAAAAGATACTGCTGTGATTTATGTCAGTGTCTGTCTTTGTTTTCCTCTAAGAGTTTTATAATATCCGGTCTTACATTTAGGTCTTCAATCCATTTTGAGTTTTTTTTTATGTGCACGGTATTACACAGTGTCCGAATTTCTTTCTTTTACATGTAGCTGTCCAACTTTCCCAACACCACTTATTGAAGAGACTGTCTTCTCTCCATTGTATATTCTTGCCTCCTTTCTCATAGATTAATTGACTGTAGGTGCATGGGTTTAATCTCTGGGCTTTCTATCCTGTTCCATTGAATCGTGTGTCTTTTTTTAGAAACATGAAGCTTGAAGCTTCTATTTTTTTTTAATGGAAATGCATTTCTTTTATTTATTTTACTTTACTTTTGGTTGTGTTGGGTCTTCATTTCTGTGCGAGGGCTTTCTCTAGTTGTGGCAAGCGGGGGCCACTCTTCATCGCGGTGCATGGGCCTCTCACTATTGCAGCCTGTCTTGTGGAGCACGAGCTCCAGACATGCAGGCTCAATAGTTGTGGCTCAGGCCTAGCCGCTCCGTGGCATGTGGGATCCTCCCAGACCAGGGCTTGAACCCGTGTCCCCTGCATTAGCAGGCAGACTCTCAACCACTGTGCCACCAGGGAAGCCCCTTGTGTCTGTTTTTATGCCAGGACCATACTGTTATGATTACTGTAGCTTTGTAGTGTAGTCCAAAGCCAGGGAGCCTGATTCCTCCAGCTCTGTTTTTCTTTCTCAAGATTGCTTTGGTTATTTGGGGGTCTTTGTGTTTCCATATAAATTTTAAAATTTTTTGTTCTAGTTCTATGAAAAATGCCATTGGTAAATTGATAGGGTTTGCATTGACTCTGTAGATTGCCTTGGGTAGTATATTCATTTTGGCAGTATCGATTCTTTCAACCCAAGAACATCAAATCTTCACATTTGACCCTTTGTCTTCGTAGGGTTATTTATCTCTGATTCCTTTTGACTAGTCATGCTAGAGGTTAACTTATATTTTTTCAGATAAGAATCTTACAGCTTCATTGAGTAAATTTTTGTTCCTCTCCTTCACGAACCTCTGCTTTCATTTTTGATACTTTCTTTTGCTATTGTCACTTTTTTCCAGCTTCTTGAATTGACCAATTAATTATTTTTCAGTCAGCTTTATTGAGATATAATTGACACAGAGTAAGACTCCCCAGTTCTGAGTATACAGTTTGACAGAATTTTATAAATGTTCACCCCTGTGGATCCACATCACCGGCAAGGTAGGGAACATAAATCCCCCAGGGACGTCCCTTGGAGTCCTTGATCAGTGGGTTGGGCCAGAGGGAGTGGCTTGGGCATCTGCCCACCCCCTTGGTGGTGCCGTGTATAGGGATCATGGGTGCAGGACCCTGCTTTTGCTCCTGGCACCGCAGAAGTGACAGTTAGGTTCTGACTTTTTTGTGTCTTGTTCATAATTCGCCCCAGCTGCACGTGTGTGCAGTTAATTTTAGTCCCTTGTAGTTTCTTTGTATCTGTTGCTGGAGGAGACGTTTGTCCACGTGCAAGCCTTGCAGCAAAGGGTCCCAGGTCCTGGCCTACCTCACTCTCACTCCCTGGCCCTGTGGTGCTACGGTTTTGCCTTTTCTAGAATTTCACATGAATGGGATCACGTGATGGGTTGTGTTGGGTTTTTCTGGCCTCTTTCACCCAGCCTAATCGTCAGTGTTCGTCCTTAGCATTTACTGCTAAGTAGCATTCTGTGCACGCGCGTCCCTTGGTGTATCTGTTTACTGGTGGATGAAAGGTTGTTCCCAGTTTTGTCTCATAAATAAAGCTGTTGTGTACGCCTGTACACAGGATTTGTGCAACACCTTTGCAAGTTCTCTGAGGTGAGAAATGCTGCAGAGTTGAATTGCTTGGTCATCTAGTGACTATATGTTTAATTTTATAAGAAACTGTAAAACCGTCTTCCAGTGTGATTGTCCGTTATGTGTGTCCAGCCAGCAGTGTGTGAGATGCCAGTTGCTCTGTAAGCTGTCAGCACTTGGTGTTGACGCTTTATAACTTTAGCCGAGCTGGTGCCTGTGCAGAGGTCACTTACTGTGGCTTCGTGTCTCATTTCCCTAATGATTATGTTCAGTCCCTGGTTATGTGTTTGTTTCTCATCAGCATCTTTTCCTTTTTTTGGCAGCTCTCTTGAGGTATAACTGATGTGAGGTAAACAGTAGATGTTTACTGTGTACCATTTAGTGAGCTTTGATGTGTGTGAAACCCCGTGAGACTATGCAGACAGTCAAGATGAGAAGCATTTCCAGCATCCCCCAAACTTGGCTTCTTTCCAGTCCATCCTGGCCCAGCCCCAGGCCCCCACTGGTATACTTTCTGTCACTATGGATTAGTTAGAGTTTCCTAGAACTTCATGTAAGTAGAATCACAGAGTAGGTACTTATTTATTTAAATTGTGGTAAAATTCACATAAAAATCTATCAGCATGTTTGCCATTCTAAAATCTAAAATTTGGAGGCCCTTATTACATGCACAGTGTTGCACGACCCTTACCGCTGTCGAGTTCCAGAACGTCCTCCTCACCCCGAAAGCAGCTCTGGGCCCCTTGGCAGTCACTGTGTCCCCGCTTCCCCAGCCCCCGAGACCGCTCACCTGCTTCCTGCCCCTGTGGATTTGCCTCTTCTAAATATTTCATATTAATGGAACCAGACACCCTGACGGTCCTGTGCCCGACTTCTGTCCTTTACTTGGCCTCGTGGCCTCACGGCCCAGCCATGCGGTCGCCTGCGTCAGGGCTTCACCCCTTGTCTCAGGGCTGGGTCACGGTCCGCTGTGTGCACGGACCCCACGCTGCTTATTCAGTCACCCATGGATGGGCGTTTGGGTGGTTTCCGCCTTTTGGCCCTTGTGAGCAGTGCTCCTGTGAACGTTTGAGTCACGAGTGTTTGCGTGAGGCCCCGTTTTCAGTTCTTTGGGCTGGGGGCGGGGTGGGCGGGGGTGCATACCCAGGAGTGGAATTGCCGGGTCATGTGGCGATTCTGTGTTTGACTTACTGAGGGGGCACCCGGCTGGTTTCCACGGCAGCTGCGCCGTCTTGCACCCCCACCAGCATGTGTGCGCTCCCGTCGCTCCACATCCTCAGCACGCTCGCTTTCCTGTCTCTTTAATTGTAGCCATTTGTCTTGGTTCAGGCTGAGGTACCCGGCCCCGCAGACTGGTGGCTTAGAAACAACAGAAGCTTGCTTCTCATAGTTCTGGAGGCTGGACGTCCGAGACCGAGGTGTCAGCAGGGCTGGTTCTGCTGAGGGCTGTCCTCTGGGGTACAGAAGTTTCTTGCTGTGCCCTCACACGGAAGAAGGGGTGAGGGAGCTCTCTGGAGTCCCTTTCATAAGGACACGAATCCCGTTCATAGGGCACCGCCTTCGTGACCTCATCACCTCCCAAAGGCTCCACCTCCTAATATCATCCCCTCGGGGATTAAGTTTCAACGTGAGAACTTCGCGGGGAGGCGGGGACACAGGCATTCAGACCGTAGCTCTGTCCTATTGGGTATATGGCGATAACTTGTTTTAATTTGCACGTTTCCAACGACTAACAGTACCGAGTGAGCATCTTTTAAATGTGCCCAGTTATCATTGTACGTCTTCTTTGATGACATGCCTGTTCAGATCATTTGCCCTTTTAAAAATCTGGTGTTTTCTTACTATTGAGTTATATGTGCTTTGCATATATTGTAGATGCAAGTCCTTTGTCAGACGTACTGTGTAGCAGACGTTTTCTCCCAGTGTTCGCTTGTCTTTCTGCTCTCGTAACAGTCCTTGGAATTGCAACCGTTTTTCATTTTGATTGTGTCCAGTTTTCAGATCTTTTCCCTACTTGGTTTATGCATTTGTATCCTTGGTGGGAAGTGTTGGCAAATCCAAGGCCAGCAGGATTTTTCTCTTGTGTTTTCTTGTAAAGGCCGATTCGGGTAACTCTTCCCTTCGGCTCTGTGCTCCGCTCTGAGTTGGGTATTGGCATATGTGGGGTAGGAGGGAAGGTGCATCTCTGCACACGGTGTCCGGTGGCCCCAGACCCACTCGTTGGGCACCTTGTCCTCCCGCTGACTCGCCTTGGCGCCTTCTTCCGACGGGAACTGCCGTACGTGAGTCTGTCCCTGGACGCTCCTGGGTGTCGGTGACGGGTTGTCTGTCACGGCAGGACAGACTGGCCCCACTGCTGTAGCTTCACTGCTGTGTTCATTTCAGGCAGTGCTGATTCTCAAGTGCTGAGACTGTTCTGGTGTCTCTGCATTCCCACGTGAACTTGAGAGTCACCTTACCCACGTCTGCGAAAGAAGCCTGCTGGGATTCGGGTTGTGATCGTTTGAGTGTGTGGCTGAATTTGCGGACGATCCCACGCCTTTCCAACATGGAGTCTGCTGGGTTATGGCCCCGGCATTTCTCAGACTTTAAGTCGTCGTTAATTTCTCTCAGTGCCGTTTGGTCACGTTCATCTTTCATCAAACGTATGAATACTTGGGCATAACCCAGTGTTTCGTATCTTTGATGATTCTATCAGTAGCGTTATTTTACTTCAATTTATGGCTGTTCCTTGAAGTGTACAGAACTACTGTTGATTTTTGTGTGTTGACTTTGGATGAAACACACTCATCAGATCACTTTTTCAGGCTCCTAAGGAGTTTCTAATAGACGATCACGTCCTCTACAGATAAAGGGAGTGTCCCCGTTTCCTCTGTAATCTGCATGTCTTGTATCCTCTTCCCTGCCCTGTTCACTGTGCTGGCTGGGCCTCCGTGAGGACGTTGGCTCGGGGTGTGGGAGCAGCACAGCCCTCACCCCCAGCCTTGGGGCGCGTCACTCCCCGCAGACGCGGCGTGGGAGCTGCAGCTGCTCCTGTGTCCTTTATCAGGGTGAGGAAGCTACTTTGCTGAGAGCCCTTGTACCGTGTAAAATCCCGAAGGCGTGTTGAAATTTGCCCAGTGCTTTTCTGCACGTATCGAGTGCTCCTGTGGTTTTTCTTCTTCCCTCAAGCCGTCCTGCGTCTTTGGATGAATCCCATTTCATCCTAAATCCTGTCTCTTCCTCCTTACGTGCTTTTGGATCCTGATTGCTTGTGTCTCGTTAGGGTTTAAATCCAGGCTCCAGAGAGACGCCCATGTGGAGATGCTTTGTCTAGGGAGTTCTCTGGTTCGGTGGCAGGGTGGCCTGGCCTCACAGAGTCGGTTGGGTTATCGCCCTCTTTTCCGGAGCCGCGTGTTTAGACCTGGGGTGGTGTTTTACGTGAAACATCTGGCAGAATTCACAGAGAAGCACTTGGGGTTGGACATTCTGTCCCTGGGAAGGTTGGGGACATTGAGTTTGATGGGGCAGTTCCCGTCTGTCGGGCGTGTGCCCACCACCCGTGACTTGGTGAATGTGCTGACACACGTTGTGTATGTTCCACACGTGTAGGGTCTGTACCGACCGACGCCCCTCCGCCGCTTCCGATGTTGGCTTTTGTGTCTCTGTCCTTATCCTCAGTCAGTTTGGCCAGAAGTTTTTTATTCTCCTGATCTTTTCTGAGAACTGGCTTTTAGTTTTGCTGACTCTTTTGTAATGATTGCCTATCGCACTGATTTCCCGTCTTTATTATTTCCTCTTTTCTGCTCACGTTGGGGCTGACTGTTCTCCTTGCAGTTTCTTAACGAGGCAGCTTTGTCCACTCAGCCCTCCTGCTTTGCTCACGGACGCACTTAATGCCGTGAACTTCCGTCCGGGCGCTGCTTGGCCGGCACCCCAGACGTTGTTGATGTGTTGGTTTGGGGGTTTTCTCATGGTTTTTTCTTTCTTTTCCTTTCTCATCCAGTGCGCAGTACATTTGTGTTTGGCTTGTAACCTCTCCTTCGGCTGATGCGTTATTTAGCATTTGGTTGTTTTGACCTTCAACTCGTGCAGCTTGTTCACACGTGCTTGGTCACTGATTTCCCGTTTCGCTCTGTCGTGGGCAGGGCTGCTCTGTGTGGCCTCGGTGCTTCCAGCTGTGCCGAGACTCGCTTTCTGGGCTGAGGGCGCTTGTCTTGGTAAACGCGCACTTGCGGGTCGTCCGGCCCTTCAGTGTCGGTTTGCTCCCTGGGTTCCGAGCGTGTCCAGGTCCTGGCGTTTCAGCAGGTTCTGCCTGTTCCGGCTCCCGATGGTGAGTGACTGCGGGCTTTCCTCGGGGAGCTGTGGGCCGGGGCCAGGGCCTTTGTGCCTCTGTGGGCGGCTGTGTCGTGTGAGGAGCTCCCGTCCCCAGATCAGCTCCGTCCTCACACCCCTTGTCTCTCGTCATCGCGACACGGCCCTTGTTCTTGCCGGAGACATGCTTCTCGGGAGCCTGCGTGCCCGAGATCAGCGGACCCGCTTCTCTGAACGCAGAAAGGGGCAAACGGCTGATCCGTGAACAGGCCAGTCTGCGCTTCCTTTCCCTGCGCACAGAAGCCTCTGTCGGCACACGTGTGGGCTTCGGTCTGGGTGTCCCGCAGTTCGTCCCCTCCGGAGCCCTTCTGCCTGCCGTTAGCACGGGGGGCGGCGCGCTGAGCCTGCAGGGCCGCCCTCATTTCACACACCAGGCCTGAGTCCGAGGCTGTCACCTGTGTGTCCGTCTGACCGGCTCTGGATTCCGGGGTTCCCACCACCCCACCCCGAGTTCCGCAGTTTGCTCAGCAGCCCACAGGACTCAGGGAAACACCAGTTCCTTATAAAGGGTGTGATGAGGGGTCAGGGGAGCAGCCTGGTGAAGAGGCATCGGGGTGAGGCGTCGGGGGCTCCCCAGTGCAGCAGTGTGTCCCCGTGGAGTTGGGGTGCATCTCTGTCCTGGTACGGTGGGTTTGTTCCCTAACTTGGAAGGCCCCTGCACCTGCTCCTTTAGGGCACGTTTCAGAGGCTTCGTCCCGTGGGCGTGATCAAGGTTTCCCTGCACCTCTGCTCTCGCCCTCTGCAGAGAACGCCGGGGGCTGAAAGTTCTAGCCCAGGAAGCACGGCGTGGGCCCTCTAAGGACAGCCCCGTCCACGACGAAACAGGCTCCCGTCCCCCCAGCAGATTCCAAGGGACTTCGGGGCTCCGTGTCAGGAGCCGGGGGCAGAGACCAAATATCAGAGCAGAAGACGCTCCTGGCACGCGGTTGTTCATGGTGGGAGCACAGGTGCTCCGGGAAGCCCTCTCTGAGGGGACCCCGCGCGGTCACGAGCCCCGCGGGGGGACCGGGCCAAGGCCAGCGCGCACCTGCTCACAGTCTACACGCGGAGTCCTGCGCGGGCGGGTGTCAGATGCCCTGTGCCGCGTGAGCGGGGCCAGACCCCAGGCCCCAGACAGGTGCCGCCTCGTTCGGGGCAGGCTGTGTGGACGGACGGGGAGCTCTGTGTGCGCGGGCGTCGGGGGTGCCGTAAGGGGCATGAGGGCGGGGCTCGGGGTCGCCGCAGGGCTGCTCCTGACGGGGTGACGCGGGCCTCCCGTCACGTGCACTGGATAAACGTTACAAGCCTGTGAAACCCGACCGTGTCGTGTGTTTTTCCCTTCAGGATGGCATTTTACCTTATTTTTAAATGCGTTTCTTCGTATCTCTGGGTTTCAGAGTTGGTGTTTCCCGTTCCCTTAGGATGTTTGCAGACGGTCCTGAGAGATAGCGGACGGAGGTCACAGTGAGAGCGTTAGGATGGACTCTCCAGCTGTCTGTGGGGCGGGTGGGCTTGGAAGTGCGGGCACCGGTCGTTCTGGGGACGTGAATGCAGGCGTCACCCCACGGGCGAGGAAGGGCACAGCTCCTGCCGTGCGGTGGACGGACGCACGGCCGTGGGACGGGACGGTGCCGTCGCCCGAGTCTGTCCAGCGAGCTCTCACGTGCCCGCACGAGCACCCCAGGAGAGGTGCCCGAGGCCTCTGGCTCCCCGGTCCCTGCCGCCTGCGCCCTCCTGCCCCGGGGAGCGGCCAGTGTCCTCCGCATCCCGGCTCACACAGCCTCCTCTGGGCCTGGCGCCAGCATCCCTGGCAGGAGGCCTCTGCTGCCCGTCGCCCCAGGACGCACGCCCACCTGCGCGGAGCAGAGGCCTTTCAGCCCACGCTGCGCCCGAGCCTCGCCCCGTGGGTCCCCGCCCCAGCGTGTGCGCGAAGCCACGGAGCATCCAGACGCACGGCTCCCGCGCGGCTGGGCTGCTCCCTCCTGGGGCGCCGAGGATGAGGCGCCGGCACGTTCTGGGCCTGGCGTGGTGGGCAGGAGCGGACTCCAGTGGTCTCCCCCAGGGCGGCCCCTCGCCATGGACGTGCGTGGCCGCTGCTCGGGTCGCGGGGCGCGTCCCGCCAGGCCACCTGCCGGCAGCTCCCTGAGCCGCGGGCGATGCCCGTGACCTGGGTCCTGTGAGCGCCATCGCCCGTGTGGGCTTCTGTGGGGACCCGGCCTGCGCCTTTCCTCTGCCTCTTCCTCCGGAGTCCTGGTCGTGTTCACACCTTTCTCCCTGCAGGGCCGGGCAGGGCCGGGAAGGGCCTGTCGCTCTCTTGGGCCCTTTGCATTTTTTCCTGTACCTCTGCTTAGTTTAAAGTCTGTGTGTGACCCTTTTGTCAGGATAATGCCCTGCGAACGTTTTCCTGGTCTGCACCTTGTTTTTATGCTCTCAGCGACGTCTGCCCTGGAGTTCTGGTGGGGAAGCGGTTCAGTTCACGCGCCTTCTCTTTCAGAGTTTTGGTGTTCGAGTCAGTTTAGGGAACCTTTGCTTCTCCAGCATCGGGACGATCTCCTACATTTCCTTCTGGAGTTTCACCGTCCACGCTTGGGGCTGGGATCCCTCTCTCATGGTTTTGTAGAGTTGCCCCGCCGACCAGCTGGGCTCTCCCTAGAGACGATCGTTCCCTCTGAGCTGCCGCCAGCTTTGTCTGTGTGCTGAGTTGGTGGGTGGCACGTGGGGGGTGGGGGGTCTGTCCCTAAACTGGTCCCTTCCTCTTTGCCCTGATGTACAGCCTCACTGCTGCGACTGCACGGAAGGCTTGACAGTCGTGTGCGTTTGCATGTGGGCTTTGAATGAGCCGGTTGATTTCTGGAAAACACACCTTGCTGGGTGTGCATTGGCTTTGCGTTGAATCTGTGGGTCGTCTGGGGAACAGTTGACATTTTGACACATTATTGACCG